>NC_081413.1:540025088-540396754 GCF_030272615.1 Cryptomeria japonica
TCTCTCTCTCTCTCTCTCTCTCTCTCTCTCTCTCTCCCCCTCCCTTTTCCTTCACCCTTTCTTTACTGTAAGTAACGCGTACGGGTTTTTTAACATGAAAATAATGTATGGGTTATGGGAATTATGAAAGTTGTCTTGTTGGGGTATTTTTTGAGACTAATTATGCATACGGGTTAACTAAACATAACCCATATGCATTTCTTACACATATGTTTATCTGGTCAATGAATTCAATGGATGCAAAAGGAGTTTTTGAATTCGTTGAAGGCCCCATTGCAACTGATAGTGCGATTTTGTGATAGTTTTATATGTCAAAGTAAGGGAAATTTTGTTTTGCATGATCTCAAATGATTGAATTGTTGTTCTAATTAGTGCAAAATGATTCTATTTAGGATAATCGTTATTAACAGTGGGAAAGAACAAGTGAGGAACAATCAAACAATGAGAGGCTGAAAAGGAAAGACAAAGGCAGCATATGAAGAAATTATGTGAACTAAGAACAATGGGACAAGAAGGTATGTCATCCACAAGATCTCAATTAGATTTACCAAATGAAGTTAATGCAATTGAAGAAGAAATCACAATCAATAATCAAACAAATGATAAAGATGCACCAACAACATTTGATATAACAAATAAACCTAATGCAATTGAAGAAGAGACCATAATGAATGATCAATCAAATGATGAACATACACCAACTCAATTTGATGCAATGAATGTACCTGATGCACCAATATTAACACCTCCTAGAATTATTTGTAGAAACCTAGGTATCTAATTGACATTGATGAGAATATTTTGAAGCCAATGCCTGATAAAATAAACGAATGAACTTGTAGAAGAATGGTTAAAAGAATATGGAAACACTATTTTGAAAACTTAAATCAAACTAGAAGATGCCAATTAATTGTTGAAATGATTAAAAATTTAAATTTTAGAGAGACAATGATAATTCTAGGCCTAGGATTATCGGAAAGTAATAGTGAAATAAATATTGTGAGAAATCTATTTGATGCATATCAAGCTATTGGTTCAAAATAACATACTAAAGATTATAATGTTGCTCGATGTGTTATTACATCAACCATAATGAGCAAGAAAATAAAAAAAATTGTTTGATAGGAAAAAAAATTAAGTCATTAAACATAAGTAGAACAACATTACGTAAAGCATTAGAGAGGCGGGAGAAAATAGATGACCCTAACAATAATTCTCTTTGGGCGTTCTCGGGTAGACTTCCATGCAAAGACAAGGTTGTTATTGATGCACTAAGAACATTAATTGAAATTTTTTGGCATGACAACACAAGGGTTTCACCCAACCAAAGAGATGTTGTTAGAAGGCGAATTGGATGTATAAATCATGAGCCACATGCTAAACACTATTTGGATATGACTCAAACAAAATTTTATGAAAGATTCCATCAAAAGTTTCCTCAAATAAGAATTAGTCAAGGATTTTTTGAAATGGCAAAACCTTTTTATGTTAAGATTAATCATGTACACACCACATGTTGTTGTAGGATGCATATTGATTTTTCCATGCAATATGATATTTATCATCATATATGTTGTACTTTACACTCTAACGATGTTTTGCAGGAATGCAATATACAAGCACCTCCTAAGTCACCAAGAGAATTTATTTCACGTGTACTATATAAAAGACATGATGGTTGCATTTATTATAAGATGATGTGTCTGAAAGGTCCTTGTGCTACAAGTCGTGGTTTTCAACATTTACCAAGATGTGTAAATTTGGAGAGCACACATGAAATTGGTAAGAAACTAGTTTCTTTTGGAAAATAGAAGACAGACACATATGGGGTTAAAGATGGAAGAGGTGTGAGTTAGTGAAAAATTATATATGTGTAGCTGAATTTATGAAAATGTTTCAAGAGAAACTAGTTTATGAGTACATAATGCATACTATAGACACCTAAAAATGTCTCATTGATCATGTACTAATTATTCCTCTAATTGATTAAATAATTATTTAATTCTTTAATTAAGTTAATTAATCTTATTCTTCTAATTTCATATTTCCTCATCATCTTACTAATTATTCTATTTTCAATTCTATCATCATTTAATCATTTAAAGCATTTTCTAATGTTAATTAAATATTTATTATTTAATTAATTTTGATTAATTCCTCTATTTAAATAATCTTTATTATTTAAATAAATTCATTTCAATTTCTATCTCTAATCATTTAATCACTAACCCTTTTCTAAATATTAATTAAATATTATTATTTAATTAATTGTAATTTTAATCGTTTAATTTAAATAATTTTTATTATTTAATTAAATTCAATTTCTAAATAATTAAATAGTTTCTTTAAATTATTTAATTAACTAATTAATTCTTCTAATTTCATTTAATTAACTAATTAATTCTTCTAAATTCTAATTTCAAATCCCCAAATTCTAATTTCATTGAATTTCATATTTAAATTCAAATTCAAATTCTAATTCTTCTAATTTCTAATACATGTGCATGATTTCAAATACCAAATTGAAAATCAAAGTCAAGTTCTAAATATATTCAAATAACAAAATTGAATTTAAAATAAATTCAATATTTGAATTAATTCTCATGCAAAGATTAAATTGAAAATCCAAGTCAAAGTTCAAGCACATGCTAAATTAATTAATTCAATTACCTTTTCAATTCCTATTTCTATCTTTTAGTTAGCTTTTTCTAAATAAAGCCCTCAATAAGCTTTCAATTAGTTAACTTTTTCCTCATCTTAATTATCCTCCAATCACCCTTTTTCATCTTTCAATCAACTTTTTCTCAATCAGTTGACTTATTTAATCTATTCAATCAATTCTGTTCCACCTCCAAATCAACAGTTCAACTCTCAATCAGCATGCAAGCTCACCTAAGTTCCACCTCTTGATCAATCTGTTCTATCTTTCAATCAATTCTCATCCAATTATCTATAAATTGAGCATTCAATCTTCATTTTCAACAATCAGGATCAATCATGATGAATCATGAACTTTGAATCTTTGTGTCATTTGCAGGTTGCCAGCGCAATATTTGAGAGCCACCATAGCACAAAGAGGAGAAGAGCAATGGAAGCTATACACAATCTTGGAATAGGGGGGATTGATTAAAAATTATATTCCTGTTTCTTGCTTCTATGTTATTTCATTGTCTGTTTGTTTGATTTCTAATTAGGATAGGGATTCATGATTTTCCCTTTCATTCTTGGTTTACTTTACATTAGATGAATTTATACATTGAACATTTTGGTGAACCCGACGTGAACTAACAACAATTTAACCTCATTTTTTGTTCTGTGTAATCTTGCAGATGTACGAATTTTTTTAAATTTTTGTAGGTTTGTACGGATTTACAAAACAAATTCCAAATCACGTAATCACGCTTACATCATCACACAATCACATAGACAGACTCACACAATTGAGTAGAGCAGGTTATGCATTCGTGCGGAACCCATCACACAAACGCCCTTACAGAATCACGCATTCGTCAGGAATATTGCTGCTCTGTTTATTTTATGTTTTTATTTTCTGCTCTCCGTTCTGTCAAATTCTATATGAAATTAGGTAAATCTGAATATGGTTTATTTTTATTGCATGCTTAATTATGATATTTTATGGCATGTAAGGTACAATTCAGAATTTCAGGTGCCAAGAAGATGAAAGGGCAAAGAAGACAAGCCAGATGCTATTAGCAAATCCTCAAAGTAGAAAAGAAGATACAAGATCTAGAGGATCAACCAACCATCACTAGATACAATAGCTTGGTTCTCTCTTATAGAGTGAAATATGATTTTCTTAATATAGAGTGGATGATGAGAGATCTTGCTAGGGTATCACAATCTATTTTGCAGGTTCCTGATCAGATTTAACTTTCCTTTTTTTTCATTTTTTTTTGGTCCATCTTCGGATCACGCAATCGCTTTGTTAGGATCACGCAATCGTTCTATTAGGATCACGCAATCAATCTATCATGATCATGCAATCGATCTAATAGAATTACGCAATCGACCTTATAGGATCACACAATCTCTCAAGTATAATCACACATTCATTTTAGTCATAGTTTATTTCTCTATTTTTTGTGGGTTTTATTGTGTTACTGATTATCTGTTTGGAGCATGTAGTGAATTTATAGAGAGGATCAGATCTTTACTCAATCATAAACACTCGTGCTCTCACACTTCAGTTTTGGGCTTAAAATTAACAATGGTTAAAATGGACATGCATGTTATAACACTTGAGTTTTGGGCTTAAAATGAACAATGGTTAAAATTGACATGCATGCATTCACATTTCAGTTTAGTGTTTTAAAATTGACATGCACATGCGTATCTAACACCTAAATTTGGGTTTTAAAACACACATGAATCGAGCTGCTCAATAGACTAACTCACATTTCATTTTCTTAAGGGAAAGAAATTTTATTGTGTTTGGGGTGGACCTACTGTTGCATCAACTACCTTTCCACCCACCTTCAGGGTCTTGGGAGAAAGAGAGAAGGTGATAACAACACCCAATTTTTCATTTTAGTAGTGAGGGGTACCTTTGACTGGGGATTTCATCACCCCATAGAGGTACTTCAAATTGGGATGCGTTGGGGATATCATCTCTCCCAATGTACTCTTGAGTGGGGTTTTTGAGTTGCTATATAAATATACTGATCAGGTGGCTAGAGTGTTGAGTGAATTCAACATATGTGGGGGCCTTCCCTGCACTGATGAGCCTAACTAAAGTCTTGAGTGGCTTGCTTTGAGAATCCATCGTTGGATCGGGATCCCTCAAAATTTAGAATAAGAACCAACTTAGTAGCCCAAATCCCACATTCAGTGATTCTGGGAGTGCGGATCGTACCCCATAGATACCCCTCATGTACTTTGCATTATGAGACAAAAATACCTCAGTGATAAGATCTTCGAGTCTTCGAGGTAAGACTGACTGGCATGCCCAAGAAGTGTGTACTGTGGAGTGGAGCCAATGCTGCTAGACTCTCTATCTGTTCATCTTGTTTCATTATTTTGTTGTGGGGGCCTCATTGAATGGTGTCCACTTTCCAACCTAAGATTGTATTCTATGCTTTTATATGTATCATTGTACCATACCAGTGTTGAGTTAGTATTTGGGCTATTTCAGGGCCTATCTTACGTATTTATGAATTCTCAAAGTTGGTTAGAACATAGTCCAGTCATCTATACCTGTCTTCAAACAACTGTTATTAGATTTTTAAAACAATAAACTTGTCCTACAGACAAAATTAATGGAAACAAAGTTTATCTTGAAAGATCAGACGGTCCTACAAACTCAAAAAGTTTACATACTTGTGACCATAGACAGTCCTCTCATAGTATTCATTTACATCCTCATTATCATCCTCATATACGTCCTTAGAATAAGTCCTTTAATTTACGTCCTCATTATCATCCTCAAATACGTCCTTAGAATAAGTCCTTGCATTTATGTCCTCATTATTGTCCTCGTATACGTCCTTAGAATAAGTCCTTGCATTTACATCCTCATTATCATCCTCATATACGTCCTTAGAATAAGTCCTTGAATAGTATTGCATAGTCCTTATAAAGTCCTCATTTGTATCCCATTAGCGTCCTCATAATCTTCACATAAGTCCTTGCATAGTCATCATAATCTTTGCATATAATCCTCATACAATCATCATAATCTTTGCATAGAGTTCACATATACGCCATCATAATTTTCACATAAGTCCTTGCATAGTCATCATAATCCTCACATAAGTCCTTGCATAGTCATCATAATCTTTGCATAAGTCCTTGCATAGTCATCATAATCCTAGTTTTAGTCCTTTCATAGTCTTCCTCCTCATAAGACATAGGGTCAAATCATTATCTCCATTTTGCATTATCTTCAAAATTAGGGTGTTCCCTAGTCCAAGTCCAAAGTTGCATTGTCATTTTTTAGGGTTTCATCTTGTCTTTCCTTAATCCAATTTGTCAAAAAATTCAAAAAAATAGGGTTGAATTTTCATCCCTTAGTTGCATTACATTTCATCCCTAAACTTCAAAAATCCAAAAAAGTGGCATATAGTGCAATGGTTGAAATGAGCTCTCAAACTTCTAGGAGACAACATTACCCTTATCAAACTTCCAACTTTCATGGGACTATGTCATTGCAACCAAACAATCAATCATCTCAATCCAACATATACATGTCCCAAAACGTGCATCAAACTTATCAGGAAAAAACAAGTGTCATACCTATTTCTCCATCACTTGAAGAGAAACTAGCTCGAGAAATAGAGATCTTGGAACAAAATGTTAAAAAAGGTGAAGAGAGTAGATCCCAGATGTTCAAACTATTTCAAAAATTTGGAGATCCCATTACAAACCTAGAGCCAGTTGATGTGCGAGCTATTATTATGAAATTAGACATACCAATTATTTTCCCACAAATAAACATGAGAAACCAATATCAACAACAAACACATCCAACAATGCAAGTCCAACAACCAATACAAGAAACAACACAACTCTCAACACCACAAACTGTGCAAACAAGTCAACCACTACCAAAGTCACACACAATCACACGGTCAATTTTGCCTTCAGTCACATCGTAAGTTTGTGAATATCCTCCTATGTCTTCAAATACACCACCAAGGGAATCTCAAATGAATGCAAGTGTATTTACAAGCATGTCACCCTTTGAACATCAATCGAACATGATCAATGTGTCACCTCTCATGTAACAAGGTCATTTTCCCATGTCTAGCAATGGTTCTTCCCATCAAGACTTTGCACCTTAAGTATCCTCCATATCTTCCACCATTTCCTCATACCCTGAAGTCACACAAGAGCAGTCCACACCATCTTTATCCAATAACGCAACCTCCCAAGGGCTATCCATAGTACAAATCCAATCTAATCCAAGTCATGATGCTAGTCCTTTCCATGCTTCAAAAATTCAAGACCCAATCACATCATATACTCCTATCACAAAGAGTCCCATTCAAAATCCTTTCTTGTCAGGACAAAATGTTGAAATCTTCCAAGAATCCCCCATGCATATCCAAACTTCTTCCTCATGTCAAGAGGATGATCCAAAATCAAAAGAAATGATTCCTGAAATAAATAAAGATCAAGAACAAACACTTCCATCCTACCCAATTTTTGATCAAGATCCCACCGACCAACAATATTATGATGATCCCCTCGCTCTTTTCTATTCCATTCATAATGATACCCTTTTGTCTCAAGAACAAAGTGTCCTTTCAAGTCCCATCCAACATGCACCTCCTAAGAAATATCAGGACATCCAGATTCTTTTCTTCCTAATAATCCCTTTCCAAGTCAAGATCAAATTATTCCTTCACCTTCACGTCCTAAACAAGATCCCATTATTTCTCTAAATCCTGATCAAGATCCCTCCATCCCTTCATTTCCATGTCATAATCCTCCATTTCTCTCACAAGATTACCTCTCAAATGAATTTACCATTTCTCTTAGTGATCCCAATCCCTCTACACTAGTTGTTCATGAACCCCTTATCAATCAAATCACCAATCCAAATCATACTACACTAAGAAACCTGTCAACAATTGTATGTGAGCCATCATCATATGCGAATATGGTGACAGAAACAAGCATGGCACTAGGTAATGAAATCAACACCCAAATTGTGTCATCATCTTCTTCATGCACAAGCATAACACCAGCTAATGAGATCAACACCTGGTTGGTTTCATCATCCTCTTCAAGTGCATCAATAAAAACAAACATAACACACACTCATGTCACAACTTTAGAACCAGAATCTATTTGCCTCATACACCCACACTTGATAGACTGGGGGCAAGAGGACCTGCAACAGTTGGATTTCTTTGAAAATGATACGGCTATAGCTGAATTCATGGGTTCTAGAGATAGATTTCCCTCTAATGATCCATAAAATCCAAAAACTAAGGAAATCAACATTGGAGATGTTGAACATGTACACTTAGTTGAGTCCTTATATCCTACTGGAAAAGACATCTTTATCTGACTCTTCAAACAAAGACCAATGAAGTACCTACACAGAACTTCTCAATCCTATGAACAACATGCACCTTAAATGATATTATATCTAAGGGCTGGGTTAGTTTAGGTTTTTCTTTTCACATTGTATCTCATTTTATTCAAAGAATTGCATCACATATAGTTTCTTTTTCAAATGCATCACATTCATAGTTCCTGCATTAGCATATAGCATCATCAATAAAATAAGGCAACTATCCAAGTTTATCATTTGTTTGCATTCAAGAGAAATAAGGGACATCTCCTTTCTTAGATATCCAGACATGAAGTCTTTGAGATCCTAAGGTCATTCATTTTCAACATCACCCTATGATGACGCTTTACTTATGGTTGGGTAGTGATTTCACTATTTGAGACTTGTTAACCCAAAATCTATCAATTGCTATATCTCAAACACATTAACAAAATCTCTTATTCATTCGAGACACCTAGTTGATCATATGACTAGTGAAAAATCTAAAATTCTACTTTAGCACCACTGTAATTGTTACACCCAAGTAGGTTTCATTACTTACAAGTCAAGGCAAGAAAATAAAAAAAAGAACAAGTGTTATGCCAAATATTCATCTCAAGGCAAAAGACCAATGATATATAACTGAAATATCATGCATACAAAGTGTGACAAAAATCTTGACTATGGGAACATGCGAGTAACTCCATCAGGGCTATGGACACCTATTGGCAATGGAGCAATATTTGAGAGATTATAGTCTATAACCTTGTCGAAGCTCTAAAAGCTTGCTGGCAGTGAGGTTCTATTCGAGATGCTTTTGAAGTTAGAATAATCCATGTAGCTATTCATATAGGATGCTAAGGATCTTTAGTGAACATACGAGGAGGAATTAACTCATTTGCAAACACATGGGCAAAAGAAGATCAGAGTTTCAAGAACCAATGGGGAAGTTTTTCGCGTCTCCATTTGTAAATCCTAGTTACTAAGTGTGATAATTTGGATGTTCCAAGGGACTTTAAGGATCGATTGACCACTTATCTATGAAATGTTTTGTACCTCCAATTCAATTGGTGTATTACAAAATGCTAAACAAACACAATCATCCTTGTTCAAATAGGAAATGCATCTTCATCATCCATATTGAAATTAACATAGGTCATGTCAAAAATTCATTGTCTCCACATGCATTCTGCAGATCATCATGTCATATAGGTCTACATACTGATAATTGAAAAAATCCTAAAAATTGAAAAAAGTCTTGAAAAAATCCTTTAAAAAAAATAAAAATCCAAAACAATGAAAAACATAAAATTCAAAAACAATGAAAAAACATAAAATTTGAAAACAGTGAAAAAACTTAAAATTCAAAAACATTGAAAAGCACAAAATCCTAAAAAGTCATAAAATGTCCTGAAAAAAGCCTTAGAAATCGAAAAATCAAAAACTAAAAATCAATGCAAGAAAGCATAGACCGTCCATCAAATCAAATCAACAACATACAAACTCTCAAAGTTTGCAATCAAACTGATCACATGTCTTGTTAATCAGTTTATCGATCAAACTCTATCAAACATCAACATGTCTTATACATGGAAGGGTACACTCGAAACCAGACAGATCGGTCTTACACGGGGTATTCACTCTCTCAAACCAGACATTCCTATCAATCATCAAAAGATCAAAACACTGACATAGATCAATATGGCTACTGGATTTTGTCCAAGTTATTCTTATATTTATCAATTGGTGACATATCATGTTTCATAAAATTCAAAACATTGAAAAGGAAAAATCAAACCAAAAACATTCAAACATGATCCTGAAAAAATCAACCAAAAACATCCAAATATCGATCCACAAAATCCAAAAACAATTAAAAATCAATCAAAAAACTTGCAATAAAATGTCTCGCAAGAATCAAACACCCTAGCAGATATCCAGCAAATGCTTCACACGAATTTAACAAAGGATATGACTATCCAGTCAAACATCTCAATCAATTGATCAAACTGTCTTATCAATCGTATCATATCCATATCAAGTGATCATTATATTGTCTTAAACAGAAGAGTATACACTCAAAATCAAACAGGCCAGTCTTAAATGGGGTCCCCAACTTTATGAGATCGGACATTATCAACTATCACATCAAGCAACTAAGAACGAAGGCATAAGATCGGTATAGTTGCTGAATTTTGTCCGGGTCAATCTTTATCTTTTATCATTTGGCGACAAATTATGTTCCTAGCTACTCAAGGATGTCCACAAGTGACTAGAGGAGCTGGGATGGACATTATCTTTTTCTTTGTTTGTTGTTTGTGGTGTGAACCAATGAAGTTCTGGGGTAATAGTTCCAGTGGGTGTCTATGTTGGTACGTTCATCGGCAAATATCCTATGCAAAAGTTAAGGATAGTTATACTTATGACTATCCCACATACCTTGACCCCTGGCATTATTTCTCATAATGGAGGGTTTCACTCCTTGTCTTCTACGTGTTTGTTTCTTCAATGAGATATCTTACATCCTTGTTCCTTATACCCTAATGTGCTGAGCTCCATTGTTTAATAATAAGGCTCAGTGATGAATATATATTGCACAATAAATAAGGACATAGGTTCGTGAATCAATCATTCTCATTTCATCTCATTTTATTATTGCTAGTTTGTTGATTCTTTTCTCATCATCTCTTTCTAAATCATTTTCTATCATCTAAAATTATTCTTTCATCAATCTATTCTCTCATATTCTATCTTAAAATCATCTTCACATTACCTATCTTTATCTCTAATCAACTAACTATTCTTCTATCTCATTTTCTTCTTCTTTCAAGAGATCATTCATATCTTTAATGCATAAACAATCTCTCGAGGGGGCATTGTACCCTAAGCATACTGGGGTAGAATTTTTTTTCTTTTTCTTTGAAACAATGTCATATTGACTTTGTCTCAAAGAGGGGCAAATGTAGACACCTAAAAATGTCTCATTGATCATGTACTAATTATTCCTCTAATTGATTAAATAATTCTTTAATTCTTTAATTAAGTTAATTAATCTTATTCTTCTAATTTCATATTTCCTCATCATCTTACTAATTATTCTATTTTCAATTCTATCATCATTTAATCATTAAACCATTTTCTAATGTTAATTAAATATTTATTATTTAATTAATTCTGATTAATTCTTCTATTTAAATAATCTTTATTATTTAAATAAATTCATTTTCAATTTCTATCTCTAAGCATTTAATCATTAACCCTTTTCTAAATATTAATTAAATATTATTATTTAATTAATTTAGTCCTTTAATTTAATTAACTAATTATTTTCTAATGTTAATTAAATATTTATTGATGCTCTGCAAAAAGGGAAGGTTAGTCAATGATAACAAAACACAAACAAGAAGAAAAGCCAAACTGTTAGTGTCAGAAATCACAAACAAAATACTTTCCTACACAAGCATATCAAAAGAGATATCAAAAGCATGACATAATATCTAACTAAGAAGGTAAATATGATGAGGCATCTCCAAATGCCTCTTAACATGCTCTTGGTTTCTTCTCCTTTGTTCCTCTCCTCTCCAAGTTCCAAAATAGTGTAGCTTTCAGTAGCTTTTTGCACTATGGATGCTTATGGAGGTTTGAGATTGAAGTATTTGCTCTAAATATGAATAAAAAGCTAATACTATACTATTGATACTAAAATGATTTATTTTATCCAAAATGACAAGATATTAGTTGATAATGCTAAAATGCTCTCTTAAAATGCCTATAGCTTAAATGCATACAAGTTTTCAGGATCTGGATTATAAAGAAATGGGCTCTATTTATAGGAAAAATGGAGCAATGGATGGTTGAGATTGAGTAATCTCAACAAAGGTTAGGATTGAATGATATTCAATCCATGTGATGGCTTTCAACCCAATCCTAGGATGACAAGTGTCAATGTGAGATAGGTTGAGAGGAGAGGGAATAAGCATTAAATACTTGACATGACCTGGGAGTTAACCTTGGAGGTAAGGTTAAGGTTAGGTTAGAGTTATCCATTGGATAAAGCTTTTATCCAAGGGGTAAACTCTTGTGTAAGGGTTAAAGGGATAACCATGGTCAAAGCAATAAATGCTTGAGGAGACACATGGGTTACAAGTTGAAAAAACCATAAATGGTTATGTAAGAGCCATTGATGGTCATGTAAGAGCCATTAGTGGTTTTGGAAGACTTTGGAGGTTAAATTGTTGAACACATAAAGCATTTAATTCTTTTCAAAGACTTTGGAGTCTTTGAGAAGTGACTTAAAGTTGCTTAGGAATGTGACAATAATTAGGGGATGGATTAGGCTAATTAGGAAGGGGTTAAAAGAATCTAGAAGGGGGTTTAGGAATGCAAGTGGATTTGGTGGGTGAGGGAAAATAGGATTTTAATTAAAATAAAATTAGTTTATTTGAATAAATGTGTGCAAGTTGCATTTGTAGGAAAATGCAAGTGGGGGTATAAATGATTTAAATAAATGTTTTATTTAATTTATTTAAAAGAGGAAAGGGGATTAAATTGAATAAATAGTATTTATTCATTTAATTGAATTGAGATTTTGGTTGAATGAATTAATTAAAATAAATTGAATAATGTATTTAATTAATAGGAGAATATTTGAAGATGAACTAATTAAATATTAATTTAATTAATTGATGGTTAGCGGATTTTTTAATTAAATAAATAGCAAATATTCATTTAATTAGAATGGACAGATTTATGTGACTACATTTGCCCCTCTTTGAGACGGTGCCATTTATCGCGTTGTTTGAAAGAAAGAAAATAGGTGTGAAGAATATGCCCCATAAATGTTAATTTAGTGGGTAGTATGCCCCCTCGAGAGATGGGCCGAATTTTTTTGAAAAATCGGGCGATCTCTTGAAAAAGAATGAAAATTGGTAGGGTGGTAGAAGAGAAGAATTAGCAATAACGGTGAAAGAATGGAAGAAAACAGAGTGAATATAGAGAAATATCAAGCCAGTGAGTACCCTTAGGTTATGCAGGAGATGCTGTGAAAATGTGGTGTTGTGTTTTCGAGTGATGCTATACAATTGATCAAAATTGGTTGGACAATCTGGTGCAATTGGTTTAACTGCCCCGGTCGAGTCAAAGCATGACAGTTGATGTTAGTTGGTCGCTTGGATAGGATAAAGTTTGAGTAAGTGAATCAAAGTGACCTGATGGTGACTTAGACAATTGATGTAATTGTCCGATGAAGTCAAGGTATATGAAGCAAAATACTCGTTGAGACTTAGACAATTGATGTAATTGTCCGTTGGATTGTGTTTGAATGGTTGATCAATTGATAGTGTGTGCGTGGGAGGGATGGTTGTGGTGAATCATAATAGCCCCGTTGAGACTAGGTCATTGTGATAAATGCCTGATGTAGTCTAGGATTACCATGATCAATTACCTGTTGAGACCCGAAGATACTTGATCAGAGTATTTATTGATAGTCTAGGTGTGTGTGAGTCGATGTACCTATGCAGATAGAGTAACTTGCTTGGCTTATATGATGACTTAGGAAAGGAAATGCAACCCCTCCTATTTAGAGATGGATGGTGATGAACGTGGCTTGATTGATTTTGATGGGAAACAATGAAGGGTATGTGATGTTGATTATTGAGAAGGGGAGGGTGGGGGGGGGTTCGATGTTAGATAGAAGAAATGGAAGACCTATGACTCATTCCTATGGAAGAAGAGGAAAATAGAGTATCCATTGTCATTACTATGTATGCATGATATGCAGCTATTATGAATGTATGGATGGGTGGAATGCAACAGAATGCAATATATACAGATGAGATGAAATGACAATCCATAGTGCTTTATTTTTCATCATTGAGCTTTAAAATGTTGTTATAAAATACAAGCAACTTGACATAATGATTCAAGATGACCTGAGTATTCCTTACATGGATTTTGATATAGCAAGTTAATACAAGAAACTTGATATAATGGATCAAGTTGACCAGAGTATTGCTTGTAGAACAGACAAGGATCATCTCCGTTTATGCATGACTTGGATCATCCTCCTTGATCTTGGGCTAATCATATCCTGAGACACGTGCATACCTTAATAAGTGACAAAAACCTTTATCCAAATTGGATGAGGAGGAAGCAAAGAAGGAGCATTATTCGTGCAAACAAAACAATATATACATAAAGAATAAAGAATATGGATCCTTGGTAATGGTTCATACTCATATGGTCGAGGTATACGCTGTAGTCAGCAACCCATAGTGATCTATGACTGCATTTTGCATAAGATCATGTAGCTTAGTGAACTTCCCACATAGACACCATTAGTACATGCCCCAGATTTTCATCGGAATAATGCGTCGAAGATACACAAACAATGTTGTAAGAACCTGATACATATAAACGAATTAATTACTTCACTGATCAACCAAGTATTTGATAGCTTAACACAATTTTCTTGTGAAACAAAATGTCATTTTGTCTTTGTTTTGGTAAGGAAGGATGCATCCTTGTTGAAGACCGTTTGATTGTTGATGTTGATTGTTTTGGTCAATTTTGAGAAGTGATCATCATGCGAGGATTTTTCAATGCTTGTTTGGTATCTACACGGATGAGTATGTACAAGGTGTTGCCATGTTTTTGTTTGATTTTTGATGTTTTCTGATGTTTTTGGATTTTGAATTTTTTTGAATGTTTTTGGATTTTGTGAGATAGTTTTGAATGAAGAACTTTTAATGAATGAAGAAACAATGTAGAATCCACTTCCATCAATAAGTTAAGGGCATTGCCCCCAGTTTACACATAGCTATGAAAAAGTGGGATGCAAGATGCATGCAGTACTTTCTTGATTGCAGATTCATAACAAGCCATGGTTGTGGACAGATGGATGTATGCATGAAGTGAATGTGATTGCAATAGGTTTGAAAGACAATGGAGCCATAGCTTTTTACGAGTGGCGCCTATTTGCTAGGTTTTCACCATCACACTTACCCAAGGTGTCACCAGAGTGTCCATTCACCATTTAGATGCATGATTTTTCTTTACTATTTTGATGTTTTTGTATTTTCTTTAGGACATTTATCTAAATGTTTTTGGTATTTTTACCAGTATATATGGGAGCCTGATGCTCTATGCAGCTTATGTGTAAAATCGTTTGAGGTGCATGTTGTTGATCGGATTTGCTAGTGGTTCTCCTTCTGACGTAGCCAACTGATACACCTCGGACCCAAATATAGTAGTGACAATATATGGACCCAACCAATTTGATTCAAAATTTCCTTGATGATCTTGGTTGGATTGGTTACGAGGATTTTCGCAAAGAACAAGATCACCTACCTTGAATGTATGAGGTTTAACTCGATGATTATAGCTTTTGCTCATGCGTTGTTGATAGGCCTTGAGGTGATTGTATGCAGCTTGTCGCTTCTCATCAAGTAGCTCTAAGTTCTGAAGACGAGATACTCTGTATGCTTCATCATCAATGAGATTGTGCAAGGAAACCTGTAGTGATGGTATCTCGACCTCAATAGGTAAGATAGCTTATGCACCATAGACCAGTGAGTATGGAGTTGCACCTGTAGGGGTTCGAATGCTAGTTCGATATGCCCATAGTGTTGGATTCAATTGAACATGCTAATCACGACCGACATCATTAATTGTCTTCTTTAGGATCCTCAATATGTTTTTATTTGATGCTTCGGCCTGACCATTGCCTTGTGGGTAATAGGGAGTGGAAAAGCAGTGTTGGATGTGAAATTTCTCACAAAGTTCACAAACATCCTGATTTTTGAAAGGAAGACCATTATCTGTGATGATGGACATGGGTACACCATACTGGTAGATGATGTAATTGAGGATGAATGAGGCAATTTGCTTGCCGGTAACTTGGGTAAGTGGAACAGCTTCGATCCACTTTGTGAAGTATTCGGTGGTGGTAATAATGAATTTATGGCCATTGGATGAAGATGGATGGATTTTACCCACAAGGTCAAGGCCCCATTGACAAAAAGGCCATGGTGTTGTGATGGGTTGCAATTCTTGTGCCAGTGCATGTATTAGGTCTCCATGAATTTGGCATTTCTTGCACTTTCTAACAAAGTAGTAGGAGTCTTTTTCCATAGATGGCCAATAGTATCCATTGCGCAGGAGTTTCCTAGCTAGTGATGGACCGCTTGCATGTGTTCACAAATTCCTTCATGTACCTCTTCCAAGGCCTTTGTTATCTCATCCTGTTCCAAACATCGAAGGAGAGTACCATCAAGACTGTGTCGATATAGGGTTTCGGCAATAATGGTATATCGAGCAGTTTGGCGAATGAAGGTTTACGTTGGTTATTTGATTGGTTAGGAGGAAGGGTGTGATCGTGGAGATAGGTGTAAAAATCACCGTACCATGGGGATTCGGAACTGACAAGGTGACATATCATCTCGGATTTGGGGATATCATAAGCAGGGATCCAAAGCTATTCGACCAAGAACTCGTAGCATGTTGAATTCTATGGAAGATCTAGGAGAGATGCAATAGTAGCCATAGCATCAGCAGCTTGATTCTGATCTCTGGGTATTTGCTCAAAGGTGATAGTAGTAAATGATGCCTTTAATTTGTCCACCATTTGCTTGTATGGCATGATTTTGTCATCCTTGGTTTGATATTCATCAATTGCTTGTCAAATGACTAGTTGTGAGTTACCATATACTTGTAGTTCTTGTAATTTCTATTGTATGGCTAGCCTGAGTCCTGTGATCAAGGCCTCATACTCTGCTATGTTGTTGGTGCATGGAAATGTGAGCCTGTAAGACTTCAGGATGCTGCCACCTTGAGGTGTGATAAACAGAATGCCTGCCCCCGAGCCATGCCTAGTGTATGAACCATCAAAGTATAGTTTCCATGGTTGTACTGTTGTGATCATGAATATCTCTTCATCTGAAAAATTAGAAATGAGAGGATGATCGCCTATGAGTGGTGCTTCGGCCAATTGATCTACAATAACTTTCCCTTTGATGGCCTTACAGTCAACATATTCAATGTCAAATTCACTTAGAATCATCGCCCATTTGGCCAAGCGGTCTGTCAATGCTACTTTGTTGAGTAAATACTTGAGTGGATCAATCTTTGCAATGAGTTGTACTTTGTGTGTTAATAGATAGTGCCTCAGTTTAGTGGCTGCCAGGATTACTGCTAGGCAAGCGCGCTCAATAGGTGTGTAGTTGAGTTCATAGCCCACCAGTGTACGGGAGATGTAGTAAACAACACACTCTTTCCCTTTTGCATTGTGTTGTGCCAATAGTACACCCAATGTTGTACTTGTTGCTGAGATATAGAGTAGTAGAGGCCGACTTGGATTTGGTGGGATCAACAATGGTGTATTCATGAGATAATCTTTAAGCATCTGGAATGCTTGTTGGCATGTTGCATCCCATTGAAAGTGGATGTTTTTGTGTAGCCGATGTGTAAAGGGGTGACACTTATCTGCCAGTTGTGCAATGAATCTTTGGATGGATTGTAGCCGTCCTTGTAATGTGCTTAGCTGACTGATATTCTTTGGTGGTGGCATATCCATGATGGCTTTTACCTTTGTTGGGTCGACCTCAATACCTTTGCTTGAGACAATGTATCTTAGAAGCTTCCTGAAGGTTACTCCAAAGACACATTTCTTTCAGTTGAGTCGAACATGGCATTGTTCCAGTCTATCAAAGATTTTATCTAATATGTCGAGATGACCTTCTCTGGTGAGTGATTTTGCTAGTAAGTCATCAACATAATCTTCCATCATAGTATGCATCATGTCATGGAAGATGGTGGTCATTGCTCGTTGATAGGTTGCTCCTACATTCTTAAGGCCGAAAGGCATGACATTCCAGCAATATGTGCCCCATGGACATGTGAAGGCTGTCTTATGTTGATCCTCTGGTGCGATTTTTATCTGATTGTATCCTGAAAAGCCATCCATGAGTGAAAGCATGGCATGTCCTACTGTCAAATCTACTATGATGTCGACATTTGGTAGGGGGAAGTCATCCTTAGGACATGCCTTATTTAGATATTTGAAGTCAGTACAAATGCGGATGCCCCCTTTTGGTTCGCTGACATAAACAATGTTGGAGATCTAGTCTGCATAATCAATTGGTCTAATGAAACCAACATCTATGAGTTTCTTGAGTTCTGTTTTGACTAGTACTGCAATCTGAGGATACATCTTGTGAAGCTTCTACTTGATAGGTTTGGCACCTTCTACTACGGTGAGGTGATGCATGACTAAATTGGGATCAAGTCCAAGTATATCTGCATATGACCATGCAAAGTTGATCTGACGCTCTTGAAAGAACTCTACAAATTTAGGTTGTTCCTCTGGAGTGAGAAGTGATGCTAGATGTATGAGGTGAGGAGTTTTAGGAGTCCCCACATTGTATTCTTTGGTTTCTTCAATGAGAATCGTTGATCATTCCTATTTTGTGCTGCAGGGAAGGATGTCAAACCTTTCATCCTCAGGCGCCTTAGAGAGGTTTTCATTGTTGGATGCACTCTTTCTTTTTACTTTTGTTGAATCAAATAGTGCCATAGTGTGGTTTTCACTGGAAGATCCATGTTTTATTGTTATATTTTTGCAGCTGAAAGGTTTGGCATCCACCTCGAAGTATGCTGCGCTATTAAGTTCTATGGCGAATCTAGCTTTGTGATCCCCGCTTGGCAGGTTATCCCTTAATTCCAAAAAGTCAATAATGGCCTCATCATTTTGGAAGAGGTCAAGACATGGGGGATTTGGTTGGTTCCATTCGATGAGTTCAGGATGGATAATGGGCATTACTTCATCAATTAGGTTAAGTTTGTTAGATGTATCAGTGAGGGTTAAGACGTTATGGTGAAGGTCGTTGATGGTACTCTCCCTGTCAGAATTAGGCGTAGGATGAGATGTAGGGTGTGTGGAAGATGTTTCTAGCTCAGGAACCCAAGAAGTCTTTATCTGTGCTTCTCCGTAAATAGGGATGTCTCTGGGGGGTAGAGGTGGTGATGTGTCTTCCTCATCTGAAGTGTTAAGTTATATGGAATCAAATTCCCATTCATGTGAGTCGGTCTCTGAATCACTTTCTAGCATCCGATTACTATACCATACTAGGATGTCCTTTGTGTTAAAGACTGTAGGTGTGATCGGTTGATGTACCTTTGTAGATGAAATGATCGGTGCTGTAGGAAGGATGATGGGGATCAATGAATCTAATATGGGGAGTATTGGTAGTGTTGACTTGGTTGCTTCTGCTGGAACTACTGGTGTTGTAGATGCTGTTGTGGGTTCTGATACAATTGTTGCTACTAATGGTGCTATTGATGTTATTGCTACAGCCGATGGGTTTACTAGTTTGTTTGGTGGGATGATGGGCATTGTAAATGGTTGTGTTGGGTTTTTGAGCCTCAGTGGGGCAGTTGCGATGGGGTTTGATGCTGCTTTGATAATAAAAGGTGTCCTCTTTGCAATAGGCTGATATAGTGGTTTGCTAGGTTTTCCTTTGAATTGGATCTTAAGAAAGATCTCCTTTTCAAAGCCTAGGCCTGTATTACCTCTGGGCTTAAATTCTGATAGCAGTGGTTCATGTCTTCCTTGTTTGCAAGATCCCAAAGCACTCTGACCATCATAACCCATTCTTTGCATAATGAGGAGGCCTTTGCCATATTGATACGTGGGAAGTGTAGCTTGCGGTATATCAGTGGTGATGGGATCTTTATAGATCCATTCCACTAAGTCCTCATCTTGGGTTTCTTCTTCTTGACTCATTCCAAGGATGAAAGGTGTCAAAGCACATGCTGGCGTAATCAGTGGTTGCTAAAGTAACTGTTGCGGTTTGTCATGTGTTCTAGGAGAAGTGGGCATTTGTCCCACACAAAAGAGTTGACTCAAATTGTATTCCCCAAGACCTTCCTCTGCTATTTTCATCTTAAGCTTTTCTTGCTTGGGTATAGTGGTGTTTGAACTGGTAAGAGAGGCTGGACTTATATATGATGTGGAGGGGATGACTTCTCTATTATTAGGAATGGTAATCTCTGGTTGATGGATGATATTATGACAATATGCAAAGGGATTTGCATCGCCCAGGATTGTGATCTCTACACTATTATGTGGGAACTTGATACATTGATGGTAGGTAGATGGAACGGCTTGCATGGCATGTATCCAAGGTTTTCCTAATAATAGATTGTATGGGAGAGGAAGGTCCAGAACCTGACAGATGATGTGTTTTACCACAGGGCCCACTCGAATTGGTAGTACCATAGATCCTTTGGATGAACGCTCTGCATCATCATAGGTTTTGATTGTGATCTTCTTACGAGGATCCACTGATTCTATGGCATATCCCAATGCTGTGACCAACTGTAGTGTACAAATATTTAAGCCTGCGCCATTGTTGTTCAAGACTCGCTTGATCCTATGTTGGTTGATAAAGCCTTCAATGTGTAGCGAAGTGTTATGAGGTTGCTGGAAGGAAGAGTTGTCACTTTCAGAAAAAGTGAGACAAGGTGATGACTTTAGGCTTCCAACCAAGGCTTGAAATTGGTCTGTATTCAGGTTTGTAGGGACTGATGCTTCTTGGAGAGCTTGATCCAAGATTGTTTTATGAGATGGAGATAGGTGCAATAGCTCTAAAATGGATATAAGTGCAGGCATTTTTGTCTAATTGTTCCACAAGATTGTACTGCTTTGGTATGGAGGTGGTGCCTTGTGGAGCTGCTTTTATGGTAACCTTGCCGCGACATGTAACAACATTGCAATTGGAGTTGGGATTTTTGATGGTTATAGTTGCAATTTGTTCACTGGCATCATACAGGTGATTTACAGTATAATTATACGTAGCCTGCGTATAATCAGTGGTATCAGTGCCTCTCTTGGAAGTGGAAGGACCCCTTTGATCTTGTGATGGAAGTGGATTTTTGAACATCTGATGATCATTGTTTGTTATTTTTGGGTCATTCCCATCAATTTCAATTTCACCTCGGTCAATAAGATCCTGAGTAAGATCTTTCAATCTATGACAATTACTTGTCTTGTGTCCTCTCCCTTGATGGAAATCACAATGTTCAGTATCTCTCCACCATGCAGGTTTGACCTAAGGTTCATAGTTTGATGTTTTAGGTAGAGTTACCAAATTTTGAGAAACCAGTTGTCGCAACACTATCTCGATGGGTTCCCCTAAGGGAGTGTATGTTCATTTTTTTTTTTGTTGATGAGGTCTGGGTTCATCGTGAGATGTGATGCGACCTTGATTTGAAGGAACAATTGTGTTAGTCTGAGGTGGAGGATTCTGTCCTGCAAATCGAACCACAGGTTGTGCACTTTTGATAGTTCTGGCATCCACAACCCCATCATTGACGATATTCTTATTTTTGTTCTAGAAGCTTGGTTTTTCACTATTGAAGTGTGGGCGAGGACCATCCTTTGGTTCATTAAAGATTTTGATAAGTCCTTTCTTGATGAGGGCCCGCTCACATTTCAAACCCTTGGTGATCATGTCATTAAAAGAGTCTGTGTCTTTGACATCCAGGTGAAACTCCATTTATTTGTTTAAGTTGGAAATGAATATTTCCACTAGTTCTCGTTCAGGTAATTGAAGAGAACATCTATTAGACATTTGATGCCATCGTTGCAGGAATACTGAGAATAGTTCACCTGGTTTTTGTTTAGTGTTGCACAGATCAGCCATGGTGATGTCGCGTTCAATGTTATGAGAGTAATGTGCCAAGAAATTCTGGATTAGCTCTGCAAAGGTCCTAATGCCACTTGGTAGTCAGGAAAACCATGATGTGGTTGTTCCTCCCAGGCTTTGGGGAAAAAGTCACATTAGGTATGTGTCTTCATATGCCACTTTGAGGCAAGCGGAATGAAATTCTCTGACATGATCGCGAGGATCTCCCTTTCCTCTATATTTTTTGAATTTGGGTGTTTCAAATCCTCGTGGAAAGGGTGGCATATAAAGATTCCTATCAAAGGGATAGGGACATATGTCATTGAGTGAGAATTGGTTAGTCTTTACACCACTATGAATTTGTTGGGCAAGATTTTTGACTTGTTGCCGCAACATCTCCATTTCATTTGGAGGAGGAGGTGGTGGGTTACCTCGAGGAATGTTATATCTAATGGGATCTCTACCTCTTTCTTCTTCATGGTGAATTTTTTGTTATGATGCTTGTCTTAATTGGGCAAGATCAAAGTCAGAGGGGAGTTTGGCTCCTTCTTGAGCAAGCTTTAAAAAGTGAGCATCCGCATTGCTCCTAAGTATTTCGTCAAAAAGTCTATTAAAGAGAGGGTTATGCTGGGCCCTTTCTATTGTTGTAGGAGTAGGAGTACTTGGGTTTTCATCATTTGCATTTCCTCCAAGTGCTTCTTGAAATTCATTGATATTTTCCTCCTCTTCTTCTTCAATTTCTACTTCTCGTTGCCTTGAGTGTGATCGGGTGTGAGCCATTTTGTTTACAAGTTTTTGTTGAAGTTGAGTGAAAATGATGATGAGTTGTTGATGAAATGAGAGATTGATGGTTGGTTAATTGTGTTGCATGTGGATCTCTAGCACTTTTAAGGTAGATGTAACGGAAATTCCTTCTTTGAATTGCTTGTTTGTTTGATAAGATTTGATGTGATAAGGTGTAGAAAAATCTGAGATGTGTTACAGATTTAACTACCTAGTAATGAGAGGATTCACTCATGAACTAGTTTTAACCTGCGTAGATGTGTCTCTTAGGATGAGCTTATCCTAGATGTAGAAACAATCTAAAAAGTGATGTGATGCGTTTGATTCAAGCAATATCCAAAAGAGAACTTAGGACAAGAACCTCTTAATGTTTTGAGAGTTTGAAATGGATTGATGATGATGTGTGATGTGTGATGTGTGAGTGAGATAATGGATGAAATGTTTTAACTTCAATAAAAGATTTGTGTTACGAATGGAACAAATTCTACCTCTTCCCTTTCAGGCATTGGTGGCATTTCTCGAGTTATGTTGTATGTGATACAAACGTTTGGGAAAAAGTTGAGATTAATCTTGCCTCCTTGGTTTTTGTGATAACTCAAAGCTTTATTTGCATAAAAGCTCTACAGTTTAATGATTCTGAATCAAATTCGTTTGTTTTGCCTTGAAGGTAGAGACGCATGTGACGTAGAAAAACTCTATGAGAGACAAAGATTTGTCTATTGAGATAGAAGAATTTCCTCCTTTTGATCAAAGCCTTTGATCTCAATGGTCTTCTTTTCAAGTTGATGTTCTAATGACGATTCTTCTTTCGCAAGATGTGAAGAATGGCATAAAGTTTGATACTTTTCTTTGTTTTTGATTTTTTGGTTGGTTTGAAGGATGTTTGGTTGGATGAATACTTGTTTTGGAATTGATTTTTGATTCTTCTTTGACAAGAAAACAAAGCAAGCACACAAACACAAGAATGTTGCCTTAGAGGCACAAATGAGTATGGGTCTAGATCAACCCAATCCTTGGACTTTTTATGACCCTTTCCTTTAAGTGTATTTTAGGTGTTTTTCTTTCCAAAGCATGAAGTCGGCTCAATTTGTACTTGGTCTTGACTAAAATGAAAACATTTCAAACACTTTGTATCCCTAAGGTCAAATGGCCAGTTGTGATAAATTCAGCCCACATCTTGATATTTCTTTGACTTTGGTACTACATACCTTATGAATCCCTCCGTGGCAGGTAAGGATGTGATATACCAAGTCTTGCGCAAGTATAACAAATAGATGATCCCTATGATGGGGGAGTCACCACTTTTATCAAGCCACAAGTGACTTTTCAAAAAGCTATGTTTCTACTCAAGGAAATATGTATGGTGAGTATCTTGGGAGCAAAACCATCTATGCTCTTGCACTGAATTATATCTCAAATATTCTCAATCAATAGAATGGGTGGGCAACTACTTAAAGGTGTTTAGTCATTTTTGATGTCTTTGGACATAAGTTCATTCTGCAATGACTCACTTAAGAGCCTTGTAACTTGTGGTGGGGCCCATTTGTCCTTTCGGCAAGTTACACTGTAGGAACAGTTATACCCAAGGCTACAAATTTCGCTCTCACCTGATTTCTATAGCGGTTCGAAGGATTTACCGCGAGGTCATTCCCAAGAGTGATGTGTCTCCTGGCAGGCCTCTCTTAAAAAGATAAAATTTTGAGTGTTACTAACATTTTTTTCTTGCACCTAGGACCACGAAAGCCAAGGGAGAGGATAGTGTGTGTTAGAAGTAGGACCACTCAACCAACTTTTTTTTTTTGCATAAGTGTGCCAAGCACAAAAAACACTTGTTCTTTTTAACTTGCCATTGCAATGTGTTCTAACTATTTGGAGATGTTGCTCCAACAATCATGGTGTTATTTTTAACCTCAAATGCAAAATTTTAAGTAAACTAGAACTTTGAAAATCCTGGTCAACTTAATTTGAAGCACGTATGAAGGAAAAATCACTTTGCAAAATTTTTGAAACAAATGGGTTGTAAGTTTTAATTGCACCAAAAATTGAAGTGTGGATTGTAAATTTTTGTTTAAGTTTTGATGCTAGAAATGAATTTGTTTTGTTGATTTTAAGCACCAAATGAAAAGTTAAGCCTGAACTTGCAATAAACAAAGTTGTTTTGTTCAATTTTAGAGCACCAAATACAAATTTTGATCCTAAGCTTGCAAGAAAGCAAATTTTGTGTTGTTCAATTTTAAAACACCAAAAGGAAGTTTTTGATTTTTAAAGAGGTTGGTTTTTAGACCTGCACAAGAGACAAATAGTTAGTAAAAATCAAACCTATGGTGGGCTTCCACAAGCCTAAGAATTTTTCTTTTTTCGGTTACAGGGTCATTTTTAGAACGTTCTGTTACAATAGCGCTACTCTGTGTTTAAATAGAAGCGCTATTTAACACAAACATGCTAAAAGAACAAAAAATGACAGGGAAGGCAAAGGCGCTCAAACATGCTCAATAGCGCCAAAACAAGGTCAAAAGCGCTCAAACAATGTCAATAGCGCCAAACTTGGTACAATAGCGCTATTGTAAGAACAATAGCGCTAGAACAACAAGTTGCAATAGCGCTACAACATGATCAATAGCGCTAAAGCGCAACCTGTGTGTCAAGTTCAACATTCAAACATGTTAGTTGTCAAAAAAAATTATTTTTTTAGGTGTT
Source organism: Cryptomeria japonica (assembly GCF_030272615.1). Classification (NCBI taxonomy): domain Eukaryota; kingdom Viridiplantae; phylum Streptophyta; class Pinopsida; order Cupressales; family Cupressaceae; genus Cryptomeria; species Cryptomeria japonica. The sequence goes on from NC_081413.1 coordinate 540,050,271, forward strand.
TAGATTCATGTCGGGTTCACCAAATGATGCTCTGCAAAAAGGGAAGGTTAGTCAATGATAACAAAATAGAAACAAGAAGAAAAGCCAAACTGTTAGTGTCAGAAATCACAAATAAAATACTTTCCTACACAAGCATATCAAAAGAGATATCAAAAGCATGACAGAATATCTAACTAAGAAGGTAAATATGATGAGGCATCTCCAAATGCCTCTTAACATGCTCTTGGTTTCTTCTCCTTTGTTCCTCTCCTCTCCAGGTTCCAAAATAGTGTAGCTCTTAGCAGCTTTTTGCACTATGGATGCTTATGGAGGTTTGAGATTGAAGTATTTGCTCTAAATATGAATAAAAAGCTAATACTATACTATTGATACTAAAATGATTTATTTTATCCAAAATGATAAGATATTAGTTGATTATGCTAAAATGCTCTCTTAAAATGCCTATAGCTTAAATGCATACAAGTTTTTTAGGATCTGGATTATGAAGAAATGGGCTCTATTTATAGGAAAAATGGAGCAATGGATGGTTGAGATTGAGTAATCTCAACAAGAGTCAGGATTGAATGATATTCAATCCATGTGATGGCTTTCAACCCAATCCTAGGATGACAAGTGTCAATGTGAGATAGGTTGAGAGGAGAGGGAATAAGCATTAAATGCTTGACATGACCTGGGAGTTAACCTGGGAGGTAAGGTTAAGGTTAGGTTAGAGTTATCCATTGGATAAAGCTTTTATCCATGTGGTAAACTCTTGTGCAAGGGTTAAAGGGATAAAGATGGTCAAAGCAATAAATGCTTGAGGAGACACATGGGTTACAAGTTGAAATAACCATAAATGGTCATGTAAGAGCCATTAATGGTCATGTAAGAGCCATTAGTGGTTTTGGAAGACTTTGGAAGTTAAATTGTTGAACACATAAAGCATTTAATGCTTTTCAAAGACTTTGGAGTCTTTGAGAAGTGACTTGAAGTTGCTTAGGAATGTGACAATAATTAAGGGATGGATTAGGATAATTAGGAAGGGGTTAGAAGAATCTAGAAGGGGGTCTAGGAATGCAAGTGGATTTGGTGGGTGAGGGAAAATAGGATTTTAATTAAAATAAAATTAGTTTATTTCAATAAATGTGTGCAAGTTGCATTTGTAGGAAAATGCAAGTGGGGGTATAAATGATTTAAATAAATGTTTTATTTAATTTATTTAAAAGAGGAAAGGGGATTAAATTGAATAAATAGTATTTGTTCATTTAATTGATTTGAGATTTTGGTTGAATGAATTAATTAAAACAAATTTGAATAATTTATTTAATTAATAGGAGAATATTTGAAGATGAATTAATTAAATATTAATTTAATCAACTGATGGTTAGTGGATTTTTTAATTGAATAAATAGCAAATATTCATTTAATTAGAATGGACAGATTTATGTGACTACATTTATTAATTAATCAATTCTGATCAATTCCTCTATTTAAATAATCTTTATTATTTAAATAAACTCATTTTCAATTTCTATCTCTAATCATTTAATCATTAACCCTTTTCTAAATATTAATTAAATATATATATTTTTTTTGATAAAAGTGGCGAACCACTAAATTTTATTAATTTTTATAATTTTTTTACAGCCTAATTCAAAGAGCACCAGTAGGAAAGAACCAGGTAAAGAAAACCTCTGGTCTTGCTCATACATAAAAAACCAGATAAGAGGCCCACCCAAGATTACATAATCACCATAATGGGCAACAAAAAACCCAGCCCCCTATCATGAGTACAAAATTTCTCTAACTGAGAGAATTACATTAAGAATGCATAAACCATGAGCTAGTACTTTCCAACGGAGGAGAAGAAGGGGGGATAACATCATCATTGAGAGCTGCAGGAGGCACCATCTGAAGAGGCAAAAATGAAGTTGACAAAGACATTACTGCTTTCATCGAGTCTAGGAGAAAGTGAATACCTGAAAATATATTCATAGCTCCTGCCAAACAATCTGGCGAGAGATGATCTAACAAATCTACCAAGGCAAACAAAGTATCATCATAAAGGTTAGAAATCAAGCCATTCCTTATAATTGAAAGAAGTTCTCCGTGTCAGCCAGAAGATAGTAATTGAGAATGAGGTAGGAAACCACCATAATCAAAATTGCCAAATTCAAAATGATAGAGAGACAATGCACTATCCAAATCAGCAACAGTATAGAAATAGGGATGGAAGTATGCATCAAAAAGTGCCCTGACCATAGAAGAATCAAGGAAAAAGTCCATACAAATAGTGAAAAAATGAGATACAACCTCAGCAAGGACACAACCTGCATTTTCCACCAGCCATTGTTTGCCCAAAACCTTGCAAAAAGCCATAGAGAAATCTAGAGAATAAATTTGAAACAAACGACCAAGCTTTTCATCATCAAAATCATGAGAGTCCTGGAAGTCATGCTACTTAATAGGCATCAATATTCTATAGCCCACATACGCCATAAAAGAGATAATGCAAAAACAAAGAGAATACGAGATTATAAAGACAACAAATGCCATTATGAAAGAACAAGCTCGGCCACCAAAGGACGCAACAGATAATATCAGCACAAGCAAGCCCATGACAAACATGCAAAGAAACAACCACAGACCACCACCTTAAGAAAAAATGATGAGAACTACTTCACAATAAACATGGCCATAAATAATACAAGATTGTCACACAAATGAGATCCCCCAAATGCAAAAGAAGTAATTCCAAGTCTGCCACCACAAAAGAAGAAATGAAAATAATCATTAAAACTTCAAGCGAGCCGCTCGAACATTAGTACAAGCATCGAAGATCATCATAACTAAAACCTCGTGCAAGCTGTATAGGAAATCATACTTCGGACAAACAAAAAACCTAGGCAGTAGCCACATGATACTATGTAAAGCAAGGTTTTTATTTTTAAAATTTTGAACTATGTAAAGAAAGGTTACAAGGCACTCCCGCACCACAAACCCCAACCTATTAGAACAAAAAACCACAACCTGTACCCTGGCTGGAATTACAAACAACAATGTAGACTTAGTGAGGAGATATGAAGACCAAAAAGGCCACCAACACCACATTAACCTGCATACTTGAATATAATCACCAACAAGGTACATAGTCGTGACTCTGCTAATAGGTTAGGATCGATTAAACCGAGTGAGGTGGTAAAATAATGGAATCCACATCAACCAAAGAGTGGATATCTTCATCTAATGCTTTATTAGCCAAAACGTTTGCCACCTTGTTGGCTTCCCTGTAACAATGGACTATAGAGAAGGAATTAAAAAAACTCAAGCTGAGCAAGTATCTTATCCAGCCAATATTTGAGATGCCAAGACTGTGAGGAGTGATTAGTGACCATATAGAAAACAACCTGAGAGTCACCTTCTATAACAACATCCAACAAATGTAATGAAAGGAGAAAATCAAGCCCAGTAGAAAGGGCATGAAGCTTAGCCAAATTATTGGTCCCGCTAGCAATACACTGACATTGTGCTTTAATAATACAAGCCTTATTATCAGAAACCACAATACCAATGGCAGATTTCCCAAGGTTACCACGAGATTCTCCATCAAAGTTCAATTTGATCTTAGAAGACGGAGGAGGCAGCCATACCACCTCTTTCCTATTTAATGAAGGCCTTGTTCTAGAAATTGCCCTAATCAAAGGGAGTGACTATTTAAAGCTGGCCAATGCCTGGTAATCCAATTATCCCTTGGTTTGTAAGTATTATGCAGACCAATACCCTTGTAAATGAAGGCCAAGACAGTCTCATGAATTGATTTTTCAATATAGAAGAGCATATCTTGCAAAGTGGAAGAGTGTTTCCTAAAAATCCTGTTATTCTTGTCAGGCCAAATTTTCCAAATCAAAACAGAAGGAGAAATTATCCAAAGACAAGCATAGAATGAAGATGGATATAATAGAGGCCAACTCATGAAGTGAGACCTAAGGTCACTACCTAGAGCAAAATTCCAATTTAACTTATTAGATAGCCAATACCAACAATGAGAAGCAAAGGGGCAATGAAGGAAGAGATGATCGACTAAGTCAAGAGACCCTCCACACATAACACAAGGAAAGACAATAGTGATGCCAAGCCTATCCAATCTCATGCCAGTTATAATTCTATCCTGAACAACCAACCAAGCAAAAGCCCCTGCTTTCGGAAGACAAACAGCGTGCCAAAATAACATATATGGCAAGTCCTCCCCCATGACATTTGCAGACAAATAATTATACCCTTCTTTAACCGAATACTCCCCTAATTTTGAATAGGTCCAAATAAGCTCATCTTCCTCCTCTGAAAAGAGTAATGGATGTTTCTTTAGCTCCTCCACAAAAGAGGACTTAATATCTTGGTCCACCAAAAGAGAATCAATTGATTTCCATCTAGCCATGGGTAAGAGGCCTAACGAATCCACAAAAAAGTAATCAACCACAAATATACCCCAAGAAGATTTGAGGGAAGACATAAGAGGCGACCAATCCCTAAGGCTAGAAAGTGCAGGGAAACCGTTCCAGACTTCCTCCCAAAACCTAGCCTTTTGACCATTATGGATAAGCCAGGACAACCCTAGAAAAATGATAGATTTGCACTCAACCATGAAATTCTAGATTGCAGACCCTTTAGGGAGTGAAGAAGCAGTAAAAATGGCCTCCCTGGAACAATTTTTCAAGTATTTTGTAGACAAAATAGATGCCCATTTAGAAGAGGGATGTTTATATAGCTTCCAAACTAATTTAGCACCAAGGGCCAAATTCTACTTACCAAGATCCTTAACCCCTGCACCCCCTTTGTCTCTCGGAGCACAAACCCTATCCCATGCCAATAGAGGGATCCTACCTTTCTTATTAACATTGTCATTCATATAAAAGACCTTAATACTGAATGCAAAGCAACCACCGTTTTCTTAGGAGCCTTTAAAATAGATAATAGATAGATGGGAACCACATTTAAGACAACTTTAATGAGCACAATTTTTCCAAAAAAAGATAACCACTTATGAGACCAAGAAAGTATTCTTGAAGAAATGACCCTCGAGATCCGTTCCCAAAAATTATGCTTCTCTGAACCAGTAAAAAATGAGAAACCTAAATACTTACAAGGGAACTAGCCAACAGAGAAACCCCAAAAACAAGACAACCTGGACTACACTAGAGGGGAAACATTAAGAAATAATTTTTTTGACTTGGCCCGATTAACCTTCTAACCAGAGAACAAAGACTAGTCCAAAACGACCCTATTAATGACCTTAGCTTCCCCCATGGTAGCTTTGCCAAACAATAATGTGTCATCTACAAATAAACAATAAGTATGACTAGCAACCATATGAGGAATGAAAATCCCCTTCCATATGCCACCATCCCTAGCTCCTAAGATGGCTCTACTAAGAGCTTCAACCAGAATAATAAACAAAAAAGGTGACAATGGATCCCCTTGCCCGAGTCCTCTAGATGAGGCAAAAAATATTAATTAAATATTATTATTTAATTAATTGTGATTTTAATCCTTTAATTTAATTAACTAATTTCTAAATAATTAAATAGTTTCTTTAAATTATTTAATTAACTAATTAATTCTTCTAATTTCAAATTCCAAATCCCCAAACTCTAATTTCATTTAATTAACTAATGAATTCTTCTAATTTCTAATTCCAAATCCCCAAATTCTAATTTCATTTAATTTTATATTCAAATTCAAATTCAAATTCTAATTCTTCTAATTTCTAATACATGTGCATGATTTCAAAAATCAAATTGAAAATCAAAGTCAAGTTCTAAATATATTCAAATAACATAATTAAATTTAAAATAAATTCAATATTTGAATTAATTCTCATGCAAATATTAAATTGAAATTCCAAGTCCAAGTTCAAGCACATGCTAAATTAATTAATTCAATTATCTTTTCAATTCCTATTCCTATCTTTTAGTTAGCTTTTTCTAAATAAAGCCCTCAATAAGCTTTCAATCAGTTAACTTTTTCCTCATCTTAATTATCCTTCAATCACCCTTTTTCATCTTTCAATTAGCTTTTTCTCAATCAGTTGACTCATTTAATCTATTCAATCAATTCCGTTCCACCTCCAAATCAACAGTTCAACTCTCAATCAGCATGTGAGCTCACCTAAGTTCCACCTCTTGATCAATCTGTTCTATCTTTCAATCAATTCTCATCCAATTATCTATAAATTGAGCATTCAATCTTCATTTTCAACAATCAGGATCAATCATGATGAATCACGAACTTTGAATCTTTGTGTCATTTGCAGGTTGCCAACACAATATGTGAGAGCCACCATACCACAAAGAGGAGAAGAGCAATGGAAGCTATACACAGTCTTGGAATAGGGGGATTGATTGATTTTAATTATATTCCTATTTCTTGCTTCTATGTTATTTCATTGTGTGTTTGTTTGAATTCTAATTAGGATATGGATTCGTGATTTTTGCTTTCATTCCTAGTTTACTTTACATTAGATGAATTTATACATGGGACACATACACATAGAGATTAGTGGTTAGATGAACAATTAAATTTATATAAGGACACATTTCCTCTTGGTACCATTGTTTATTGTTGATTTTGCTGAAAATTATACACTACAACCTCAAAATGAAGTGTAGTCTATGTATTACCATTCTATACAAGTTTCTATTTTTGTACATGTAGCATTCATGCATGCAGATGATAGCACAGAGGAGAATAGAAAGGTTGCAAGAGAGTATCACTTCTACATAAGTGATGATTGTACTCATTTGCCAGAGTTTGTGCAAGGATGCTTTAAAGTTTTCTATGATAATTTAAGGGAAAGAAACATACAATACAACCAACACATAATATGGTCAGATAATTGTGTTGGCATTGCATGAAGATTGCATTGATGAAGTATAGTGTTGTCATTGATGTCAATAGTAACCAGTAATGGAGTTGTATAGCAACCGGTAGTAAAGTAGTGATCGAAATTGGTATTGGTATTTGAGGTAGAGTGATCAATTGGTAACCCTAACTAGTTGATATCCAGAACCCTAACCAATGGAGCTTGGAGAGTTGATTATGTTGATCTATGATCAAATGATGATCAGAGATGAAGATGCCACATATGCACAATGTACGTGATGAGTTTCAAAGTGGTTTTGGCGTGTGAAGATAATTGTTTATCTTGGAAATGAGAAAATGCATAACATGAAGTGGGAAATGCTTGATGAGCTACAGGATCTAATGTGTGATGATCTAAGAGTGACTGAAGTTGTCTAGAACAATGTGTAGTTGATTTCTATGTAATATAATGGTCATGATTTAACTGATCTGTTTGTAATCTCTATGAGATTTGTAGGTTTTGTGTTGTGTTACCGACCTATTGTATTTGTATTTAATGTCAATGAGTTGTTTGTAATTTTGCTGGCAATTTGTTTAAGTGTGGTAGTGTGATTGTTGCTGAACCGGAAGGAGTGTTTGCAAAATGTTTTGAAGGCATATAGGAGCATACAAGGATCTGACTAAGAAAGATAGTGCTATTACTAGATCAACAAAGACCTTGTTGTTCTCTAACCATTAAAACAGTTAAATCTCCTAACCAGGTAAGCTTCAATAGGCTTGGTGTTGTCTAAATCCTCTAACCAGGTGACCCATTAGCTTGGATTTGAAATACTCTATCGAGGTTAATCCTAATAGGGTATTGTAGTCAATCCCTTAACCGAGTGGTCCCTAACTGGATCTGTTCTTAACAGGACATTATTGTATAAGATTCTAACAAGGCTTGGCTCTTAATAGGGAAAACTTCAAAAGAGTTCAAATACTGATGGCTATTTATCCCTACTGTGGTTTTTCCCATTTGGGTTTCCACGTGAAAAATCATTGTGTCAAGTGGTGAATGATTTTGTGGATGTGTTTTCATATGGTTGATATGATTAACTAGTAAATTCACTTAGATATGTTTAGACGACCGAAAGTGATATGAAATGAGCTATTACTGATGTTAGTAAAGTGATTTAATGTTTTGGCTAAATGGTATGTGAGTAATAGATATGTTACATTGTATCTTTGATGTTTTGTTCAACCGTTAAAGTTAGACAGTACAATTGCAGTTTTGGATACAGTGTCTAAACCAGTTTAGTTTAGCAAGTTGTTTCTGAATTGGGTTTAAGTTTGGTGAAAGTTTAGTTTGTTTTCTATCTACTGATTCACTCCCCTCTTAGTAGTTGACCAGATCCTTATTGTTTTATCATATTATCATTTGGTATCAGAGCATTTCAGGTCCTCTTGTGTTTAAGCCTAATAGCTTGAGGAAAAGATCTAGGAGAACATGATGAAGAGAGAAGGTCTTAATAGGGAAAACTACAAAATCTGGAGTGATAGGATGAGATCTATATCAAGATCTTAGGAAGTCAATATTAGCAACATGTTGTTACTAAATATAACTTGCCTAGCGGGATTTTGTCAGATGATCAAAAGAAGGAGAAACAAGAGAATAATCAAGCATTGGAGGCTATTATTAGTTGCTTGTCTGATTCAAAATATGTTGATGTCCATGGATTGGAGACTTCTTATGAAGTGTGGAAGAAACTGGAAGATATCTATAGCAGTGATGAGCATGTTAAGATTGCCAAAGAAGAGAGACTGAGAGGTAAATTTGATGATATGTGGATGGCTGAAGGAGAAAACATTCAATAGTATGGTCAGAGGATCAAGGAGATAGTCAGAGAGATAAAAAGTGTTGGAGGTACAGTGGAGGACACCATAATGGTTAGCAAGGTGTTGAGAACCCTTCTACCAGTCTACGCTATCCGAGTTGCAGCCATTTAGGAGCTCAAGTCTATTGATAAATCAAAGGTAACTCTTGATTCCATCATTGGTAAATTAACTGCATTTGAATTAAATGGTTTTGATGGAAGTGTTCAGAGATTAGAATATGCATTTAGAGCCCCAGTTTCAAACCCACAGGTAAGGAAAAGCAGAGAAGTGAGCTACAGTCATGAGTCTAGATCCAGTAGAGAGGTAGATGATGAAGACAATTTGATTGAGCTTGAATCATTGTTGGCCAAGTGGTTACCCAGAGGTAATGGTAAGTACAAAGTTAAATTACCTTTGAAGTGTTTTGCATGTAACCGGATTGGACATATTGCTGCTAACTGTCCTAATGGAGATAATGAGAAAAAACGTGAGAAGTATAAGAAGTATAAAGGCAAAGGTAAAAGAGATTGTCTCATTGTAGTGGATGGAGGAATTACAAATGAGGAATCTGAAGAAGATGCAAATGCAGACAATGTCTTTGTTTCTATTAAAGAAGAGACATCAGATCAGAAGGCATTAGTGTCTTGCATGGATATTTTCGATGATTGGATTATAGATAGTGGTTGTTCACACCACATGATCGATGACCGGAGTAAGTTTCTTACTTTGAGAGAGTTTAATGGAGGTGTTGTGAGATTTGGGAATGACTCACCCTGCATGGTGAAAGGAAAAGGATACATCTCTTTGAATGGTAAAAGTAGTGCAGATGATGTCTATAGGGTTGAAGGACTCAAACACAATCTTTTGAGTGTTTCTCAACTCAATAATAAAGGTTACCCATTGGAATTCAAGAATGGAGTCTACAAGATTTATGGAAGGAAAGGTGAACTGATTACAACCAACAAATAGACCAAAGATAACTTGTTTCATTAAGTTCTAAAGTCAACAATTATTTAATTGCAAAAGTAGAAGATAGTTGGCTTTGACATTGAAGATTTTGTAATGTAAGTTTTGATAACATTGTAAAAGTCAATAAATCCAAATTAGTAAGAGGTTCGCCATAGTTGGACAAACTAGTGAATGCTTTATGCAAGGAATATCAGTTAGGGAAGATGACATCCTCAACCTTCAAGAGAAAATCTTTCTGCGCAGAACATTTGCTAGATTTGGTTCATATCGACCATTGTGGACCAATGAGGACTAGGAGTATTCAAGGTGATCGGTATTTTGTGGGGAAAAGTGGGTCTATGAAACTCAAAATATGAAAAAGTGGTCTTAAAGAGGCTTGCTCACACACCCACAAGACTTCTTGGTGCAAGTTATGGAGCTATGAAGGATAGCTCAACTTCCCAAGGTTGGTTCCATGGTTCTCTATCTCACAAGGTCCCTCAAGCCAATGCCTTTGCTCTCAAATCACTAAGCAAAGTGACTTAGGGATGGCTAATGCAAGAATGGGGGATGCTTTAGATTGATTTAGTTACGGAAATGCATCCTAAGCTATGCATGATTCTATAAATGAAACAAACTAGATTATAAGATAACAAGATTAGTAGAAACACTATCCTAACATGATATACTAGTTGATGTTCTAAGATAATGATAAAGAAAATAATCTAAAAATGCTTATTTAGACTATTTCCTAATACAAAAGAGGCTAAATGTGTTGATAAAATTGAGCATAAATGAGATACTAAAGCTTGCATGGATCCTTAAAATGGAGGAAGGAGAGCTCTATTTATAGTGAAAATAGGGCAGTGGATGGCCAAGATTGAAAGAGTTAATCAAGGGTCAAGTTTGAAAGTTGGCAATCCATGTTTACAATTTCCACCAATGAAATGGTGACAATTGTGAACATAAGACCAGTTGAGAGGAGAGGTAGGAAGTATTAAATGCTTGAGAAGACCTCATGGCTACCCTAGGGGGTAAGGGTTAAGGTTAGGTTAAGATTATCCATTGGATAAAGCTTTTGTCGAGAGGATAAACTCTTGTGCAAGGGTTAAAGGGATAACCATGGTCAAAGAAATGAATGCTTGACGAGACCCCTAGGTTAGATGTGGGTTGAGTTTAGAGAAAGTCTCTAATCATGCTGGAGGGTTGAGTTAACCATTGATGGTTTGGAAGACTTTCAAAGTTAAGTTGTTGAAGCCTTTAATGGTTTTCAAAGACTTTGAGGGTTTGAGAAGTGACTTCCCCTTGCTTGGGATGTGACAATATTTAGGATATGGGTTAGGCTTATTTAGAAGCGATTATAAGAGTCTAGAAGGGGGTTTAGGAGGCAAGTGGGAGATGTAGGATTTTGCAAGTGGATGAGGAATAAAAGGATTTAACTAAAATAAAATGTTTTATTTCAATTTAGTTATAATTTGGGAAATTGAATAAATTAGATTTATTCAATTTGGGGTAAATTATTAATTAAATATAAATTTAATTAAAAGTAGAGAGAAGGGGTTTAATTGAATAAAATGATTTATTCAATTAAATGACATAAGTGAATTTAATTATGTAAATTAAATAATTTACTTACTAAAATAGAAGAATGTAGGTAATTTAATTAAATTAGATTTAACTAAATAGAGGAATGAACATAAAATATTCATTTTAGGAATATGGTCATTTTTATACGTCTACATTTTGCCCCTCTTTGAAGTGACGTGTGTGCACATGTTAATTCAAAGAAAATGATGTGTCGTAAAAATTTGATTATGATCAGTGTGACATCGTTTTAAGATTTTCATGTCGTGCCCCAGATTTGATAAGTGATGCCCCAGATTTGATAAATGATGTTTGATAATGCCCCCTCGGGAGATGAATCAAAATTTGGAAAATTTGATTTAATTTGATAATTTTGTTTCCATTTTAAAAATTTGTCAATGTGGAATGCGAAAAGTTGATTCATCTCCTGATAATAATGTTTGTTAGGGTTAGATGGAGACCGCGAGCAATATACATGCCCCATCTCCAAAGCCTAATTTCAATTCACCCTATAAAAGGGGAAAAGTGCATTGTTTTGCCTCATTTGTGCTTGTTGACCTTGGAGAGAGAGAATTTTAGAGAGAAAGACAAAATGATGGCTCCCTTCTCTTCTCATCGATTCGAGCATGTTCGGATGTATCAGAGGCCTGCCGCATATGGACCACTGGTAAGTCAACCTTTTTTACCCCTTTTTGATTTTTTATTTTGTCATTTTTGATCATGTTTTTTATTTTGCCATGCAAATTTTACATTTTAGCGCATCAGGGTCATTTTGTAGTGCATACGATAAATTTCGTAGCACATAGGGTTTGCCAAATTAGGTAGCGTCCGAAAGAATAGGGTAGCGCATAGGTCAACTAGATTAGCACATAGTAGTAGTTTAGCACATTAGGTGCACAGGGTAGCGCATTAGGTAAAACGGGTAGCACATCGGATAGACCTAGCGCATAGGGGATGAGGAGGTCGCATGGGTAGGGCCAGATAGTGTGTAGGTGTACCTTAGCGCATAGGGTTAGATAGGTAGCACAAAAGTGGGATAGGGTAGCACATGGTGTAGTTTTAGAGCATAGGGTAGATTGGATGGCGCATTGGAAGAAAAGGGTAGTGCGTAGGGTTTGTCTAGCACATAGGGTAGGTTGGGTAGCGCATGAAGAGCACAGTTTTAGTGCATGGGTATATTTTTAGTGCGTAGACAAGTTTGTTTAGCGCATAGGGAAAATTTTTGTGGTAAAGTGTGATTTTTTTTGGATGAAGAAAATTGGTAGGTGGAGGATAGTTCTACCAGGATAGGTGCGAATTGTCTGTCTATGTGTTTGTTGTCATAAGTTGTCCAATATGAGTTCCGACATAACTTGATTGGATTTGCAATGTTTCAAGTTATTATAGATTTGATGTGGATTTAGATATAATGTGAAACTTGATTTAGATTTGTTCAAAGTTTTCAAGTTTTGGATATGAATGTGTTGGATATGATTTGTGGAGCTTGAGTTGTGTTACAAGCTGATATGATTTGAAAACTTGAGTTGTATTACAAGTTGATATGATTTGATGGATTGATATGATGTGAAACTTGATTTAGATTTGTTCAAAGTTTTCAAGTTTTGGATATGATTTTGATTTTGATATCTATGTTTTGATGAGGAAACTAATAGTGGACTTGTTTTGCTTTTTGACAGGAGCGTCTTGGAGTGGTGCAGTCGCGTGAGCGTTTTCCTAGACAGTGGACGTTGATACCACGATTGACACAGGCTGACAGAGACATTATTGATATGTGTGGCCTGACCTCCTTATTAGATATGCCTCGATTTATTGTGAACCAGGGGTTATTGACAGTGCTGGCTGAGAGGTGGCACAGTGACAAGAATACCTTTCATTTGGCTATAGGTGAGATTGCAGCGACGCCAGAGGATTGATACCGGATTCTTCGGATTCCTGTGGTAGGTTCGTTGCTACCCTATGAGCAGTCAGAGGAGGGTGGGACAAAGGAACTACACCGGATCTTTTAGGATGATACAGTGTGCGGATACTAGATCCCTTGGCAGGAGTTTTTGGATTTGGATTATACTCCTCTTCCATCAGTACTAGTAGGTTTCATAGGTGGTTTCTTATGTCCCAACCGGAGGTCGAAGGGACTGTCCGTAGGATGGGGATTGGTTCTGGAGGAGATGGTGACATAGGGCCGCCACTTTGCATGGGGGTCGGCTATGCTGGCCCACTTATATAGGGATTTGCATGAGGTGGTATACCTGGGTTACGATAGTTTATCTGCTGGTGTGACATTATTACAGGTATGGTGTTGGGAGCATATTCATGCAACCAGGCCATTGGTGGACATAGATAGGCCTGTTGAGTGCATGTATGCATACGGATATCGAGGGATAGTTGTCCAACATAAGTTGGGCAAGCTAGAGCACTGGAGGAGGGTTCTAGATGATATTAATACAGTCATCTAGCGACCCTATACAGGTTGTGAGGTATGGGTAGAGGATGGGATGGAGATACCTTATGTCTTCGTGTCCCGATTTTTGATAGGGCGGATGCCCTTTGTGATTGAGAGATTTCTAGCCACTCGAGTTTTACGATAGTATGGACAATAATAGGGGATACCACAAGGGACCTGCTTATATACTCGATGGAGATAGGATATACTAGATTGGGGACCCACTCTTGATAGTGCGGCAGTGGTAGAGGAGTTCATTCAGCTAGATGGCCAAATATGGGACTACACCCTTGAGATATTAGATGTGGGCATGACAGAGGAGTTTTCCAGATTGTTTGTAGCTCGTGAAGTGGCAAGGATATTAGATCCAGTGGAGATGCATCTTAGTTTTGATGATGAGGAGGAGGAGGGAGGTGGTGACGGAGGATTTGATGATGGGGGAGATGATGGAGGAGAGGGTTGAGGTTGACGAGGGAGAGGAGATCAAGGGAGGATAGGAGACAGAGGTAGAGGTGGAGGGGATAGAGGGATTTGGGTGGAGAGAGTGGTAGGGTGGGCTGTGAGGGATAGAGGGAGAGGAGGTTTAGCGATTATGGAGGGGGGTGAGGAGAGAGTAGGAGAGGTGATAGCAGCGGTGGGAGGGATTGATGAGTTGAGATGGCTGGCTCAGAGGAGGAGGACTGACGTGCTTCCCCCACCAGTACCGAGGTCAGGGGGAAGGATGGGGAGTACTTCTTCCAAGGTGACCCTTCACGTTCGGATCCTGACTCATCAGAAGGATGCATAGATTAGGGCCCTATAGTTGTCAGTACAACAATTGCAGGCATAGCTATTGGCATAGCAGTGATAGATCACATAGCTGACCATGGAGTGGGATACAGTTTTGGAGTGACTAGGCCGAGTTGAGGAGCATGCAGGGAGTTCGCAGAGAGTGACAACAGGTGGCTCGATGAGAGACACTTTGAGAGAGCTGGCTTTGAGAGCCAAGGAGGCAAAGTACTATAGGAGGCACTATGAGGACGTGGTGCCCAGGGAGCACCAAGTTCTGAGTTATACAACCTCGAGATCGAGTCGATCTCGAGAGACGGGGTCAAGGATAAAGAGCAGGGGCGTGACAGGGCCTATTCGATAGGATCCACTTGGAGATCCAGGTGATGGGACATCTGCTGCGAGACCATCACCATCTGGAGTTAGTCACACCTGAGAGACGTTGTCTCTATTGTATTTTGATCATTTTGTTGTGTTGGGCACAAACATGACATATTTTGTATATTTGAGCATTTTGATATATATATATATATATATGACACCATTTTCTTTGATCCTCATGTGATGTGTTATGGATGATCTTTTTATATGATGATGCAATGCTTATGCAATTTTATATGTGATGAATATGATGTGATAATGCAGGATGTATGAGATGTATCTTGAAAATGAGACGTATGATATGATATAATGTGAGATGTATCTTGAAAATGAGATGCATGATATGCAACTCATTTATAATATGATATGCAACTAATTGTAAAATGATATGCAATTAATTCAGCATCCACATTCTGCATTGGTCATCCCGATATAGTCACATGTTTTGCTTTCTTTTGGAGGTATCATCATTGAGC
Source organism: Cryptomeria japonica (assembly GCF_030272615.1). NCBI lineage: Eukaryota > Viridiplantae > Streptophyta > Pinopsida > Cupressales > Cupressaceae > Cryptomeria > Cryptomeria japonica. The sequence continues at coordinate 540,065,559 of NC_081413.1, forward strand.
ATTGGTTTGTTGGGATATGTTGAAAATTTATACAAGCATAATGGTATAATTGAACCATATTGACCTGAGAAAAATTTACATGATTTTTGATATTGCAAGATAGCATAAGCGTCAAGGTATAAGTGAACCAAGATGACCTGAATGTTGCTTGCGGATAAACATACAAGATTAAACCATTTGTATGTGCAAAGTGGAATCATGTCTTCAGTGATGTGCTTTGAATCATGTCTCAAGAAAAGTCTTTGTACAGTACAAGTGATTGCCTCCCAGACAGAAGACTAAAAAGATATTGGAGTCCTCGTTACCTTCTCTAGCTCAATGCATCGTTGAGAAAATGTAGAGGATCCAATAGTTCAAAAAGAGTTCAAATCAAAAATAGTCAAAACTTCATGCAAGATGCAAACATTTATTACTTCAAAAAATCATCCATCATGTGTTGTGAATCCGTTAAATGTATCCGTGTTTGATTCTCCTCAAGTTTTGTTGAATTTTTGGTTTTGATATGATTTGCCTAGTCTACTGCAATGCATGATATGCTGATAGGACATGATGTAGATTGATGTTGCCCCTAGCTAAATGTATTCCCTATCGTGGATATGTATAGTGATTACCCAGCCATGGTGGGATATGATGATATGATTTGTGATAAACAAGGATAGTGACTACGCTAAGTATGTCCTGGATAATACTTAGTTTGATAAAGGTGTTGGTCAATGGCCAATAGGACTTGGATGCATGGATACAAAAGTTTGATAAGAATAGATGGAGGATTCATCCTCTCACAATAGCACCTATTTGCCAGGTTTTCACCATTTGTTTTTATTGCATCTTTTTCTTTGCTTTTTCTAAATTTTTTATTTTTTTGTATTTTTACTTTTTCCGTGCATTTAGACTGCACAAGTGTAGTATTTCTTCAAATGGATGCTGTTGGTGGGTTTGTCAAGCACATCTCCTTCTAAGGTAGTTAGTTGATAGGCACTCGATCCATAGGCTGAGATGATGACATATGGACCCAACCAGTTAGGTTCAAACTTCCCTTTCTTTTCCCGATCCTGTTGATTTCTAGGATTTTCTTTGAGTACTATATCACCTATTTTGAAGTTTCTAGGGACGACCTTGTGGTTGTAGCTTCTGCACATGCATTGCTGATATGCTTTGAGATGATTATAGGCAAGTTGGCATCTTTCATATAGAAGTTCAAGTTCTTGCAGTCGGTTAACTTGATATTCTTCCTCTGGGATTAAGCCTTTCAAAGAGACTCTGAGAGATGGAATTTCTACCTCCAAGGGTAAAATTGCTTCTGATCCATACACCAATGAATATGGTGTAGCTCCTGTCAGTGTGCGGATGCTAGTTCTATATGCCCAAAGTGCTGGATTGAGTTGTACATGCCAATCTTTGCCTACATCATTGACTGTCTTCTTTAAAATTTTCAATATCGTTTTGTTGGATGCTTCTGCTTGACCATTTCCTTGTGGGTAGTATGGTGTAGAGAAACGATGTTGGATTTTGAATCGTTCACATAGTTCTCTCACATCCTAATTTTTGAAAGGTCGCCCATTATCTGTGATGATGGAACTTGGAATGCCATATCTGCAGATTAGATAATTAAGGATAAAAGAGGCAATTTGTTTCCCAGTCATTGTGGTCATGGGGATTGCTTCAATCCACTTGTTAAAGTACTCTGTTGCAGTGATAATGAACTTGTGCCCATTTAACGATGAAGGATGAATTTTGCTGACTAAGTCTAGTCCCCACTAACAAAAGGGCTAGGATGTTGTGACTGGCTGTAGTTCCTATGCTGGTGCATGTATAAGATTGCCATGGATATGGCATTTAGGACACTTCTTTGCAAAGTGATAAGAATCTTTTTCCATTGTTGGCTAGTAATATCCCATTCTTAGAAGATTTTTAGCAAGAGTAGTACCACTGGAATGTATGCCACAGATACCTTCATGAAGCTCATGTAAAGCGGAGTCCGATTCATTACGATCAAGGCAACAAAGAAGAGTATCATCTAGACCTCGATGATACAAAGTATCCGCAGTAAGGGTATAACGGGTAGCTTGTCGGATAAAGTTACGTTTTTGGTTTCAAGACAAGTCAATGGGTAGAATATTGGTCTTAAGATAATCATATATCGTTCCATATAAGGGGGAGTCTGAACTAGTTAAGGTGTAGATGACCTGGGATGCAGAATTGTCATAGGCTGGGGAAAATAGTTGCTCTACCAGAAATTCATAATGAGACTGTTGCTCTAGAATTTGTAGTAGTGTAGCGATAGTAGCCATTGCATCGGCTGCTTTGTTGTCCAACCTTGGTATTTGTGCGAAGCTGATGTGTACAAGGTACTATTTGAAGTCATCCACCATTCTTTTGTAGGGTAGAAACTTGTCATCTTTCATCTGATAGTCATCATTGATTTGATTGACAACTAGTTGTGAATCTCCATAGACCTTTAGTTCTATGATTTTCCATTCTACAGCTATCTTGATTCCTGTGACCAGTGCTTCATACTCAGCAACGTTATTTGTGCATGAAAACATAAGTCTGTAGGATCTTGGTATGGTGTGTCCTTCTAGAGTGATGAGTAAAATGCCGACACTTGAGCTGTGTTGGGTAAGTGATCCATCAAAGTATAGGGTCCATTGTTTTGTAGAGATAGCAGGAACATCCCTGTCTGGAAATTTGATCTCCATTGGTTGTTTACCAAGTAGTGGTGCTTCTTCTAGTTGATCTGCTATTACTTGTCCCTTGATAGCTCTTCGCTCCATGTAGTGGATATCAAATTCACTGAGAATCATGACCTATTTAGCCAATCGGCATGTAAGAGCTACTTTGCTGAGTAAATATTTGAGAGGATCAATTTTTGCAACTATCTTAATTGTGTGAGCTAGCATGTAGTGGTACAATTTTTGAGAGGCAAAGACCACAACTAAATAGACTTTCTCAATGTAGAGAATAAGTGGCTTTCCTGCTGTCGGTGGTACTAGAACTGGTGGGTTCATCAGATATTGCTTGATTTGATAGAAGGATTCCACACACTTGGCTTCCCATCTGAATGGTACATTTGTATGTAGCAGATGATTGAATGGTAGACTTTTATCTGCTAGCTGAGTGATGAATCGCCTGATTGATTGGAGCTGTCTTTGTAGAGATCTAAGTTGGGTGATATTCTTTGGTGGTGGCATTTCCATGATGGCTTGTACCTTTGCTAGATCCACTTCAATTCCCTTTTCTGAAACTATGTAGCCTAACAATTTGCCTGATGTAACCTCGAAGACACACTTCTTAGGGTTGAGCCTGACTTGGAATTTTTCCAATCGTTCAAAAATCTTTTCTAAGATGTTTAAGTGTTCTTCTCTAGTGAAGGATTTAGCTAGTAAATCATCCACATAGTCTTCCATGAAGGTATGCATCATATCATGAAAGATTGTTGTCGTTTCTTGTTGATAAGTTGCCCAAGCATTCTTTAAGCCAAAAGGCATGACATTTCAACCATATGTTCCCCAAGGACAGGTGAATGCTGTTTTATCTTGATCCTCTGGAGTGATCTTGATTTGGTTATATCCTAAAAAGCCGTCCATTAGTGATAACATTGCATGGCTTGTTGTGAGGTCTACAATTATGTCAATACCTGGTAAAGGAAAGTCATCCTTTGGACAGGCATTGTTGACATCTCTAAAATCTGTGCATATTCTAATACTGCCATCTAGTTTTGAAACTGGCACAATGTTTGAAATCCATTCAACATAGTCAATAGGTTGAATAAATCTAACATCTAATAATTTCGTTAGTTCAACTTTGACCATGAGTGCCACATGTGGATTCATCTTTCATAGTTTTTGCTTAACTGGCTTAGCTCCCGGAACCATAGACAAGTGATGCATGATTAATTGTGGATCAATTCCGCGCATATCCGCATATGACGAAGAAAAGTTGATTTTCTTTTCTTTAAATTTTTTTATAAATTCTGATCTTTCTTCCTCTGTTAGAGAATCTACTAGGTGTATGTTTTCGGCTGCTTCTGTAGTACCAATGTTGATTGATTTAGTGGGCTCAATCAATATGGGTGATCGCTCATGATAATGTTCAGGAAGAGTGTCAAGTCTCCCATCTTTAGGTGCCTTAAAAAGGTTTTCACCCTCAGATGCGTCCTTTATTTTTACTTTTTTGTGATCCATAGCTGCCATTGACTGGTTTTCAGCAATAGATCCCTTATTTGGTTTATTTTTGCGATTGAGAGACTTGGCACTCCCTTGGTTGCAGACATCGCTATTTTGTTCACTGGTAGAGTCTATTTCCAGGTTGACGGTACATAAGTAATGGATAATGGATTCATCATTAAGGAAAATTGGTATATCATGAATTTCGAGTTCATCCTAGTCTATGAGGTCTGGAAAGACAAGTGGTAAGGAATCATTTGGTGGATCAAGTTCCACTATTGTAAGTGTCAGGATAGAGGTTTCATTGTGATTGGTTTGGGTGTTAAAGAAGTCAAGGATTCCATCGAGGTCTCTAATGGTATCATCTTCTGTATAGACTTGTTCATAATGTTGTTGCTCATTTTCCTTAGCATCATAGATATTCTGTGGTCCAAATTCAAGTAGTCTAATTTTTGTGATATGTTCTTCTTGACAAAGGGATATAGAACTAATATTTTCAGCAGTATCTTTAGTAGAATTTGAGCAGCTACCCCATTCATATTCATTGGAATCAGTCTCAGAGGTATCATCCCAGATTCTACTAGTCCCACTAGTACATTTGGGTCAAGATTTCGATGGCCAATCATCGGATTTCCGACCACATTTCATCGCACTACCGACAAAAATGGCCGTCGAAAACTTTGTGTCGGAAGTTCTGACTATCTTCGTGGTCATCACAATTTCGACATTACCACAACCTTTCCGACGGCCACCATGCATGCTCATTCCACGAATGAATACCATCGCCATCTCGGGCTGTCATCGGAATTCCGACACCAAAGTATAAAATTCTGACAGAGGAGTGCTGTCGGATGCACAACATCCTTGTTGGGCATTTCATTAGTGGTCGTCAAAATTCCGATGACGAGAGATGATGTGGGTCGAACGGCTTTGCCGTCGGTGCATGAAAGCATTGAACGAGTTCTACTTTTAAAAATTACATGAAACATTTTTAATTTATTTGATTCAGTGTTATTTGCAAAAAATGATTATCAATGATGTTTCCTTTCTCCAAGAATTGTCTAGGACCTTTCCGTCAGATAATAAGTAACATCGAATGACTAAATTTTTTCTTTACAATTGCTTATTTAATTTAAGTATTATCTCAGCTGTATCTATTTGGAATGCATTACCCAAACACCGCAATCGATCACTCGCGCACGAACTTCCATGAGTGTGATCTTTTTCAAATCCTAATATGATTTCTATCTCGTCAACCTCTAGAGGAGCCACCTGACTTGGCCCCACCCAAACCAAGATCCATTCTTCCCACTTTTCAAGATTGTATTTCTCTTCACTATCTTGCAGTTTCCCTTGTGAATTTTCAATTATAGTGTAGAGTTCTTCACGGAGGACACCACCACATCGTCTAGAGTCTATGCTTTAATTTTTTTCTTTGATCCCATGGAGGCCAATAGTCCTTTGTTTGAGGAAGTGCTTCCTGAATAGTCATGGGGGGGAGAGGTAATTCTTGTGGTCGCTCTTCTATTGGGAGATTGTGTACATAACCTCTTAGTCTTCTAAAAGCTGACAATTATACTTCGAGTCCGCCAACTCTTGTTCCACACTATAGAAATTTTTGGATAGTGACTTCCAAATATCCCTAGGTGCAAAAGTATCATTCTCATAATAGAAAAAAGGTGCTCCTTGCACGAACACATTGATTTCCTCCAAGCGTGGCCCAATAGGTTTCGCAGGAACTCCAAAACCAATTAGACCCTCCTGACATAAATTAGAGATGTCACATCAGACACTCCAGACATTGTTTGTTTGTATTGCATACTATCTATCTATTTATCACCCTTAGAAACTTTCCTTTGCCATTCTCCAATTGCTCTCTTCTAGGTAGCTGATGAGCTTGTTTCCATGTCATTCAAGATAATGCTTGCTTGCTTTCTTTTAGGAAATTTGCTTGCACATGACTCTTGAAATTGTATGTTCTGCTTCCGTATAGATATAAATTTTAATTCATGCTGAGATAATAATTAAATAAAATAAGCATTTGTAATGAAAAGATTTAGTCATTCGATGTTACATATTATCTGACAGAAAGGTCCTAGACAATTCTTGGAGAAAGGAAACATCATTGATAATCATTTTTTGCAAATAACACTGAGTCAAATAAATTAAAAATGTTTCATGTAATTTTTAAAAGTAGAACTCGTTCAATGCTTTCATGCACCGACGACAAAGCCGTCTGACCCACACCATTATGCATAATAGAACAAATCAATATAATAGGCTATTGTAAAGAATATATACAAAAATATGAAAGAACATTAAATTACCATTACAAACCCATAAACCATTAAATAGTGAAAATAGATATAAATTTGTAAATGTCTCCCTATAAACACCACAACCATAACCAAAACAAAAAAAATTCTTAACCGCAAAAACTTAGCTAGTGAGTTGCAAGTCTACAACATCTCTCAGATGATCAAACCATTTCTTAATTTTGTTCTTCTGGTTAGTCAGTGGATTTAGCTGCATGTTCAAGTTTACTATTTTAAGCCTTCTGTTTCCCTATATTTGAGACATAATAAAATTCTTGTGAGTAGGAAATTGATTCAGGAGTTACGTGTGAAGAATTTGGCAAAGTAAATGATGACAATCAAACTCAAATTTTATCTGTCTTGATTAAAAACTTTTATCTTGATGGCATTAAATTAAAGTTCTTTCTCTATTTTTTGGTGATCTCTAGAGCAGAGGTTGCTTTGCATCGACCTGGGATACATTTAACTTGTGTTCTATCTGTGGAAATATGTATCCTAGGACGATGCAATGCAACCTCTACTCCACCAATACCAGATAGAAGAGAAAGTACTTTAATTTAAAGCCATCACAATAAAATGCTTTCAAGACATATATTAGGTATAAAAGGAAGCCTACCCTGTCATTTGAAGGGGTTTACCTACAATTCAAGTGATCTCTTAATTATAAAATCAATTCAATTCCAAGTGAACGTGCAATCAAGCATTCATCAAGAATTGAAGGAGAAATCAAGTTAATAGAGATATTTAATAAAGATATCATCTTTTAAATTAAGAAATGGGCAGGAGATTAAGAACACAAACCTTCCATATTGCACACTTCAAGGTATATTAAAATCAGTTTAAAGTGTATTCATTTAGGGACCTTTCATAAAATATTCTGAACTTACATATCATAAAAGGATCTGCTCCACCAATACCAGATAGAAGAGAAAGTACTTTAATTTAAAGCCATCAGGATAAAATGCTTTCAAGACATATAAAATCAAGTGATCTCTTAGTTATAAAATCAATTCAATTCCAAGTGAACAGGCAATCAAGCATTGAAGGAGAATTCAAGTTGGTGCAGGTGAATTTGGAAGACAAAAGGACTCAATGAAGCCATTAAATACTTTTGAAGGTCTTAGGAGTGAAGAGCCAATCAATTATGCACACAATGAAGCCATTAAAGACAATCACCGTTAGCATAGATTGCAGGATATGCACAAGATGTGTTTGAAATGGATTTAGAAACTTCCAACCAAATGTGATTAGTGAGTATAGATGTTGTAGTGCAACTGCCCAGGTACACATGCATGCAAAATATGTAAGCTTAGATAAGGCACATGAACTATTTGACATAATGGCTCAAAGATCACCCAATATCCAATCACGGTTGGGAGAAAGAAAACATCAATTTTTTGATAATCTTAAATATTTGTTTATTCATCACTATAAATCTATTATGAATATAATCTCAATATTGCAGAAATTTATCCTATTATGAATGCAATATTTAGGGATGTAATCTTTATATATTTTTTTCAATTAGGAAAAGGTCCTAATACAATCCCCAACTAATTAATCTACACAAAGATACCACTAAAGAAAGAAATTCAATCCTCACCACTATGGTCTTGAAGGCTTTTAAGACACTTGGATTCCTATTTTGGCCCGCTTTTCCTTGACCCTATGTTAAGATAGTAAACTAGTTTGAGAGAATCTATTGGGTGGGAAATTGTGTATGGTTGCAATTATTTTCATGCATGGAAAGTGATTTAAAGTTTGGACCAATAGAGGATAAGTATTTCTTGAACCTTCAAGGACATGTGTAGAGCACCGCATGGATGTTTCTCCATTATTGAACTCTTTGAATATGTAAGTAAATTATTTTTGGTTGATGACACAGTAAGTGTGGTATTTGTCTTTTCGATATGTTGTGGATAATATTAATCAAATATGGAATTTTTTTGATGCTATATACACTATGTTTTGGATTGAATTTAGGTAAGAAAAGAGGTAATGGAGGAATAAAAGAGGCACACAAAGGAAGAAGAGTGAAATAGGATGGAGGTTACCTCATCAACATGAATGAATGCCTCATCTACAAAAGTAAAAGGTACCTCTAATGGTTTCAAAATTTGTCAAAATAGTTATGATATACCAAATAATCAAGTGGAATATCCTTTAAGTAACTAATATTATCTTCAAACTATTTATTTTGATTTTCATCATATCCTTTCCATGTGCATTTCCCTTGGTTTTAGTCCCATTTTTTCTTTATTTTATATATATTCAAAACAAAATTTATAGATGCCTCTACTTGTCTCACCACTCATTAATTGTTTGGGATTTTCATTCCATTCACCAAGGTTGGCATCTATTCTAAGACTTTGTGTCATGACCAAGCTAAATTATTATTCTCTCCATCTTGTTAATGACCATTTCATTAATGAATCCTTCCTCATAATTTTGGATAAGTGAGACAATGTTAGCTCAAGGAATCTTTTCAATCCTCTTTCAAGATTCTTTCCCAAATAATAATCTTGCATATTGGAAAATAAATTACGCTTCTATTTTTCCAAGCTACTCTTCCGTATAATGTTTAAATTTATTCTAAAGTGCTAATTGTGACTCATGTTTACTACTCTTCTTATTAGTCTCATTCCAATATCTCCTACAAAAATATGGAATGATTACATTTATATTTTATTTGTGTCTCCTAAATATCCACAAAATTTGAAACATTTACCCCAACTAATTAATCTACAGAAAGATACCACTAAAGAAAGAAATTCAATCCTCACCACTATGGTTTTGAAGGCTTTTAAGACACTTGGATTCCTATTTTGGCCCACTTTTCCTTGACCCTATGTTAAGATAGTAAACTAGTTTGAGAGAATCTATTGGGTGGGAAATTGTGTATGGTTGCAATTATTTTCATGCATGGAAAGTGATTTAAAGTTTGGACCAATAGAGGATAAGTATTTCTTGAACCTTCAAGGACATGTGTAGAGCACCACATGGATGTTTCTCCATTATTGAACTCTTTGAATATGTAAGTAAATTATTTTTGGTTGATGACACAGTAAGTGTGGTATTTGTCTTTTCGATATGTTGTGGATAATATTAATTAAATATGGAATTTTTTTGATGCTATATACACTATGTTTTGGATTGAATTTAGGTAAGTGAAAAGGTAATGGAAGAATAAAAGAGGCACACAAAGGAAGAAGAGTGAAATAGGATGGAGGTTACCTCATCAACATGAATGACTGCCTCATCTACAGAAGTAAAAGGTACCTCTAATAGTTTCAAAATTTGTCAAAATAGTTATGATATACTAAATAATCAAGTGGAATATCCTTTAGGTAACTAATATTATCTTCAAACTATTTATTTTGATTTTCATCATATCCTTTCCATGTGCATTTCCCTTGGTTTTAGTCCCATTTTTTCTTTATTTTATATATATTCAAAACAAAATTTATAGATACCTCTAATTGTCTCACCACTCATTAATTGTTTGGGATTTTCATTCCATTCACCAAGGTTGGCATCTATTCTAAGACTTTGTGTCATGGCCAAGCTAAATTATTATTCTCTCCATCTTGTTAATGACCATTTCATTAATGAATCCTTCCTCATAATTTTGGATAAGTGAGACAATGTTAGCTCAAGGAATCTTTTCAATCCTCTTTCAAGATTCTTTCCCAAGTAATAATCTTGCATATTGGAAAATAAATTACGCTTCTTTTTTTCCAAGCTACTCTTCCTTATAATGTTTAGATTTATTCTAAAGTGCTCATTGTGACTCATGTTTACTACTCTTCTTATTAGTCTCATTCCAATATCTCCTACAAAAATATGGAATGATTACATTTATATTTTATTTGTGTCTTCTAAATATCCACAAAATTTTGAACAATAATACAATTTTTCAATAATACTATGAGCATCACTTTGATGAAATGAGTACTAAGTGATCCATTCTTATGAGGGGTTCATAAGAACTACTCATGAGAATGGGTCAGCTTGACTCTAAAACTATGCAAGTGAATCTTGATATAAATATCATAGTATGAAAGTCTTGTGAAAACACTCATTCTTCTAGCATTGAAAGTTGTGAGAGAGTTATTAAGGGGATTCTCGTGTGTATAGATTCAATGTATATGTTCAAGACAGATTTTGAGGTGATATTTCTTTCCTTTTGGTACATCTATCTTTAAATTGGATGTTCTTTTGCCTTCATGGTAGGGAGTAAGTAATTTTTATGTGGGTTCCTTTTTTCATTCTTGGATTATTAAGGAAAACATAGTTTGTGAAGAGGAGGTTTTGCTTGTTATCTTATAAAAAAATTGGCTATTAGCTATTATAATAAATGATAGACAAAACAATGTCCTCTAAGGATGTTGAAAAGAAATATCTATATGATGGATTCTCTTCCCAATTTATCTTCAAAGTTATTTAGTAAATATTTGGGACACCAAAATAGGGTATGTTGATTTGCAAAGGAAGAACTAAATCTCCCAAGCTTGTTCCAACAACCATAAAATTTTATGATTGGGATGCAAGGGAGATTAGTGGATTTGATGGGTTGGCTTTGGCTAGATTCACCTAAGACAATTGATGATTTATTAGGCATTGTTGTCGTAGATGCATTGTTAAGGTTATTATGGTTGATTATCAAAGCTAGTGGGATTCAAATATAGAGGCGTGTTTAAGATAATTCTTATCATTGGTTGGTTAATAAAAATATGGTTTCAAGATTGATGCACAAACATATTAGAAGGGCACTTTTATGATGTATGTGAAATAATCACATTATTAAGCAAAATAATAGGTAATCTATAGGCAAGAATACTCCATATATAGATATTCTATATGAGGGACATGACTAATTCCACAAACTATAAGATTGACTAGGCTTTTCTCATTAGTGGAATCATATAATAGCTAGTGTGTATTGTTGGCTAGATGCATGAATTTGGAGTTTCCATACAACTAAGAAATGATAATGTTTCTAAGTACAAACCAAGTGGGAACTATAGACCCACTAATCTAATTTGTAACCACTCGCCATGACTATATTATGATAACTCGCTTATTGATAATAGAGAGTATCTAATGCATTTATTAAGACCCTGATTATGGTCATGGTAGACCACACAAAGAATGACTTCCATAGGAGGCTAAGAAGGTGATCCATGAACAAGAGTTTGTTTCATTCAATCCTTAACATTAACTATCATTAAGGTGGAGAAATTTTTGAGGTGAGAAATTTAGTGAAATATTACTTAATATTCTAACTAGAGATATTACATACTAATCATGAAGTGTGAGTTCATATGACTCACTGATATATAATGATAAAGTATTACATAATTAAAATTGCAAAAAACTCTACCTACTTGATATTAAATTTATTATTATTCTAATGTACAAAGAATAAACAAGATTATCTAGGAATTAAATCTGTTACGGTTTCATCATTAATAGATGGATGGATTGAATGAGTGATCAGTGAAGTAGTTGAATTTGTGCCTATAATTCTCTGTCTGGATTCTTTGTATTACACGGGGAGAAATGGGGGTGATGGGGGAGGAGATTACAATCTTGTATCAAGATGTAGATTTATTTTCCGACCATATTAATGTAACAAAAATGAACCAAAAATTATCTTGATTAATCTATTCTAATAAAGGAATTTTGTTGATACAACTGTAGCACAAGTTCAAGAAAATTTATCATTGCAAAAATACCAGTCCTCGAGCACTCGCATCCAAAAATCTTTCTCATTGCTATTGATGGAGGCCCGAGCATCGCCGTTTACACAACCCATTTTGGGCTCCCTTGCGGTCATCCTCGATGGTTATGTGCCAGCCCTTGGCACTTTGTGCCCATGGCACTTCATTCCCCCGTTCCCCACTGCGGTCGTGTTTGTCACCAATGATCGCTACAGAGGCGGGACGAATGAGATAGGCGGGATTTTGTAAAGAGGCAGGATTTTGGTCTTTTCTTTTTTTTTAAGTAATGCACGCATTCATCAAAATTTCGACGAACATGGGCACTTTTTCAAAAAAACCCTAATGTCATTGGATTATTGTCAAAATTCTGACAAACACGGGCATTTAAAAAAAATAAATCAAATTTTCACACAATGCTCCTTGTTCATCGGAAACCTCCATCGGAATTTGACCCCAAATGTATTAGTGTGCTGTGAACTAGTATGTTATATGGTGAGAATAGGTCTTTGATGATTGAGACAAGTTTGATAGTTTTCTCTGATTCTGTGTCAGATCCTGCTTTGACCTTTTGTATTTGTTCATATACTATCCCTCCTTGTGGAGGAATGATGTTATCAGGAGATGATACTACTTTGTTGGATATTTGTTCTTGAATATGATTGACTTCTGTAGATGTTGTCTTCTTGTGAATGATGGACTCCCCTTGATGTTGCTTCCTTTCTTGATGTTCATGTTCCTTATGGATTGTCTTTGCTGACTCAAATAGTGCTATCCCATTTGTTGCATGATTAAGTAGCCTTTTCCATATAGGTGTGTGGGTATAGCTACTTCCACATTAGCTTCTCTATCTTCTTCCTCATCTTTGTATAGCCAATTGAGGACATCCTTTTCCTTGGATTCATGTGCTAAAGTGCCAAGTTGAATGAATGTGCCATCAAACTTGGTGATCGGCTGAGTTGCTTGATGTGTTGATGCTATAGGTAATCCATGAGATCTAGGTGATGTGGGTAAGTTAGTCAAACACATGGGTTCCAAAGAGTATTCCCCCATGCCTTGTTCTTTGATTTTAATTTTCTGCTTGAAATCTCTCATTAATTATTTAGACTTCTCTTGTTGAAGATTTGGTGTTGAGGAATTCCGTTTCTCTCTATTATGTGGAACTAAATTGTCCTCGACTACCCCCATTGCATTACAATGTTGAAATGGATTGTGATCAGTAGATATAGAAACCTCCCACCCATTATAGGGGAATTTGACACACTGGTGATACGTAGAAGGTACTGCTTGCATGTCATGTATCCAGGGTTGACCTAATAAGATATTGTATGTGAGGTATATTTCTAAGACCTGACACATAGTATCTCTTTGTATTGGGTCGACTTGAATCAGCAACACGATTGTTCCTTTAGAGGATCTTTGTTCATCATCATATGCCTTTATAGTAATCTTTTTGTATAGATCAGTAGACTCCTCTGAGAAGCCTAATGCACGGATAAGTTTTAAGGTACATATATTAAGTCCAACTCCTCCATCTATTAATACTCATTTTACTCGATGTTTATAGACTATGACTTCAATATGGAGAGGAGTATTATGTGGATGACTCAACAAGATATTATCGAGCTCAGAAAAAGTGAGATTATGAGGTCTTGTCATATGAGCGACCATGGCTTGGAATTTGTCAGCATCCAGATCTTGAGGTACAATTGTTTCTAATAGCGCTTGTTCTAATATGTCTTTGTGTTTTGGTGAAAGTTTCAACAACTCTAGTATAGATATTTGAGCAGGAGTTTTGCGCAGTTGGTTGACTAGATCATATTGAATTTTAGGTACGGTGTTTGTTGTCGACGTATGTGCCTTTAAGACATATTTTTGCACTCTGGTTGTTATGTTGATAGATTCATGATCATGTTGATCTTTGATTGTGATGAAATTGACTTGATTGTCCTCAGCTGATATATGATTGATGGTGTTATTGTAGATGTGATTGATATGAGCTCCATGTGTATCGTTCGAGGTTGAAGCTCCATCCTTTTTGTAGTTTGGAAGAGGATTCTTAAAGGATCCATGGTCACCATTTGTCTTGAGACCATCCACCGTTAAATCACCTCTATCAATCATGTCCTGAACAATGTTTTTCAGTCTCATGCAATCATTTGTTTGATGACCTTTGTTGCGATGAAAATCACAAAAGTGCAATTCATTCCACCAAGGTGGTTTGATTTGTGGTTCATAGTTGCTGATTGCTGGTAAAGAGATAACTTTGTTTGCCAGGAGTTCTCTGAATGCTGACTCCAATGATTGTCCTAGTGGTGTGTAAATGCATTTTTGAAAGTTGTTGGTGTTACCTCATGAATTGTTATTAGGCCCTCGATTACTGTTATTGTTTTGAGCATTGTTGGCGTTGTTTGTGTTGAGAGGATCTTGATTAGTATTGGGTGCATAAGTGTTAGTGTCTGGGTTAGCACCTTTTAGATTCTTTGTAGCTTGTGGATTTCCTAATAAAGCCAATACTGGTTGTTTGGATTTAGCCTCATTAGCTTCAGTGCCTCCCTTGTTACCAGTGTTCTTGTTTCTGGTCCAGAATCTAGATTTGTCTAAGTTATTATTGTTTTGATTGTTGTAATTGGATGAACTTGTTCCTTCTTTGAAGAACTTCAATGTTCCTTTCTTGACACATGCCTCTTCTACTTGGATGCCATTTTCGATCAATTTGGCGAAAGATGGTATACATTGGAGCTTGAGTATGTAACTCATCTCACTATTCAAGTTGTCGATAAAAATCTCCATCTTTTCCTTTTCGGGCACATCACGAGGATATCTTGAAACCATACGTCACCAATGTTGGAGGAATACCATGAATGTCTCATTGTTTTTCTACTTGGTATTACAAACATCTAGCATAGTGATAGCATGTTGAATGTTATAGGAATATTGAGTTATGAATTTGTTAACTAATTCATCAAATGATCTAGCAGGTGGTGTGATTTTGGATAGCCATTCCATTATTTGCCCTCCCAAGCTTCTTGGGAATAACCTCATCAAATAGGTATCATCATGAGTGAATTCAAGACTCATTGTGCAGAATTCTCGAACATGATCACGGGGATCACTCTTCCCATCATATTTGTCAAATTTGGGAATGTCTGAATTTGGAGGAAAAGGCACCATGTTTAGTCTTCTGTCAAATGGATAAGGAAAAATTTCATTTAATGAATACCTTACCATTGTCCCTTGTTGTATGTCTTGCATTTATCTTTGTAACATTTGCATTTGGTGAGTAAGGGCAATCAAAGGTGCATCATTTTGCTGAGGGGAGAGTTCTTCCCTTGCATTAGTTCTAGGTTGAAATGGTGTATGGAACAACATGTTTTGCTCGAGGATGTGTTGTTCTGGGATGTTTTGTCCTGGTGTATTTTGTTCAGGCATGTTTTGTTCAGGGATATCTTGCGCAGGGTCATGTGCTTCGCGTTGTCGTTCTTGATATTCGTAATGTTAGATTTTGTTCTAAACATGTCTGTGTCAAAGTCTGCAGAAAGTTCAACCCCTTTGCTTGTGAGCATGAGTAGGTATTTTTCTTTGTCATTTTCCATGAGTCTTTCCACAAGTTTTCGAAATGAAGCACTTTCTTGACATTCTTGAAGAAGTTCTTCAGAAATTTTGGCATCCTCTAGATTCAGATGCTTGAAAGGATTTGATAATCTCTGATTCATGCTGGATTCTGATTGCATTTCGCTTTGTTTGTTTTGTTGAGAGCGAGTAACAACAGGCATCTAGTAGAAGCTTTCTGTGATAAAAGGAATGAACTCTTCTTCAATGTTTTGTTCAGGGGTTTGTAGTTCAAATTGGGGGATGTTGTAAGTGATGCACTCGTCGGGAAAGAATGCTAGATTGATCTTTCCTCCATAATTTATTTGTTGACTGAATGCAGATTTTTGATAGAATGCTCTATTCTTCAAAGGTTCCTTGTCAAATTTGTTTGATTTGTTCTGAATATATAATCATACATGACGAAGGAATGTTTGATGAGATACGAAGAGTTGACGATTAATGTATAAAAATTTATTTCTTTTGGCAATTTTTGAAGAACTTGGTTGTTGTTTCTTCAACTTAATGTTACGATAAGTATTCTTTCTTCTCAGAATATGAGGATTAGTCATGCACAAGGGATCAATGGTTTCCTTTGAGTTGTTTTGGATTTAGTTTATCTTGTTGTGGAAACTTAAGCTTTACTTTATCAAGTGAAGGTTTATATGCCCCCTCACAACAAAGTGCGTCAAATGATATGGAATAGAGCTTTCTCAATATGGAAACTCGATTTGAGAACTTGGAGTTTTTAGAACAAGTGTGTTTTTGGGTTGAAAATCCATTTGATTGAAGGACCTACTTGATATCTGCGATGAGGTTTCCTAATTTTGATAGGATAGATATGCTTATCATGCGACCAATTTTAGATTTTGGACAACTTTTGTTTGACGAGAAACTTGCTTTGGAAATAGCTTTTGATACTCTATTTTTGGTATTCTGATTTGATGAAGCTCAGGCTGATGAAAGGAGGTTTCCGAAAATGTTTTCAAAATTTACCAATTTGACCTCTGTTTTGCCCCCTGTTTTTCTGGTTTCTGTCACGCGCTAAAATAGAGACGCGATGCGCTATAGAAAGTTCTCAATGTGCTAATGAAAAGACCCCACGCGCTATGCTGCCCTCTTCTATGCGCTAATTGATTTATACTATTTAAATTTGTTTTAGTTTCTGCTCAGAAGGTCATGCGCTAATATGGGCCTTCTACACGCTAATAGTTAAACTTTAGGTGCTAAAGGTTGACTTCAATGCGCTAAGCTGATGCTTCCACGTGCTACACTATTTTTCAGAACGTGCTAACTGATACTATTGATTTTAGATTTTTGATGAAGCGTCACTGTTAAGACTTTACGCACTTAAGATAGGATCCAATGTGCTAAACTGCCCTGACTTGATTGTTTTCTATAATTTTAGAGTTTTTGCCTTGAGTTTTTCAGTGATAGATGATTTTCTAAAGTAACCAATGAAAGCACAGCACCAAAGAGACAACAGTTTTGCCTAATCTAAACAATAAGTGTATGTTTGGCTAGGATGTGTTCAAATCCCCAATGTTTTTAACAGGTTTCAGATACAAAGAATACACTTCAAAAAGACTCTTTATTCAAAGGTCATAAGGAATATCATAGCCCACTAGTCTCAATACTCTGTCCACTCAAATAGTCATGTCACCCCCTAGGGGGTGCCCATTTTTTTGCCTTTTGCTAGAAATTAACTCGAAGTGAATTGCTTCACAATTGAGTAGGTATCTTGGGAGATATATGGTGAGTGATTTTGGGGGTAGATTCTTCCCCACACTTGCACTATGATATTACAAATGTCTGGTTACTGACTCGGCTCAAAGTTTCTATGCTAAGGTTCGTAATCAAGCTTCCTGTTCAGCCGTCAGTGATAAACTCCCTTAGGAGGCTTCCCAACCTTTAGAACAAAGGCTTTACGTATCTCAAGGATACTGGGGGAAGGTTAATCGTTGCACGCAACCGTTGAAAAGGACTTTCGTCAACCTCCACTTTTGATTATAGTGGGTTGGAACTCTTGGAAACAAAGTCGTTCCTCACTTAGGTCGTTCCCTTCACACCGGCCGTAAATGGTTTTAAGAGTTTTTCAACCCCTCGGGAAGGTAGGCCTGCTAAAGGATTTAAATGTTGTATTATTGAAAGCATAAGAGTAGTTTGGCTTTTTGATCACCCAATTAAGGGGAGAGCATATACCTTCTACTTTTGAGACAAGGCAAACAAGGTTCTTTTTACCTTTCAAGTCAATGATTTTCTAAGATCTATATGGAGATGTTACTCTACAAAAAAATGGTGTTTATTTCAACCTTTCATGGCAATGATTTTCTGATCTATTTGAAAAGAAAGGGTCAACAAAGTAAATCCGACGTTTTGTCAACAAAATAAATCGATCCAAAGGGGAAGATCTTCCCTCTTTGGTTTCAAATGACCTTTGGACTTTGTGTGATTATTTACTTTGCTAAAACCTAAAATGGATACTTTTATACACCAAAGGATGGTGAAATTCTTTTTAAGCCCTTTTGATTTTGCAAAAATGAAAATTTGTGTTGTTCTTTTTAGAGCCCAAATTGAGAATTTTTCTCCTAGAAAAGCAAGAAAAGATTGCTGTTGTGGTTCGTTTTAAAGCCCAAACAAAAGTGAGTTCAATTTTAACAAGAATCAAAGTAAGTTTATATCTTAACTAACTTGACTAAGTTAGTTAAAACCTAAACTAATTAATGATCCTACAATTAAGCTCCTATCTGCAAGAAATTTGTTAGAACCCTGCAAAATAACAAGCAAAATTGTTAGACAATTTGTGGACTTCAACAAGTCTAATATTTTTACACATGGTTACCATTTTTAATTTTTGTCTCTGTTTGTGATGCGCTACAGAAAGGACTGCACATGCTAAGATATAATTCAGATGCACTATCAAATAGTCCTGATGTCCTAAACTGTGTTTCAGATGTGCTACTCTATTTTCTGAATGCGCCGCTCTATTTTCCTCTTGCATCGAGACCTACAGGAAATATTACTGAGAATGATGTGCTAAGATAAAGACTTCACGCGCTATAGAATAGATGCGACATACTAAATAGTGAGCATGATGCGCTAGAATGTTAACTAGATGTGCTAAGGGATGTTCCCCACACACTGATTCATGTTTCCCGCGTAACTGCAAAAGTGATTATTTTTAAAAACCAATTTGATGAATGGGGTAGTTCCCCATGGTGGGCACCAAAAATGTGTGTGGGAAAAGCTGGTCTATGAAACTCAAAATGTGAAAAAGTGGTCTCAAAGAGGCTTGCTCACACACCCACAGGACTTCTTGGTGCAAGTTATGGAGCTATGAGGAATAGCTCAACTTCCCAAGGTTGGTTCCATGGTTCTCTATCTCACAAGGTCCCTCAAGCCAATGCCTTTTCTCTCAGATCACTGAGCAAAGTGACTTAGGGATGCTTTAGATTGATTTAGTTATGGAAATGCATCCTAAGCTATGCATGATTCTATAAATGCAACAAACTATATTATAAGATGACAAGATTAGTAGAAACACTATCCTAACATGATATACTAGTTGATGTTCTAAGATAATGATAAAGAAAATACTCTAAAAATGCTTATTTAGACTATTTCCTAATACAAAAGAGGCTAAATGTGTTGATAAAATTTAGCATAAATGAGATACTAAAGCTTGCATGGATCCTTAAAATGGAGGAAGGAGAGCTCTATTTATAGTGAAAATAGGGCAATGGATGGCTAGGATCGAAAGAGTTAATCAAGGGTCAAGTTTGAAAGTTGGCAATCCATGTTTACAATTTCCACCAATGAAATGGTGACAATTGTGAACATAAGACCAGTTGAGAGGAGAGGTAGGAAGTATTAAATGCTTGAGAAGACCTCATGGCTACCCTAGGGGGTAAGGGTTAAGGTTAGGTTAAGATTATCCATTGGATGAAGCTTTTATCCAAAGGATAAACTCTTGTGCAAGGGTTAAAGGGATAACCATGGTCAAAGCAATGAATGCTTGATGAGACCCCTGGGTTAGATGTGGGTTGAGTTTAGAGAAAGTCTCTAATCATGCTAGAGGGTTGAGTTAACCATTGATGGTTTGGAAAACTTTCAAAGTTAAGTTGTTGAAGCCTTTAATGGTTTTCAAAGACTTTGAGGGTTTGAGAAGTGACTTCCCCTTGCTTGGGATGTGACAATATTTAGAATATGGGCTAGGCTAATTTAGAAGCGATTAGAAGAGTCTAGAAGGGGGTTTAGGAGGCAAGGGGGAGATGTAGGATTTTGCAAGTGGATGAGGAATAAAAGGATTTAATTAAAATAAAATGTTTTATTTCAATTTAGTTATAATTTGAGAAATTGAATAAATTAGATTTATTCAATTTGGGGTAAATTATTAATTAAATATAAATTTAATTAAAAGTAGAGAAAAGGGGTTTAATTGAATAAAATGATTTATTCAATTAAATGACATAAGTGAATTTAACTAAGTAAATTAAATAATTTACTTAATAAAATAGAAGAATGTAGGTAATTTAATTAAATTAGATTTAACTAAATAGAGGAATGAACATAAAATATTCATTTTAGGAATATGGTCATTTTTATACGTCTATAGGTATTTCATGATTTTTACTGATGATTGCTCAAGGATTATGTGGGTCACATTCTTGAAAGACAAGACAAAAGATTTTAGCAAGTTTAAGACATTCAGATCCTTAGTTGAAAATGAAAGTGGAAACAAGATAAAGTGCTTAAGAACTGATCAAGGTGGTGAGTTTACTTTAGAGGAATTCACTAGTTACTGTGAAGAAAATGGAATTAAGAGGCAACTTTCTGCACCTAGGACACCACAATAGAATGGTATTGCAGAAAGGAACAACTAGTTAGTTGTTGAAGTTGCTAGGACTATGCTAATACAATGAGGTGTAGCTAAAACATTCTGGAGAGAAGCTGTCAGCACAACCGTTTACACAATGAACCTGATACTAGTTAAAAGAGGTAAGGATACAACTCCCTATGAGTACTGGTATGGTAGATCACTTAATGTCAGTTACTTTAAGATTTTTGGTAGCTGATGTTTGAGAGGTGATTATGTCGGTAAGTTTGATGCCAAGAGTGATGAAGGCATATTTCTTGGCTACTCCACCAAGAGCAAATCTTACAAATGTTACAACAAGCAGACCAAGAAGATCATTGAAAGTGTAAATGTCTGAGTTGATGAGTTTCTTGAGAAATCAAGAGAAACCAATAAAAAGGAGGAAGAATAACCTTACATACTATTTTTGGAACCAGAACCGGTGAAGCTAAAAGTTGAAGAACATATTAGAGAAGCCCCAGTTCAACCAGAACAGGGAGGTCCAACAGAGGAAGAAGAAAGTGAAGAAGAAGAGGAACATGGAAATCAAGATCGTGTCATTCCAAGGTATGCTAGACTCAATCATAGCCTCGATCAGATTATTGGTGACATGAATGCAGGTGTGCAAAAAAGAACAAGGCTTAGAGAGAACTCTTGTATGATTTCCACCATTGAACCAAGAACTGCAAAAGAAGCATTTACAGATGAAGATTGGATCAAGGCTATGGAAGAAGAACTTGACCAAATAGAGAAGAACAATACTTGGTCATTTGTACCCAGACCAAAGAACAATAATGTAATAGGTACAAAATGGGTATTCAAGAATAAACTAAATGAAGATGGAGTAGTCATCAGAAATAAAGCTAGATTGGTATGCAAAGGATATGCACAAGAAGAAGGTGAAGACTATGGTGAGACACTTGCACTAGTTTCTAGATTGGAAGGAGTAAGGACTCTACTTGCATTTGCAGCATACAGAGGATTCAAAGTATATCAGATGGATGTAAAGTCAACATTCCTAAATGGAATATTGGAAGAGGAAGTCTACATTGATTAACTGGATGGTTATGCTTTAACTATAGAAAAGGACATGGTGTGTAAATTATATAAGGCATTATATGGACTGAAGCAAGCACCTAGAGAATGGTATTAAATATTGCACTCTCACTTGGTGAAGATAGGTTTTTCAGAGAACCAATGAAGATAGTAACATATATCTCAAGTTAGAAGGAGACAAGATACTGGCAAGTGAGGTATTTATTGATGATATCATTTTTGGAGGAAATGATGATATGTGTGATGACTTTGCCAGTGAAATGAAGAATGAGTTTGAGATGTCACTGGTAGGTGAAATAAAAAATTTCATAGGTTTGCAAATTCAACAGATGAAGGATGGTATTTTCATCACATAGTCCAAATATGTGAAAGAAGTATTGAAGACTTTTGGAATGGGAGATTGTAAACCAGTTGGAACACCAATGGTTATAGGTTGTAAACTATCTAAGGAAGATGATTATGTATCAGTGGATGGAAAAGGGTATAGGTTAATGATAGGTAAACTACATTATGTTGTCCACAATAGACCGAACATTGCTCATGCAGTAGGATTGGTTGCTAGATTTTAGAAAAGCTCAAAGGAGACACACATGGTAGAGACCAAAAGAATTTTCAGATTTCTGAAAGGTACAATTGATTATGGATTATGGTATCCATATGCAAAAAAAATTGATTTAAAAGTCTATACAGATGCAGACTAGGCAAACAATATTGATGACATGAAGAGTACAATTGGAGGAGCATTCTTTCTTGGAGGAAGACTAGTGTCTTAGATCAGCAAGAAGCATAGTTGTATCTCACAATCAACTGCAGAAGCTGAATATGTCGAAGCATATATGAATTGTACCCAAGCAATCTGGATGAAACACATTTTGGAAGGTTTGAAGTTGAAGCTATCAGAACCAATAAGGATTATTTGTGATAATACCAATATGATAAACATTTCTAAGAACCCGGTGTTGCATGCTAGGACAAAGCATATTAAGCTGAAGTATCATTTCTTGAGAGAAAAAGTGCAAAGTAAGAATTTGTCACTGGAGAATGTATCTACTAAGGAACATCTAGCCGATATCTTTACTAAACCTCTGCCTAAGGCTACATTTGAGTATCTTAGAGGTAAGCTAGGGGTTGTACCCCTACATGAAGTCAATTAAGTAGATGTGGAAGACATCAGTCCCCGAGCTTATTGAAAATCTTGAAGCAGGATTGGTGTAGAGTGGAGCTACTCCATAGGGGGGAGTAGCTTGTTGCTAATCGGTGAAGCATGGAATAGTTAACGAGTTGATATTGGTATTCACTTTGGCTTGCTATCAAAGGGAGAGAAGAATTGTTTATGATTGATAGCCAGTTACCAACTGAAGACATGGAGATACAGTTGAAGGAGAGTACATGGAAAAATGTAAACTGAGATTCTTATACCTGTGTATGTGCATTACTCTCAATCATCACAATCAAAGGGTATTGATATTTGTATTGCCATCAATACCAAATGGGGAGATTGTTGGCATTGCATGAAGATTGCATTAATGAAGTATAGTGTTGTCATCGATGTCAATAGTAATCAGTAATGGAGTTGTATGGCAACTGGTAGTGATGCAGTAATGTAACTGGTAGTAAAGTAGTGATGGAAACCAGCATTGGTATTTTAAGCAGAGTGATCAACCGGTAACCCTAACCAGTTGATATCCAGAACCCTAGCTGATGGAGCTTGGAGAATTGGTTGTGTTGATCTATGATCGAATGATGATCGGAGATGAAGATACCACATATATACAATGCACGTGATGAGTTTCAAACTAGTTTTGGTGCGTGAAGATAACTATTTATCTTGGGAATGAGAAAATACATAGTATGAAGTGGAAAATGCATGATGAGCTACATGATCCAATGTGCGGTGATCCAAGAGTGGTTGAAGTTGTCTAGAACAATGTGTAGTCAATTACTATGTAATCTAACAATCATGATTGAACCGATATGTTTGTAATCTCTACGAGATTTGTAGGTTTTGTGCTGTGTGTTAGGGTTTCAAGAAGATCTGAAGCAAATATGAACTAACAATTATATGCAGATTTAAATACAAAAGATAAAGGAATAAAATAGGACACAGATAACACAAAGATTTAACGTGGTTCACCCAGAATGGGTTACGTCCACCATACACAACCGTCCAATATTTCTTATTATCCAGCAAAAATAGTACATCAACATTACAATGCCTTAAGCATCCCAACCGCTTATAACATGCGTTTTTAGGGCAAAAACAAAGTTGGCCTTTTTTAGGGTTTAATTACAATGTCGGTTTTCATCAAAAAATACCCCAAATAAAAAATTTCTCAGGGGCTCCCGCCCTCAAACCCCCGCTTTTCTCGAGGGATACCACCCCCGAACCCTTGCCTGAGGCTTGGCCTGGCCCTGAACCCCAGTAAGGATACGTGTTGAGTGTACAGTACTTTGCTGATCAGTCACCACATTTCAACAATCTCCCACTTGGAGACTGATCAAGCTCCACACCGAACAATCTCCCACTTGGAGACTGATACTACACGACACCACTGTACATGCAAAATCCGCCGGATAAAACACTGGGATGTGACTAGTATAAATTCCACAATTATCAATCAAGAAGACCAACATAAACTGATGAAGAAATCAGCTTCTCCTGTGGAACTGCCTTCGTGAACATATCGACAGGATTCTCACTTGTGTGAATCTTCTCAAGCCGTAACTGACCCTCCTCCAAAATAGTTCAGATGAAGTGGTACCTGATTTGAATGTGCTTTGTCCTTGAATGAAAAGCAGAGTTCTTCGCAAGATGAATGGCACTTTGGCTATCAGTATACAATGGGCGATCCTCCTGTGTCTGACCCAATTCCTCTAGAAAACATTGTAACCAAATCATCTCCTTGCTAGCTTCTATAGCAACAACATACTTTGCTTCAGTGGTTGAAAGTGCAACAACCTTTTGCAACCTAGAAATCCAACTGACTACAGTTCGCCCTATAGTAAAAACATACCCTTTAGTGCTCCTTCGTGAATCAATATCACCTGCCAGATCAGAGTCAACAAATCCACTTAGAGCAGCATTAGATCCTTTGAAACATAATGCCTTCGTAGTGGTTCCTTTCAAATACCGAAGGATCCATTTCATAGCATTCCAATGTTCCATACCCGGATTACTCATAAACCTGCTCACAACTCCCACTGTATGTGCAATATCTGGCCTTGTGCATACATTGCATACATCAGACTACCAACAACTAATGAATACAGGATGCTAGACATTTTGTTTACTTCTTCCTGTGCCTTTGGGTACATCTCCTTAGTCAATTTGAAATGACTAGCCAAAGGTGTACTAACTGCTTTTGCATCCTGCATGTTAAATCTTTTCAACACCTTCTTTATATATTCACTTTGGGACAAATTCAAGGTTCTATTTTTTTTGTCTCATGTAATCCTCATACCCAAAATTTGCTTAGCTGCACCCAAATCCTTCATAGAAAATGACCTGGCTAATTTCTATTTAAGATCATTTATGTGTTCCATGTTAGAACCAACAACAAGAATATCATCAACATAAAGCAATAGGATAATATAACTGCCATTATCCAATCTCTTAAAATATACATAATGATCAGAATGACATCTATGATAACTGTGTTCAGCTATGAAACTATCAAATTTTAAATACCATTGTCAAGGTGCTTGCTTTAGGCCATACAAACTTTTCTTCAACCTGCACAACAAGTTCTCCTTACCTTTGACATCATATGATCCCTGTGGTTACAACATGTAAATTTCCTCCTCCAAATATCCATGGAGAAAAGTTGTTTTCACATCTAATTGTTCAAGATGTAAATCATCTGCAGCCACAAGACTAAGTACAGTTCTAATTGAAGTCATTTTTACAACTAGAGAAAATATTTCATCATAATCTATACCCTTTTTCTGTGCAAAACCTTTTACCACAAGTCTGGCCTTATATCTTTTCTGACCTCCTTCCTCCTCCTTCAGCCGATAAACCCATTTGTTAGGCAAGGCTCTTTTTTCTGTAGGTAAAGGGAATAAGTCCCAAGTCTTATTTTTCATCAAGGAGTCCATCTCCTCTTTTATGCCTAGCTCCAACTGTTGTTTGACATCCACCTGCATTGCTTCTTCATATTCTTTTGGTTCACCAAAATCAATCAATAATATAGAATACAAAGAAGGAGAAAATATTTCAGGGGGTCTACTTGACCTCATAGAACGTCTAACACTTGCAGGATTTTGTGGGACATTCTATTGTTGCTGAGCATCAGGTACCTGTGGTATTTCATTATCAGGAATCTCATCCAGCACCACATATTCTTGCTTGTCCTGTTCATGCTTCTTTTCTTGCATCTGTTCTTTATACATAACCTTCTCATTGAATATAACATCTCTACTTCTAGTTTTTTTCTTATTTTCAAAATCTCATAACCTATAGCCATATTCATCTATCCCATATCCAATGAAGGTACATTTCTGAGATTTAGCATCAAGCTTGGTTCTGTTCTCTTTATCAACATGGACAAAAGCTTCACAACCAAAGGTTTTCAGAAAAGAATAATTTACCTTTTTACCAGTCCATGCCTCCTCTGGAATACCACCATCCAAAGGGGTTGAAGGTCCTCTATTTATCAAATAGACAATAGTATGTACAACATCTGCCCAAAAATGTAAGGGCAATCCAACATGCAATCTCATGCTCCTCGCGCGTTCCATGATAGTCCTATTCATTCTCTTTGACACACCATTTTTCTGTGGAGTTCCTGGAATTGTCTTCTGCTTTCTAATCCCATTTAAGGAGCAATAATCTTCAAATGCTTTGCTGCAATAGTCACCTCCATTATCCAATCTAAGACACTTCAACTTTTTTTCTGTCTCATTCTCAACCAAAGCTTTCCATTTCTTAAAAGTTTCAAAAACATCTAATTTTTGTTTTAGGAAATATACCCATGTTTTTATGGTTGAGTCATCAATAAAAATAACATAATAACAAGAGCCACCAAGAGATGATACCTGAGCCGGTCCCCATACATCTGAATGCACAAGCTCTGACTTCTCACTCTTCTTCTCTTTCCCAACCTTGAGAAATTTGACTCTTTTCTGTTTGCCATAAACATAGTTTTCACAGAACTCTAAATCAATCTTCTTTAGTCCTGGCAATAGATTTTTGGAGTGAAGGATTTTCATCCCTTTCTCACTCATGTGCCCAAGCCTATAGTGCCACATTATCGAATCTATTCTTGCAACATCTATTGTTGTTGTCCTTGCAGTAACTGTATCTGTAGCAGCTAAGGTAGAGTAAGTGTTACCAGTACACAGATATAATGTGCCTACCTTTGCACCTTTAGCTACTACTAATGATCCTTTACTGACCTTCCAGATACTGTCTAAGAAGATAACTATGCAACCTTCACTACCTAGTTGCCTTGCCGAAATTAAATTTCTTCTTAAGTTAGGAACATGTCTTACCTCCTGCAGAAACCAGTCGTTTCCATTCTGCAACTTGATCTTTATCTTTCCTTTTCCAACAATTTGACAAGGCTCATCATCACCCAAATATACCTATCCAAAATCACCTTGAACATAATCTAGAAAATATTTTCTATGGGGTGTAGCATGAAATGAAGCCCCAGAATCTATTACCCAGGAATCATTAACATTATCTAAACATAAGATTAAAGCATCTTGTAAAGCATTACTTGCAATATTAGCTTCCTTACTGTCATTTTCATTTTTGTCTCCTTCTTTGTTTTTTGCAAGACCAACAGTCTTTCTGTAGATGACCAGGCTTTCCACAGTACCAACAATCTTTCTTTCCTCTAGATTGAGAGCGTCCTTTCTTTGACTTCCCTCGTGACTTCTCATTCCAAGGGCCTTTTCCTCTTTCCTTTGATCTTCCTCTGTTCTCCACATTCAAAACACTACTTGATGATGTTGGAGTCTCACCTGTTCTTTTCCTTCGCATTTCCTCGCTTATGATAACACCAACAATATCATCAAATACCAAAGTATTTTTACTAGAGACAGAGTTACTTACAACCATAACCAAGCTATTCTAGCTTTCTGGAAAAGAACATAAAATCAAGAGAGCCCTAACCTCTTCTGCAAAGGTAATTTTTACCAAAGACAATTGACTGGTAATTGTATTAAATTCATTTAAGTGCTCCGCTACAGATCCTCCCTCACTCATTTTCAAATTAAACAAACGCTTCATAAGAAATACCTTATTCGAAGCCGAGGGTTTCTCATACAACTTAGCCAATGTTGCCATCAAATCTACAACCGTTTTTGCTTCTGTTATATTGAATGCTACAGATGGCGCAAGGCACAATCGAATGGATCCCAGTGCCTTTCTATCTAAAATGTCCCACTCTTCATCTGACATTGTGGTCACTTTCTTTGCCTTTCCTTCCAATGGCCGCCACAAATCCTTTTGATATAGGTAATCCTCCATCTGCATTTTCCATAACTAATAATTCTGGCCGTTAAACTTTTCAACGAATCCTCCATTGCTCCCACTCAAATCTGTGAGTCCTACCAATTTACAGAATACCTCGCTCTGATACCAATTGTTAGGGTTTCAAGTAGATCTGAAGCAAATATGAACTAACAATTATATGCAGATTTAAATATAAAAGATAAAGGAATAAAATAGGACATAGATAACACAAAGATTTAACGTGGTTCACCCAAAATGGGTTACGTCCACCATACATAGTCGTCCGATCTTTCTTATTATCCAGCAAAAATAGTACATCAACATTACAATGCCTTAAGCATCCCAGCCGCTTATAACATGCGTTTTTAGGGCAAAAACAAAGTCGGCCTTTTTTAGGGTTTAATTACAATGTCGGTTTTAACTTAAAAAAATGCCCAAAAAATAAATTTTCTCGGGGGCTCCCACCCTCGAACCCCTGCCCAGGGCCCGGCCTGGCCCTAGACCTCGGCAAGGATACATGTTGAGTGTACAGTACTTTGCTGATCAGTCGCCACATTTCAACACTGTGTTACTGACCTATTGTATTTGTATTTAAGGTCGATGAGTTGTTTGTAATTGTGTTGGCAATTTGGTTAAGTGTGGTAGTGTGATGGTTGCCGAACCGGGAGTGTCTGCAAAATGTTTTGAAGGCAGATAGGAGCATAAAAGGATCTGACTAAGCAAGATAGTACTATTACCAGATTAGCAAAGACCTTGTTGTTCTCTAACCATTACAACGGTTAAATCCCCTAACCGGCTAAGCTTTAATAGGCTTGGTGCTCTCTAAATCTTCTAACCAGGTGATCCATTAGCTTGTATTTGAAATCCTCTATCGAGGTTACTCCTAACAGGGTATTGTAGTCAATCCCTTAACCGGGTGGTCCCTAATCGGTTCTATTCTTAATAGGACATTATTGTATAAGCTTCTAACAAGGCTTGGCTCCTAACAGGGTGAACTTTAGAAGAATTCAAAATACTTGTGGGTATTCATCCCCACCGTGGTTTTTCCCATTTGAGTTTCTACGTGAAAAATCATTGTGTCAAGTGGTGAATGATTTTGTGGATGTGTTTTGATATGTTTGATATGATTAAATAGTAAAGCCACTTAGATATGTTTAGATGATCGGAAGTGATCCGAAATGAGTTATTACTGATCTAAGTAAAGTGATTTAATGTTTTGGTTAAATGGTATGTGAGTAATAGATTCGTTACATTGTATCTTTGATGTTTTGGTCAACTGGTAAAGTTAGGTAGTACAGTTGCAGTTTTGGATACAATGTCTAAACTAGTTTAGTTTAGCAAGTTGTTTCTGAGTTGGGTTTAAGTTTGGTGAAAGTTTAGTTTGTTTTCTATCTACTGATTCACCCCCCCCCCCCCCCTCTGAGTAGTTGATCGGATCCTTATTATTTCATCATATTATTAAATTGCACCTCACAATTCAAGAATGCAAGGATGTTCTATTGGTTGACTAGGATGCATGTGACAAGCGATGTACAACATTTTTGGAATTTCACTGAGGATGGACATGGAAAGGGGGAGCACGATGGTGCAGGAGAATGCGTAAAAAGAGCCCTAGCTAGAGAAGAATCGAAGTACAAAGGTGGTGCAAAGTTGATAGATGCAACAACAATTGTGAGATGATGCAACTCTACAATGAGACCAGGTAATGCAGGTACATCAATGGTTCATAGATATGTTTGGTTGATCAGCAAATCTAACATTTAAAACTATCAAGATTGTTGTATAGTTGCAGGATCGAGTGAAATGCACTCATTTAGAAGTTCAAATGCAAGTTCACTAGTAATTTATACTAGGTAGATTGTATGTTTTTTCTTTTCATGTATGTATTTTTTGTGGGAAGAATGTGAATCACAAGAGTGGGTTGAAAAATGGTCTTCTATATCATTGGTTCCAATTGATACATATCAAGTTTCCAAGGCACTGCAATTGAACCAGATGGAAGCATCAGTGGATTTCGACCATGTATTAGACCTAGTGGAACTAGGTGATTTTTTTAGTTAATTTTTTTGCAAGAATTTTTTTTGGCTCATTTTGTTACATCACACATTATTTTTGGTATTAATTATCATTATATAAAATGAAGGTCATGTGTACATAGTTGTTGCAGAAGACAACAATGAAGAAGGAACATATTACTTTTTGTGTCGTTGTGTTGAGCCTAAAAGAAAATTGACAACCACAATCATTGACGGAGAGGGTATTGAGTACCCAATAGGGTCTGTGGTCATGATAGACACATGGATTAGGAGATACCCTATCAAGAATTTGAATGTTTGGTTGTTCAAGGAATTTGAAACACACAAACATATTCTTCATTTCTCCAACCTTGACAACAACCGAGCAACTTTTACATCTTTAATCCAAATGACCCCAAACTTTCAAAAATGACTCCAAATGATCATTAATGGTCCCAAATGACCTTATTTAGATGAAACAACACAAAATAAGACAAAAACCCAAATTTAACCATTGCGAGCATGAGGGTCCTCTTGCACCACTCACATTGACAGATATAAAGGAAAGGAATAAAAAATATCCAATGCTCATTACCATGGATCAAATGTGATCATTATCATTGAATTTCATTGTGATTGAGGTAAGGAGTTTTGTAGGGTTAATTCAATATTTTAGAAATCTTATCAAATCATCTTATTTCATTGTAACCCATGATTGTAGAAAATATATTTTTGTTGTTTACATTCATTTTGTTGATTACATAGACAAATATTCATTTAACTTTATAAAACCTGGCAGTCACCAAATACATCGAATATTTGTCTAAGTTTGATATCAAAGATTATCCAAGTCTATGGAGTAGCTGAGATCAAAATTTATCAGACAAGGATCAAGCTATTGTTAGGGATTGAGTAAAAGTCGAAGCTATTTTGAAGTCAACCACAACTTTCATTGTGATTAAGACATGGAGTTTTCTAGGGGTAGTTCTGTTAGTGAACAAATTTTGTCTTTCTTTTAATTGAATTGATTCGAAGCTCCGTTACCGTCTTTGAAAGACAAAAGTTCAACTAAACATTTGGGTAAGTGTGACATACATCACTTTCCTTTGAATTTTAGATAGGTACATCTCACTCCATTAGTTATTCAGGGAATAATCTAACTAAATAAAACTAACATGCTTTTAACCTTAAAGCACGTAAGGCTACCTACTTCATTCTTAGATGAGAGCCTGGTAATTTACAAATATTTCAGAAAAAACCATTCTTCAAGATGCTTCACCATGAAAATCAAAAGTAATCGAAACAAAGTTCAATAGCACCGACTCGACACTTCATAAAAATAAACAAGAGAAATAAAGTCTCTTTTTAAACAAATATCCTTCTAAACAACATAGAAAGAAGCCCCAGATTAATAACAACACTCACCATCAAAAAGATAATCACAGACATTTTGACTGGATTAATATTTGCAAAGAAACACTACTCCATAGACTCAAACTCAAAGATTCTCCACCTCAAAATGCATATGATATTTATATGTATATTCCATGCAACAAAGACATAAAGATACATGCATAAGTTATTTCCAATTTCAGATTCTGGAAAAACTGATCACTTCCTTCAGACGAAACAAAATTTTCTAAAATCCAATTCTACTATTCTAACCCCATCTAAATCTATTTTCCTCTAACTTATAGTAGTCTCTTAAGAATAGAGGAGGTCTCCCTAAAAACCCGACCTCCTCTGAAACAGTTATAAAAACCAACAGAGTATTTAGGGGACAGGTGTCCCGAAGTCATTGCAAGGTTTTGAAAAGCATATAAAAGAAATAAAACAAAACATAAGCATAACTTTATGCCTCATCTCTAGGGTCATCCTCCCTTCCACTTTTCCGGGCATCGTGGGTGGTGGCAAGCTCCTGAATTATAGACTAACTCAGATTCTTCATGGCATTGATCTTTGCTTTTGCGGCCTCCTTTTTCCACCTGTGTTTCACCATTTTCTCGGCATGCTTAGGTAGCTGATCGTTACCAATGAACGTCATAGACTCAATTCAGGCGATCTGTGTTATATCTTCAGAAGTAAAATTGCGTTTGGCCTTAACTTTCTCCATGCACAACTTAAATGCCTTTACTGCGTCCTATGTATGCAGCCCACACAGTCCTAGTTGCCACTCATGGTCTGGGTTAACCACTTTATTGTCATTGACCAAGCTACACTGAAGTTCCTGAAGCTCATAAATAGAGGCCCTGGCATCAGAAATCACAAACTTGAATGTAATTACCTGCCACACTAGAGTTTTCTTCAATATGAAGAGCTGGCACTCATTAGTTACCAATTTAATTGAATTTTCTGCCAAAAAATTTGTGGCTCCATATTTTTCTATCTTGGTGAACATGGGTAATACATTTTCCCATTTATGCTCTTCTTTTTCCCATGGCACAATCTAATTCTAGATCTCCGCAGTGAGGTTTTGCATTTCATCGCAAAGCTTCCTGGAATTAGTAATATATTTTTTGCCATCTCTGATCACCCCTTCAATCCATTTATCTATGGCCCCTACGATGCTCTTGGCTCACTGAACTTGATTCATTAGTTTCTTGTTCTCTAGTGAAGTGGGGTCGAAACTTTTTGAAACATGTGATATGGGAAGTGCTCCAAAACAACCTATGCTATCAATGAATTGAGCTAGAATCTTGATATGTCATTTCAGTTCTCTTTTCTCTTGTCCGTCTTTTTCTGACCCGGTGAGCATCTTCTTAGCCATCACATTGAAAAGGTGATTATCAGAGTCCCTACTCATGTTTCTAAGATCTACTTTGGTGACCTCAAAATCTTTTGCATTTATTTCCTTACTTTCTTCCTTGGGTTTATAGGAAGCGATTTCAGCAACCCATCTCCCGGTCTTTTCATCAACGTCCAACCTGGTGGTTGTTTTGAACTTCTTCTATTTAGGCTCTTTCTCCATGTATTTCACCACCATGTGTTGAATTGGGATAGACACAGGGATCAAACTCTGTTTTTTGCTTACTAAAGTAGTTAACCATTTGGGAGTTGTGCTTGAACTATCTGTTCCTCCGGTTACTTTAGGTGGCAGTGCCATGGCTATAGTGATAGCATGAGAATCCATGGTATTGACAATGTCACTATCAAGGTCCTCGACCTCAAAATCTGAGTATCAAGGATCTTGTCTTTCACCTCTGTGTCTCTGACCTGGTCCATTTTCTTCTATGCAACACTCTGTGACCTTGTGTATCGAGGAGCAGGAAAGTTCAAAGTAGGATTAAGCTCATGCTTGCTATGAGATGACTTCTTATTTTTACCTGCATGGACAGGCATAGAAGTGGTGTTAGAAAAGCGTTTTGGGGAACGTAGAGAAACCACATTATCTCTTGCAGGATTAATCTTGATGCCTGATTTCGTCGCTCTTTTCTTATTAACCCAATCTGCAGTTCTCTCTAAGACTCCTTTTGTTTTGAGTTGTATATCATCTTCCTCTTCCACATCCCAGTTAATGTAGGATGTTTCAGGTTCAGTTTGATCTAGATACCTAGGTTCAAATAACTCCAACAAATCCTCTTCGATCCCACTCATATCAAGTTTCACCTGCAGTGAAACTACCTGTTCCAAAACCATTCTCATATTTGCTCTTTTGAACACTTCAAGCTCATCACAACAATCTTCCCAAAAGTCCTCCAAGTGTGGGATAGGAAGGTGTGGCATCAAACCAAGACTTCATGAGAAACCTTTATTATCAAAACCCTTCCTTTCATGATATAGTTGAAAATTGAAATTTTCCAAGTCAACTCCTATGCTCAATGCATCTAACATTGAACTACAAGATAAAATACCCAATTGAATAGGGAAATGATCCTCCCATTTATCTCTGGGTTGAGCTTTCTTAATTACAGTAGACAACTGCCTACAAATCTCAACAAGGACAAAACAATTTGAACAAAAATGAGGAAGTCTGAAAGGCTCTTCTTCAAAACCACCTACCCTTATATAACAGAAACAAGGAAACTAAACAAAGAAACTGCCATATCTTTTCACTAAGGCCTGGGCATCTTCATACATCCTTTTAGATTTCATGTTCTTCAATTCATAACATAAGTCTCCCAAGAAAGCATTATGCACTCTCCTAAAATCTTGCAATTCATTATCTTTTTGCAGCATGGGGTAAAAGTCGTATGCAGAAACATCCCCTTCAGCAAGTTGCCTAGGAATTCCCATTACTTCTTTAACACATGCCAGACAATATATCAAATATGAAGACATAAATAAATTTTGCTTGAACTTCTTCGCCATGCTCAGTTGTTCCCTCATAGAGTCAACAATAAGCTCTACCCAATTGAGGAACTGCTTTCCTTCCAACACCAGTTGCACATAACGGTAAATCCAGTCATCAAAGCTATAGGCCTCACCTGAACCTCTAACTCGGTGTAACAACAACATAAAATCATGGATGTGGGGAAGCATGTGATTTTTTTTGGGATATTTAAGTAACCTAGAGCCACCCCTCTAAAGAACTCTCAACCAGTTCTTCATTATATTGTTCCAGTGTCCAGTTTTGTCTGCATTGAACTCAGTGACTAATTGGGCAGGGGAAAAAATTTGAGAACTTATAATCAAGCAATTTGAAAACAGAAGAAATGACTTCCCTATTAATTGCAAGGAGGGTTTTAACATTTTCCCTCTTGATAGTTTCAGAAATAGGGTCATATCTCGCAATGCACTCCCTAACTAATTTTGGGCAAGGAATAGTAGGAGGAAAGGCTTCTGCCTCTATTAGGCCACCACTTAGAATTTCTAAACCAAAAGAACCTTCAATATTTTTAAATGCCCTTTCCTTCAAGACCTCCAAATTCTCTCCTTTCAGGTCTATGTCACTGACAATGGGTTTTGTGCAAGCAAGACTGAAAATATTTCCGAAAAGATGCAGAGTGGACTTCATAATTCATAAACAACAACCCTTATTTCTCCCAACAATTTTATTACGAGAGATAAAAACAACTAAAAATCACTGGAGAAGATAGGAATCAAAAGTCACCTTCATAGTTGAAACCAATCAAATGACTATCAACAGACAAACCTTCTATCAAACACTCCACAACAATGAAGAATAGGTTTCAAAAATTAATCACTTCATACCTTATAGCAAATGAAGCGACAAAAGCTCATTTAGTGCATTAATTTCGGTCGTCAACTCAAATGTGCCGAGCATTGGGATTTGACATCGCGCGTGTGTATTGAATGCATGATGTCACTCTCAACATAACTGCCAATTCCCAAAAATGATTACTTGCCTTCAAAAATCGGCAGATTGATGTCACCCAAGATATGGTCAGATCTTCATCACACTTGGCAATAAATGCACCATCACGTCATTTAGTGTATGGGACCCACTTGATTTGAACATGCATGAACAATTTGAACTGACTTCATGAGGATTCAAATAGTTCAAAGCATACGCTGCACCAAGGAGATTTCCTTTTGAAAAGATTAACTTTGTTGATTATCGCTGGCCCTTTGAACTTCATCGAACATGTTGAACATCACTGAACTATTTGAACTAAGTTCAAACGGTTCACAGTCTGGAGAAAGAGTATGCAAAACATCACCCATGACCGTGAAAAAGAGTTGCTGCAAAATACTTAAGTGAACGTTAGCCTGAAAATGTCTTAGACACAACTTAGAACCTGCGGTACCTAAATGAACACTATGAACTCTTTTCAAGATGGTTCAAGGGGTTCATGAGGTTCAAATAGACCATTGAAACTTAATCCTAA
This sequence comes from Cryptomeria japonica, assembly GCF_030272615.1. Classification (NCBI taxonomy): domain Eukaryota; kingdom Viridiplantae; phylum Streptophyta; class Pinopsida; order Cupressales; family Cupressaceae; genus Cryptomeria; species Cryptomeria japonica. The sequence goes on from NC_081413.1 coordinate 540,101,529, forward strand.
GGATTAAGAAATGATTTACAATTGGATTAAGGATTGAACACATGAATTTTAAACAAGACAAGGACTCAACTAAAAATTTTGTAAGGCAGCTCACTCTTGTTATGAGGAATGAATGACAAGGTAACAAGCTCAATATCTAAAAAAAGCTTATCAAATCATATTCCACATATACTCTGTGATGGCAATTGTTAAGTCTTTTATATGGGGTAGAATTCAACAAAAGGCATTTGTTTAGTTGAAGTAATTGATTAGCAAGACACTGGTTTTGGCAATACCTAGCTTGCAACTACTATTTTAGGTAGAGACAAATTTTAATGATTGTGTGTCAGAGGCTCTTTAATTTCCATTTTGTAAGCTTGTTTGTTGTCACTCAGACTTATTTCATTGAGCACTTTGGATATATTGCTCACATAATGAATTGTATGTCTTTGTTTGATAAAAAATTAACTATATCAATTATAAATAATTTATATATATAAAGATGCACAATAATGAACAAATTGTATATGTATCGAATATCAATATCAATATCATCAAAATGCACAATAATGAACACAATGCACATTTATGGATCGAATATCAACATTTATATATCAAAATGCACAATAGCTGTGTATGTATACAAAAAATGGCATATATGCCAAGTCAATAAAAGTTTTACAAATATATGGCATATGCCACGTCCAAATCGATATACAATTAAAATGTAGACTATATCTAGATGTATTGGTCCTTCAATGACCATAGATAACACTATATGATCCTATAGTTGTGGTGGATCATCAAAATGGAACCTCTTTGATGCACTATGCGGCTTTGTAGATGGCTGCACAACCACAATTCAAAAGCCAATTTAGAATCCTTTTGTACAAAATAGTTCACAATTATCAACATAGCTATACATTCAACTATAATTTCTTTGCAATTGAATTGTAGATTACCTCATCTGCTGATTTGGGATCTACCATCTTTTCTTTCATTGCCTTGTTAGACTTAGGATTCCTCTTAAAATGGAACTTGAGAGGATAGAGGTTATGCCCAAATCGAGAAGGGGCCTATTGTAGGTTAAATACAATTAATACAAGGTAATAACATATATAGATCAAAAACACTAAAAATATACAATATATAGAACAAAAGTGTATTGGAGCCTGAGATGCTTCTCCAGTAGACCTAGGAGGGCTTGCCATTGATGAAGCAACTATGGCTATTTCCTGTATGAAAAATGATAAGATTAAATACAATTAATACACTGATAAGTATTATAGGTTAAATACAATTAATATAAGGTAATAACATATATAGATCAAAAACACTAAAAATCTACAATATATAGAACAAAAGTGTACTAGAGCCTGGGATGCTTCTCTAGTAGACTTAGGAGGGTTCATCATTGCTAGTAAACTTAGGAGGGATCATCATTGATGAAGAAACTATGGCTATTTATTGTATGAAAAATGATTAGATTATAATTTTTCTAAAGTTCAAATGTACATGTGCATATAATCATCAAATCAAGAAAATATAGTAGAGATACATACCTCTTCCCTCTCTTGATCCTCTGGCATATTAGGTGCATTCATCAGTTCTACAAATCCCAATTGTCTCTGCATATAAAAGAGACAAAAAAGACTAATCAATCTACAAGCTCCAATTAAGACAATTTCAACCTTTTCAAACAATTGTGTCAATTAAAAATGTGTTCAATTACCTTTTGACATTTAGGCGTCCTTGATGATTTCTTTTGCCGAGGAGGTGTCCTAGACATGTGTGGGGTACCCTACAAGAAAAAAAGTTAATAGACCAGATATCAGTAGATAATATTAAATATAATTTAACATATCTAAATTTAAATGACTTGAATATTCAATCAAAAGAATACATAAAAAGAGGTGTGCAAAATATGATACCGCATAGCTTTCTAGGCCAAAATTGATAGCCAAGAGCATGAAATTATCAATCTAGGACATTTGATCCCTTGACAATGCCTATAAAATGCAAAATAAATATACATTAAAGAGAGTTAGTATATCTTATAATGTTTTTTTTTTAATTAAAGGTACTATTCTATTTTAACATGTTACAAAATTTATACCTTAGGCATCAAAGCTACAGCTGCAACAACTGGGAGAGGAATATCAAATGGTGTATTAACACTCCTTCCTGCATCCTGAAATGCATATTGTTTGTATCAATTTAAATCGATATATAAATGAAAATTCATTTACATTTACAAGTTTTAAGTGATTATTAAATAATATGTTATCAATTCAAATCAACACACCCATGTCTGCATGTGACCACCAAATACCATATCCATCAAATCATCAGTCAATGCCACATCCGCGGTAGTGGTAGTCTGACATCTACTCCCACAAATTATACGCAAATGGGACATGGAACCATCTGCACTGGTCTCGACATCCATTCGAGAGCATATACCTGAACAACTGGGACACACATGTTGAATGCAATCACTAAGGCCAGATGACTCAACTACTAGATCATCGTCCAGGCCAAGAGGGTGTGATAGCTGTGTGCCATGCTGAATGATGACATTGGTCAATGTAGTGGTCACTTGAAGAGTCTGGAGCTCCATCGACTCTTTTAGAGCTATTGGGATCGTGACATGGACCATAGGTTTTGGTGCTAGGGGATGCTACTTTAGGGGTTTGGTACCCTCCAAGTTCCAGGTCTATCTTGGGTAGAGCCTCCACCTCTACCCTAGAATTCTCATATCAAAATAGTTCAACCACTCTGTGCGAATAAACTCACAATATATTTTTCTCAAAAAATATAATGGAACCTCAAAATTATTACAAGGTGGTTGGTCAAAGACCATCCACCACCTATCCCAAAAAGCATTTTCCATCTACAAATGGCTACACCAGTGTATAGGAAACCTATTTGAATTAAGAGGTAAGGTGTCACCCATTTTGGTTTCAATAAAAGGAGCACATGTTTGTGCTTTACTTGTGATTTTTTTTTCACTTCATTATATGACAACCCACTAGCATAAAAATCACAACATCGATACCTATAGCTTCCCCATTTTGTAATTTGATTGGAAAATTCATTGGCACTACTAGCCAATGATTCTAGGGCTATGGAAAGGGATTCATGATTCTCATGCTCGGATGCCTTCAGTCTATTCAAGAGTCTAGCTATTTTGGCAGTGTTTTGTGTTAACAGGTTTATCAAATCCTCCTATAGAGCTTGTGAATGGTCTATTGGAAGAGCTGGAGGGTTTGTATCTTGAGGGTTTGTCTGTGGGTTATCCTATGGGTTCTCTTGTGGGTTTTTCTGTGAGTTTTAAAGAGGTGTGTCTTACTAGGGAGCATTATTTTTCGAATCTGATATGCATTCATAACAAAAAATAAAAATAAAAATAAAAAACAATGAATTTACATTCTAATTGCAAATATAATTTATCAAATGCATACAATAGATGAAAAAAACGATCTCATACCTCTTTCCATTGTGTGTGTGTTTGATTTTTAAAACCTCATTCGCATATTGTGTTTCTTGAAACCCTTAAAGTGTTTTTCTTATGGCCGTGGGTGAAAATGACCCAGCGGCCATAGTAAAAAAAATTTATTGACAACAAAATGCGTACAGGGTTCTGAAAACTAAAGTGTGTACACGTTTAGTATAATAAAAACCTCATACATGGTTTTGATTCATTTGGGCTTGGCAAAATGAGCCAAAACGCGTACAGTTTTTAAAATTTAAAATAAATCGTGCGCGTTTTGTGTTTTCCAACTTTTTTGGGGGGTGTGTCCACTTTTTTGCACACCATCTTGGTGCACACACCTGAAATGAATTTAAAATGAAATATAACCCAAAGAATACTAAAACAAAAGAAAATTCAAGAAAAATAAAATGTAGGAAACGATAAATAAAATAAAATGCAGAAAACACAAAATGAAATGGAGAAAATGCAAAATGAATGAAATGCAAAAAATGTAAAATGAAATGAAAAAGAAAAAATAAGAAAACCTAAATAGTTACTAAGAGTAATACTTCTTTAAATGCATATTGTTGATAGGTTTAGAGAGTGGATCACCCTCCATTGTTGTTAAATTGTATGCACCATTACCAAGGATTTTTGTGATTACATAGGGACCCAACCAATTAGGTTCAAACTTGCCAAGTCGTTCTCGCTCTGCCAGATTTTTTTGATTCTCTTTTAGGACTAGATCCCCTACCTAGAAGTATCTTTTTCTCACTCTCTTGGTTTAGCTTCACCTCAACCTATTCTAATATCCTTGCAAATGATTTAGTGCACTTTGTCTTCTTTCATCAAGCATTTCCAGTTCTTGCAACCTAGCTACTCTGTAGTCTTATTCAGAGATGATGTGCTTTAGAGAGACAGGGAAAGATGATAGATTTACTTTAATATGTAGAATTGCTTATGAGATGAATATTAATGAATATGGGGTAGCACCTATAGCTGTTTGGACACCTATTCTATAATCCCAAAGAGAACGATTTAACTATAAATGCTAATCACATCCACTTTAATTGATAAATTTCTTAAGGATTTTCAAGATTGTCTTGTTAGTTGCTTCAACTTGATCATCACTCTGTGGATAGTAAGGAGTATCAAAGTAATGCTAAATATGGAACTGATCAACAAAGCTCACATACCTCTTGATTCTTGAAGGGGAACCCATTATCTATTATTATGCACGTTGGAATCCCATACCGACAAATGATATAGTTAAGAATAAATTTTAATATTTTATTGCTGGTTATGTATGTGAGTGTAATTGCTTCTACCCATTTTAGAAAATATTCAGTGGTTGTTAGAATAAATTTGTGCCCATTAGAAGAAGTTGAATTGATATTCCCTACAAGGTCTAGTCCCCACTATGAGAAGGGCCATGGTGATGTGATCGATAGGAGATCTTGAGCAGGTGCATGGATTAGATCACTGTGTATCTAACATTGTTTGTACTTTTGCACATACTTATATGCATCCTTTTCCATAGTCAACCAATAATATCCCATGCACAAAATTTTCTTAGCTAGAGCTGATCCATTAGAATGGTCCCCACATATTCCATCATATACCTCTTTCAAAGACAACTACGTGTCTTCAGGATCAAGGTATAGAAGTAGTGTTCCGTCCAAACCTTTTTGATACAAGGTGTCTGCAATTATTACATACCTGGATGCTTGGGGATCAAAGTTATGTGCTGATTGTGGGAGAGCTTAGGAGGTATGTATTGATCATGTAGATAGTTGTATATGTTGTTGTACCATGGTGAATCAAGACCAACTATCATGCATACACATTTTGATTGTGGAATATCATATGCCGGTACCATTAACTACTCCACTAGAAACTCAACCTGCATTACATTACTTATCATATCAAGGATAAAACCTACAGTTTCCATGACATTTGCTACTTTGTTGTGGACTCGGGGAATTTTCTCAAAAATAATGTTATTGAAACACTTCTTGAAATCATCGACCATCCTCTTATATGACATCATCTTATCATCTTTAGTGATATAATCATCATTAACCTTGTTAATTATAAGTTGTGAATCTCCATATACATGTAAGTCCATGATCTTCCATTGTACTACCATGCAAAGTCCCATAAGAAGAGCCTCATATTCAACCATATTGTTCATGGAAGGAAAACTGATTATGTATGACTTTGGGATAGAATCTCCTTGAGGTGTAACAAAAAGTATACTAGCTCCAGCTCCATGATTAGTGCATGATCCGTCAAAGTTTCAACTTCCATTTTGTAGAGGAGGCTACCGGTGCAAACACAAATTCGTCAGGAAAATCAGTCAACAAGGGGTGATCATCTTGAACTAAGGCTTCTGCTAGTTGATCTACTATGATTTGACCCTTAATAGATTTTTGATCCATGTACACAATTTCAAATTTAGAAAGAACAATGACGCACTTAGCCAATCTTCCTGTCAATGTTACTCTACTTAAAAGGTACTTGAGTGGTTCAATGTTAGCGATGAGTTGTACCTTGTGACTAAGCATATGGTGTCTACGCTTATGAGATGCAAAGACTAATACCAAACATGCTCTTTTGATAGGGGTGTAAATCAATTCATATCCCACCAGTGTCCTGTTGATATAGTAGATTGCTCATTCCTTCCCTTGGTCATCGCATTGTGCCAAAAGTGCATCTAGGGATGAATTAGTGGTTGAAATATATAATAACAATAAATTCATTGGTGTTGGTGGCACTAAGATTGGTAGCAATAACAAATAATGTTTTAAAGATTGAAAAGCTTCGTGACATTGTTCTGTGCATTTAAAGGCAACTCCTTTTATGAGAAGATGTTGAAATGGTTGACATTTGTCTGCTAGCTATGCTATGAACCTCCTGATAGATTGTAACTTTCCTTGTAGGCTTAATAATTGTTTCAAACTGGATGGTGGTGGCATTTCTAGGATTGCTTTTACTTTAGCCAAATTAACCTCAATGCCCCTATTTGACACTATGAGCCCTAAGAGAATTCCAACTGTGACTCCAAACACACACTTTTTGGGATTCAACCTAACCTTGTATTGTTTGAGCCTATCAAAGATTTCAGCAAGGACTTCAAGGTGGCCTTATCTAGTTTTAGACTTAGCTAGCAAGTCATCCACATAATCCTCCATGATATCATGGATCATGTCATGGAAAAGTGTAGTCATATCTCTTTGATATGTTGCTCCTGCATTCTTCAACCCAAATGATATCACATTCCAACAATATGTTCCCCATGGACAAGTAAATGTATTCTTATTTTAATCCTCTGGTGTAATTCTAATCTGATTATATCCAGAGAAACCATCCATTGAGGAAAACATCTCTTTTTCGACCGTAAGATATACTATCATCTCTATATTTGGGAGGGGAAATCATCTTTCAGGAAGGCTTTGTTCAGATCTCTGAACTTTGTGTAAATTTTGATTTCTCCAATGGGCTTTGTTATTGGTACTAGATCAGAGATCCATTTTACGTAATCAATTTGTTTGATGAAACCAACATCTAGCAATTTTTGTAATTCAACTTTGACTAGAAAATCTATTTGGGGATGCATCTTTCTAAGCTTTTTCTTATAGGGTTTCTCTCCTGGAAGCAATGGTAGATGATGTACAACAAGCTTGGGGTCTAATCCTAGCATGTTAGCATATGACCAGGTGAAATTTATGGACCTTTTCTTGAAAATTTGGATGAATTTCTCTTTTTATTCTGGTTTCAAGGATTTTTCCAAGTGGATTTTGTGCACAATCTCACCATAACTGATATTAACTTCTTTTGATTTTTCTACCAATAATGACAATCTTTCCTGGTCAATTGGTAATTCATCTAGTCTATTTCGGCATTTACTTTTGGTTCCTTCAGGGTTTTCCTGACTAGTGAAGGAACTTGCTTCCCCAAAGTATGTTGTTCTATCCAAATCAATTGCAAATCCTACCTTATGATCTCCATATGGTAAACCTCTGCTTGCACCAATAAATTCTGTAATTGCTTCATCATTTTGAAACCAATCGAAGTGTGGTTTTTCTTGTTGCCCCTAATCTATAAGATCTGGAAGCAGAAGAGAAAGGTTTCTACTTTCATCAACATAGGAGACCGTCATTATAGTGCATATATGAGTGTCACCTAACATATCTGTCAATGAATTTGGGTCAATGTTTTTGTCCTCATAGGGAATATACTCTTCTATGTATGTCTTTGCATCAGATACTTCTTCATTTGGTTCCCCCATAGGTGATGATGGAGGTCTCCTTGTTACTTCAGCTCGATTCATAAGGCTATGACTGATTGATCCATGTTCTATTTGAGTAATGATGGTTCTATTTAAGTAATGATAAAATTACAATGACCTGCATGTAACTCCTTTTCCAAGTCTAGATTTAAGTAATCTAATTTAATGAACTTGATGGGAATCACATAAACAACCAATGCCACTTCTTCTTGGTGCATCATTTTTGGATCTCTCATAGTGCTCTGATAGCTTTGCTCACTTTGTGGTGTCTGAATATCTGTAATCTCATCAGGACCTTGCTCTTGTTCTGTATTCTTAGTAACTTGTCTAGGAGGAGATTGTGTGACCAGAGGAGGATTAGATGCAATTGTTTCATTATTTTGACTTAGGGGCCTTTGTTCTATTCTAGTATATCCTAAACCTTGATTTTTTGGATTCTTTGATGGTAATATTGGTTCTATGACTCTTTGATGCTCTGCTCCTAAACCCATGGTAGCATCATATCCATGCTTTTGTAACATCTAATAGCCTTTCCTATACTAGTCCAAAGGGAGTTGAGTTAATTGATTTTGTTCTTCTTCATCTTTATATAGCCATTTACATACATCTTCTTCCAAAGGTTCCTCATCCAATTCTTCCCATCTAATGAAGGAACATGAAGGCAAGTATTGGACCTGTTATAAGCTAGGGTTGCCGTTGCACCAAAAGATCGAGTTGTCAATTCCCAATATAACCACTAGACTTATAGAATCCATAGGAGGCTATTAAACCATGTTGCAAATCCCCACAAAGGATGTTGGCCCACTACCAACAATCCCCCTCCCAACGTCACTCGCTACGGCCTGCGTGATTTGAACCTGTGACCAAGCTTTGATACCACTTGTTACAAGCTAGGGTTGTCGTTACACCAAAAGATCAACCTGTCAATTCCCTATACAACCACTAGACTTATAGAATCCATAGGAGGCTATTAAACCATGTCACAAATCCTCACAAGGGACGCTGGCCCACTGCCAACAGGACCACTTCTTTGCCTTTACACCGATCCTAAGGATTCAATAGTGGTCTTTCAAAGGATTTTAGGGACGGAGGTAATTGGCCATTGTAAAGTCCCTTTGAATAAGAATACTTTCCACTTCCTTTGTCCAAAATTCATAGTTATGCATTAGATGCAGAGAGTCTTGATGCAATTGTTGAAGATTTAAGTTGTGATAGAAGTGGAGCTGCTCGGTTTATCGGGATCTAATTTTCCAAACTCTTCTTTAAATTATTGCAATGCTTAAATGGATCAAGATCTCTTGGTATTGTAATTTCAATTCCATTATACGAGAACTTGATGCATTGATGAAATATAAAGGATGTTGCTTGCATTGCATGTATCCATGGTCAGCCCGATAGCAAGTTGTATCCCAATTCTCTATCCAAAACTTGAAATGTAGTATCTATAGTAACAGGTCCAAGTTTCACTGGCAAAGTTACCACACATTTGGATGGGCACTCCTCATCATCATAAGCCTTAATGTTTATCTTTTTGGTAGGATCAATGTAATTTTTTGAATATCCCAAAGGTTTGATCAAGTTTGAGGTGCATATGTTCAAACTAGCTCTACCATCTATCAACTCTCTCTTAGTTCTTTTCGTGTGAACAAATACCTCTAGATGTAATGGATCATTGTGTGATGGTCTATCTACTAGAATATCTTGTTCTATGAAAGCAACACGAGGAGCTGCAACCAGGTTTCTAACCATAGCCTAAAAGGTGTCCTTATCAATGCCCCTTGAAACAACATACTCACAAAGTGCTTTGTTGAGGATGGCCCTATGGGATGGGGAGATTTGCAGCAACTCAAAAATGGATATTTATGTAGGGTTTTTCTTCATTTCCTCAATTACATTATAGTTCCCCATTTGTGGAGTAGGATTCGAAGGGACCCCTTGAAGTGTGACATTGGAATAATGAGTGACTGCACAGTCAGTACTCTTTGGCTTAACAATGATGGTCACATAAATATTTTATCTTCCTGACTGAGAGTATTGATAGTGTAATCATAAGGGACTCTTATATAATTATCCTTATTATCTTGCGAGCCTGAACTTGAATCTTTCCCTCTATCATGTTTAACAAATGGGCCATTGAAAATGAAGTGATTTGTATTAGACAACCCTTTGGTATTGTCCACAGTTATGTCTCCTTGATGGATAAAGTATTGGATTAGGTTCTTGAGTTTATAACAATTGGATATTTTATGACTTTTAGTTCAATGGTAGTCACAAAAATGATTATCAATCCACCAAGCCGACTTGAACGAGCCTCGTTCATAAGGTTCTTCTTTTGGAAGTGTTATCAAATTATTCTAGATCAACTTCTTGAGTACTGATTCTATAGGTTCCCCAAGTGGTGTGTAATTTCGTCTCGGCGGATTGTTTCTTGGAGGTCTAGGATTGGTAGATTGTATTGCATTTGTGGAAGCTATATTGTTATCCTGACGCAGATTCCTATTCTGAATGAAAGGATTGGCAGGTCTTTGTAAGGAAACCACTAGTTGAACTCTATTCACCACCCATGCATCAACAACCTCATCATTTGTCACATTTTTATTCTTTGACCAATATTTAGATCTTTCATTGATATTGTTACCCTCTTTGTTAATCTTCAAGATTCCTTGCTCAATGAGACCCTTTTCACATTTCAACCCCTTCTCAGTAACTTTATGAAATAAATATAAACATTGCATTTGTAATGGGTACTTGATTTGAGGGATTAGGTTCTCTATAAATATATCTACTTGCTCTTTTTCTAAAATATGTGAAGGACATCTTAGAGCAAGAGAGTGCCAACATTGCAAAAAAGAGGCAAAAGATTCACCTTCACTTTGGTATTCTACACACAAATCCCTTAGTGTTATAGGATTGCTTATGTTATGTGCAAATTTTGTGATGAAGAGCTCTACCAATTCTCCCCATGAAGTTATCGTCAGGGGTAAGTGTGAAAACCATTTCAGAGCTTGTCCTCTGAGACTTTATGAAATAGTCGCATCAAATATGTGTCCTCTTTTGCCACTTCTATGCAGGCTATAAATAACTCCCTGATGTGATCTCTCGGGTCACCTTTCCCCCTATATTTCTCAAATTTTGGCATTTCAAAGTGCAGAGGGAATGATGGCATGTATAATGTTTGAGCAAATGGGTATGGCTACAGATCTTCCATAGTATCTCTTTTTCTCATTTCCAATTTGAAGATTGGTCATTTGCTTCTGCAAATTCTGGACTTGCTAAGCGAGAATGTATGTTTGGGTCAATGACATGTTCGATGTATAGGTGTTTCCCATAAAAGGATTTGTGTTTGTGTATATCGGGGGTTGTTCAAACATCGAATGGTTATGAAGTTTTGCACTATTGGTTCCACTTGGTGCTGAAAAGTATGTGAAGTATCTGCTAATGTTTGGGTTGTGTTCAAGTGAATGGATTAGTGGATCCTTGATTCAAATTATGATAATTGTAAGTTGATCCTACAAAGACCAACACTGTTGGTTGTGAAGTATATGTTGCAACTAAAATTTAAGAGGCGCTAGTCAGACTCTAAGTTGATATGTTTGAGATATATGCAGTTGTTTGAGATGTGACATTTGGCATATGTTTGTTATGTAATGCTCGGATCTTAGGATGTTGTACCAGAGGCTGAATTGCTCATGGAAGCCATAGTAGCTTGGATCCATGTTGCCTATGTGTTTTGGTTTTTACCTTGGAAGAAGCTAGAGGATGCAGGTTGTGTTTGAGATGAGCCTGATGCTTGATTCATGTTTTGGTTTATAGTAATCCCAGGGGGTAGTATCATTGTAATGTCAAAGTTAGGTGGTAGTTTTGCCCCATTTTGCAATAGTAGCAAAAGATATCTATCTCTATCATGATAAATGAGAGCATTGGGGATTGCAAGGACACATGGATCTTGTTGGACTACCTCAAGCTCTTCTGTTGTCAAATTATGTTGAATTTTAGTCATTGAAGGTAAACTATCTTGGTTTGTTGGTAAAGGGGGTAAAGTTTCCCCTCTTCGAGATTGTCCTCGTTAATAAGCATATAAGTTCATTGTGCTTGTTGGGTTAAATGTGGGGTCACTGTTTGGATCCATTTCATTCTTGGTTGTCTATGATCGAGTAAAGGGCATAAGGACTCCTAAGACAACTTAAGGATGTGATGCAAAATCTGGGGTAGGTTATTACACTCTAAGGACTTAAATGCAAGAACCTAATATGGATGATAGACTAAGTATGCAAAATAGCTAGACACTCTACTAAGGATTGGGATGAGGAGGCCGTTGTTGAACCCTAAGTCTCTTAAGTCTTTGCTAAATGATTTCTCTCTCAGCTTGGGCCTTAATCTAATGGGATTTTCTTATTTCATCATCCAAAATAAAGGTGATTCCTATGTACTAGGGTGCACTCTTTTTTTTACTTCCAAGTAAGATTATTGAAACCAGAAATGAGATTTTCCTGGTCATCATTAGGTCCTAAATCAGGTTGCAAAATCGGGAAGATACCCTCACCAAGTAACACCATTTACTACAAGACTTCTAAATGAATTGGGTATGACCTCTAGGATGAATATTGATATACTAATGAGGGTAAAACCAAAGACCGGGTTGGTGAGACCACACCAAGAGTATCAAGGATTGTTTTTACCAAATTGGGATTATGATTAAGCGTAACCTACACTAGACTTATGAGGAAGGGCACAATGATTGGTTGATGACTGATTGATGATAATAGGTCTCTTGATTCTCATTGACTCTCTAGAAAAGTGTTTGAAACTGACTTTGAGATTATGCAGATGCTAGGATGAGGACTATTAGGAAAATTCAACCTACGGTCACCTAAGGATAACTAATAGACTCTTCAATCACAAAAGGATGGGAGGCAGTATGAATTTAAACAAATAACCTGATAATTTTTCTGATTGAGCACCTAGGTAGGATGAATGCAAAATTGAATACTAATAGATGCAAAATATTGACAAGACTAATGCAATACATTAGCTGGAAAAATGTGAAGTATTGACAGGACGAGTGCAAAACCCTAATAGGATGAATGCAAAATTTTGAGTTTTCTGTGATAATTTCATTTTTTTGGGCAATTTTGATTTTTTGTGATGATCTTAGTTTACCTATGTTTAAGTGAAATGTGAAATTGTAGATACTCTGAAGAAAATATGGTGGAAATAAAATGAACAAACAAGCACAAATCCTATGGTTGGCTAGGACAATACCTATGGATTCCCACTACAGATAAATCTGAGCCGCAATTATTCAGAGTGGAGATCTTAGGAGTCTAGTAGCACTAGCCCCCCCACCATGACACTCACTTCTCGGGCATGCCAAACTCCGAATTCCCAAAGATCCAAAGATCTAGAGGAATTTTCTATCTCTAATTGAACTATGAGAATGTGGGATGACTTCAAAGGTTTGACCTCTTGCGCCAATAGATAGAAGGTTTTGGGTTGCTAAAACAATGGGTTCTTAGTAAGGGCATCCATTTAGGTGGCTATACATGTGGTATTTCTCTCAATTAAGAGGTCTCCTAGCCCTTGCACGGGTTTTTACGCATCATTATGTGGATTACATGTCAAACAAGTACTAAGGGAGGCATACATCAGTATGACACATCCGCACCTGTTTCTTATGATTTTCCTCACAAACATATTTATCTATAGTGGCTCGAAGAATCTTAGCTTTAGGTTGTTACGACATGGTTCATTCCCTCTCACCTGACCTTAATTGCTTCATGGGAGGTAGGCCTACTAATAGGGATAAGTAAAAGAGCCTAGCGTTGAAAACATGGAAGACACTCATAATTTTAAGCACCAAAATGAAATGTGAGTTATCGTAAAAATCATAAATACCTTCCTAATCTACATATGTAAGAAAAATAATGAGTAGCTTTAATTGAAGTGTCTTCAATTGATCGAAACCACCTTTGCTAGATATCAATTTCCACACGCTGCAGACAAAAGATTAGAAACATAGAAAACAACGAGACACAAAAATAGAAATAGAACCAAAAATTATTAAGTAATCACAACCGAATGTGAAAAGCCTAACCTACAAATGTGAAATAGAGAAATAACCAATGCGAAACAACAAAATAATGAATGCAACACCCTAATTGAATGAATGCGATATAGAAATATCATGAATGCAACAAAAAGACTGAATGAATGCGATATAGTGATTACACTAATATGAAATTTTGCGGAGGTGAATGCATAAATCTGGAACCTAATGCGAAAATCCATATGAAAACCTACAAAATACGACAAATAGCAATTCAAATAAGTAGGCCTCTAATTTTACGTCTGGTTCACCAAATGTATCACAGAAAAAATGGGCATTAGTAATGAGGCTTAACAAGTTAACCACCAAAACTCAAATCCCATTTTAGCCAAATCCACAATAACAATGAAAAGTAGAATTGAAATCAACAAAACAATAAAGATCAATCAAATTCTCAAACTCCCTTGTTGATTGAATCACCAGCTTTCATTGCTCAAGTCATAGTCTTATGGTTGAATAGCTCTCAAAGTCACACTTGAAAACCTGCATTAAATTTAAGACACAAATATTTCAAAGATAGTGGTTGATGAAAATAGGAGAATGATGCTGAATTTATAGAAATTGGATAGAAATTGATTGATAGGTGAAGTTGAAGTGAGCTAAAAAGTTGATTGAGAGTTAGAGAGGTGATTGAGGAAGTTAATTGAGTTAATTGAATTAATTGAATTAATAAATTAGTCAAAAAAGGTGGAACTCAGGGATGGAAGTTAGTTATAAATTAGCATGTGATGTAGGAATTAGCATGAAATTGTATTTAAATTAAATTTGGATTTAAAATTGATTTTAAAAAATATCCAAAATCATGCACATGAAATGAAATTAGAATTTGAGAATTTAGAATTTAGAACCGAGAAAGAAATTAATTTAAATAAATTTGAGAAATTTATTTAATTTGGAAGACATAGTTAGCTAATTAATTAATCTAAATAAATTATTTAATTAGAGGAAAATATAAATTGAATTTAATTAAATAATAAATATTATTTAATAAAAGTAAAGAAATCATAATTGATTAAATAATAAAATATTTAATTAGTTTTATGGGAAGGAAGGTTGCATGATTGAATGATTAGAAAGAAATTGAATAATTAGAAATTATGAAATGTGACGATTAAATTAGTTTAGAAGAATAAATTAGATTAATTAAATAATTAAAGAATTATTTAATTAATATAGAAGGATAATTAGTGTGTTAGTAAAGTGACAATTTTAGGTATCTACAAGTCCAATATATAGTTCATGTATCCATGATCTTCAATGTGCTTTTATGATGAAACCGAAGAGGACTTTTATGATGAAGTACTTTCGATTTAGTAAGGTGCCCATGATTTTTAACATGCTTTTCTCTCTTTAGAAATGATATTCTTTGGAAAGGTAAAATAAATTCAAGTGAGATGATAATTTTACATTTATCCAACTGGAACGTCTTGCATAAATCTTCAAATCCATATTGATCCCTTAAGAGATAAAGACACATAGAATATAGCCTTTTTATTTCAGTATTGCACCACTCATGTGATAGCACCTATGCCATGTCTTTTGAAGGCATAATCTCACCGAAGAAGTGCCAATATAGTTAGTAACATAGTAATAAATTAAACTTGATTTTTGGTGCAAAGAAAAATATAATATCATGAACTTTCTATTTTCCAAAGACATATAACATGTTCCTCATAAAAGTAACAAGGAAACTGCCTTATATTTTCATGAGCATAAGAATGAATAATTAGTTGTCTTGTTTAAAAGAAAGTTAGACATAATACTACATATACTAATGATCCACAAAAAAAATTAAGCAACGGGTGTGGTATCCTTTCTAGGTTTGCTCCCCAAATAGTGTATTAAGGCGATAACCACCCATTATAACTAGGGTTATTAAACAACCAATAATTTTAGGTAATGTAACACTTAAGAGAAAAAGGTAAATTATTTTAGCCCAAACATGCTTTCAAATTTTATACAATTCCACCTTCTCTAAAGATAGTAAGAGATTCAAATCCCCCTTTTAACCTTCTGATTCACTTTTAAATCATATTTAGCAAAACGGTAAGGATTAGTCTTTTAATATAGTGAGAATGAGAATTCTTTGACTAAAATAATGACCTCATATTTTATCATATAATGGACATGTGAAAGATAAAATATATCTAGTAGAGACCTTGGATTTTTAGGAATAACAGACATAAGTTAAAGCATCAATATAAAAAAAAAAAATTAATTATTCCACCATTTCTTTATCCAACCCAAAATGTTTTAAAATTTCCTTGGATAGTTGCCAAAAAAAGTCTCCTTGAATATGTTTAGCCATATGGACATACCTTTATGGATTAAAACGTTTCCCCTTAATAGACCTCTCTTTTCCAAGACACGTTGGATAAAATTTCTTCTTGATTCTAATATTTAAATAATCAATATCAAATGTTATCACTATTTGGCTTGTTTTTTCATATCATTTCATTCTCTTGACTATGATATTGTAAACATAATAAGAAATTATATTTGAAATTCGTATCTTCCCAAACATATTATAGGGTCCAAATGGTGAAGATATTAAGAATATTTTTCAAAGTACAAAGTCATATCTCAATACAGTTAAGATTGCCAAATGGTGAAGATATTAAGAATATTTTTCAAAGTACAAAGTCATATCTGAATACAGTTAAGATTGCCAAATGATGTAATGATATTTGGTTCTCAAGATTGTAGCATTGTATATGGACATGCCATAATGTATAGAGGTATGTTTTTCACAAAATACTAGTATGTTAAATCCTTATACAAAGGGTGGACATGGAGTTTCACATTCAAAGTCAATGTGAGATGACAAACTATTACTAGTATGGGTTTTCTATGTACAAAATTCCATGATAGGAATATAGAGTTCAATTATGATGGGTTCAAACATGCTTTAAAGTGAAAATTTGAAGTTGATCAAGCATAAGAATTTTGTGAAGTGCCTCATTTTTCTAAATGGGGCTTAAGCCAAAAATGGTTATAAAGAAATTCCATCCTTTGTAGTAGGTCTTGGTTTATGTTCTCTGTGTTGTTACAAAGATGGTTCATAACTTTTGGTTTTAGTTCTTTTGGCAACAAGTCCTATAGTCAATGGATATACTCTACCCTATTATACCTTAGAAATATGGCAACTACAAAGGAATAGATGGATATTCAATTGGATTAGCATGCCAGCAAAATATTGTGCAAACTTAGGAGCTGTGAGACTACCAGCCAGCTTAAATCACACACACTAAGCTTTGACTTCTAGACTTAAAAGTGTAAAGCACTTAGAGTTGACTGACATTCTCTAGACTTAATTTATTGCTTAGTGTGTGTGGTTTAAGGCTGGCCACTAAGACTACACTTAATCTTGTTATTGTTCTATGCAAAAACTTCTTTGGTTTGGATACAAACAAACTTAAAACTACTGCTATTTAAGAATTATAGGAAACTAGCAAATACATGGGAATACATTAGTTTGATACCCTTGATATGTGAGAAAGTTCAAATAGCAATTGAGAGTGAAATTGGACAAGCATAAAATCTAAATGCACATATAAAGTAGCATTATCAGTAATAAAGTGTGTACTCAAACATTAAAATAGGGCACTTGAATTCAACTCAAATAAATTCCTCCAAGCTTCCCTCTTTTCTTTAGCTCCTTTGCATACATCAAAGAATATTCTATCTAGTTTACTTGACATTATTTGATCTGTGCAAGAAGTTTTGTATATTGGTGGTGGCTCTTCTAGTAATTTCTCTTGTGCCAATGGGCTTTGCATATGGTTCTTGCTAGAGAAAAACTTATATCCACATTTTATGAAATAAACGAAATAGTTGAGCATAAGAATTCTGGGCAAAACTTTGAACCTTGAAGTATCAAAAAGGATCAAGGTTGTTTTGATTAAGGGAAAAAATAGGTTTGGAGGGGACCCGAAACCCCATACAACAAGTTTTGAAGGAACTGAAACCCTCAGATTTTTCACGGATCCGAAGCCCACAAAGGAATGTTGTATAAAGATACAACAAAGATAAATAATAGACCAACCATGATCAAACAATACAAAAAAACATTATAGAACTGGTGGCAACAAAAGAGGGCCAAAGCCACCAAAAAAGATTTTACACAAGCATGAACATAGTAAATAAGGCTCCCTCAACCCAAAACATGGGTTTTATCCAAGCTGCCACAACCTTATCCTTGAGAGTGTACCCTGCAATGGGCAACATGAAAATCACTGACTCCTCCTCCAAAGGAAAAAAATGGGAGAAGAAAGAAAAAATGCTATCAACAGCTCCCAAGCATCCAAACATCTGAGCTTCATCAACCCCCCAACAACACTTCTAGGCATATCTAGCAGCATCCAACTCTACCTCAATAGGAGATAGGTCACCTCCAACCGCATCCATTTCCCCCTCCATAGAAGATAGGACCACCTCAATAGGAATAACTAGAGAAACCCCGAGATGCAGAAAATAGAGCATAATGAACCAAGCCATGGAACCAAGAAAGATAGTGACACAAAACCCCTCATCATAAAGAGTCCCAAGAGTCACAAGACATAAACTTGGAAGATCAGACCCCAACATCAGAATAAATAAGGGTTTTAACAAGGTTCCCTTAACCTTCCTTTGAAACAAGAGAACAAGGGTTTTCACAAGGATTCCAAGACCAATAATAACCACCCCAATGGGGTTTAACATGCTCCCCAAACCAAATGCACTAGGTTTTAACATGGCTTCTAGAACCATGACAGAGAAAAACCAAAGAAACCTCCAGCCATATGCAAGAAAGCAGAGGACAATTGAAAACCATAGAATCCCCAACAACATCTCAAGCAATATAGGAAGAAAGCTCCACCTTTAAAGGAGAACAGCCACCCAAAACATCTCTCTGCAGGTAAACAAACAAAACACATCTCCACCTCTATAGGAGATGGAGTCACCTCAATAGACAAATTTGCAGGCAACCCATGAGAAAGAGAACAAAGAGAGATCCTAGGATAGAAAACAAAGCCCAAACCAACAACAACCGAGAAGGTGAAGATCCAAAACCATCTAAGATCTCTATCGTCCAACACACCCAAGAAAGATAGAGGCCCAGGCTGGTAGCAACAAAGAGCATCCAGCAGAAAGACCCTCGAACTAAAAAAGGGGCGCCGACCAACCTTGCCAAACCAAAGGCACGAGCCTAGAGCAACACCCACATAATAAGCTATAACATAACACACACCGACCACCAGAGCACCATTCCGCAAGGCACAGAAAGAGATCCACCACGGCTAGGTCACAGGGAATGAGCCATAAAGGAGAAAAGCACAAAAAGAAGCCAGTGTCCCACAAACTCTCCAACGCAGCCCAAAACTCCAAGTCACGCAAATGACAGTCCAACCCACTAGTTGATAAAGGGATCTGGAGCCAATGAAGCCCTCCATCCAACCATGTGAGTCAGGGAAAACTCGAACGCCATTAGCAGAGGAAGCCACCGCCGCCTAACACACTCCCCTACACGCAAAACACCACGTTGAGCAAGAAGCGACCTAGCCCACAGGCCAGGACAAGGAGCATGAACCACTGAAAGGCCTCCTCCAACCATCTTCATCTCCGTTTGAGTCATCTTCACCTCCATCAATGGCTCCGTCTACAGAAACCCTAAAACCGCTCCCTCCACTCCCTTCGCGCTCCATCATGAATTCCACCACATTCCTAATGTTAACTATAAAAAGGATCAAGGTTGTTTTCTATTTGAGTTTATTTAAGTTTACAATGTCTATAATATATACTTCGAATGTAAAAGAGGGGAAAACAAAAATCACCATCCATGCACATACAAAGGGGGATCACCCTATTCTATTTCACATAAGAAACTAATGATATTTACACTTATGTTTAGGTTTTAGGTGAGTTGGCTAATAGAAATGAAGTTTTATGCATCTCTGGGACAAACATTACATCCTGAAACACATGATGTCTAACAACATCATTAAGGAGAACACAAACATTACATGTATCTTCCACTGTGTGAGACTTACCATAGAAAACTGATTCATAAATTGTATTATCTGTGGTTAAATTTAGATACCAGTTCTTGTGACAAGTGAATCGATGCACTCATGTTGAATCAGAGAATTAACATCAAGTGTCTTATTTCTTATCTTAGGAGACAACAAAAGCATATTCCTCTAAAAAATTATGTACCACTTCATTAACTGTTGCATTATCCTAAGAAATTGACTTCAGTCACGTATATTTATCCCATTTTCTAAACTCTATTCAATCTTCTGCATCGTATGAAGATCACCCTCTATATGATATATACTAACAATCCTCTAATTCAAGCTAATCAGGTTGATCTTGTCAATAGACACTATTAAGTCAAAGGTTGCAACTTGACATACTAGAGAATGTTGATGCTTTTTTTAAGGAATGCCAACTTATTAAATAGACATGTTCAAGAATAGGAATAAACATGGTGAAAACTACAAGATATTTGAGTTATCAATATGATTATATATGGAATTGATAAAAGTATTTCTCTAAGAAGAGAAATAACTGTCTTTCTTAATGCAAGATAATGCTTTAATAAGAATCATGTATGTTAGTCTATTGAACTCATTTTACTTAATGAAGAGGATCTCATTCTAATATCGAAGGTCAACTAGATTTCTTTGATCGATTTATTTTAAAAACACTAGAAAAAGCATACTAGATTTATTTCAAAAAATGGGATTGTATAAGAGAATAAGGAGATTTTCCATAAAGTTCTACATATCTTCTAGTATAACCTATAAAGATGATTAGTATAGCCTAACCTGCTCTGATACCATGTTAGAAATTAGGATCTTAGGATACTAATTATTATAAAATAGATATAAAATAAATGCATTAAGAATCATACAACCATAAATTAACACATTACACAAGATATACATGGGGAAAACCCTTTCACGTAAAAAAACCCATAAAGCATCATTTTATTAAAACATTTACAAATGTAATCTATCATAAAATAGACTATCTAGAACCTAAGGAACACTCCTCCAATACTTCTACATGGCCAATAATACCTCTTGTTCATAGTAATATATAACTCACCATAAAGCTCCAAATTCACACACCTCTCAAATGAGAGATAACCTCCTTAAATATATAGGAGGAAGGATGACTTCACTAGTCACACCTTTTCAATGATTCCCATTCACAAATAATTAATAATCTAATAGTTATTACATTATAATTATTTCAAATGAGATATGCTTATAGAACATACAATATATATGATGTTATAAACTTATATTAGAACATTATATATAAATGTTACAAGGATGTGATCCCTAATAGTATTATGTTCTAACAATAACTCTAACACTTATTATAATTCATTCAAGCAACAACATCCCATACTTGAATTATTTATACTTTAGACCATTGGATCTTACAAAAAGCCATATGATAGTGGTTTTACTATAGGCTATTAGAATTTTCTTCAATGAATTTTGTTAATACTTCCTTTGATCAATTATAATTTTTTATAGAGGTCCATATTCTCACTTGGAGGATAGGAATAATTACATTATTAACTTTATTAAACCAATGACTTTGATTTCACTTGATATAGTGATGAATAGGATTTTGTCTTGACTTAGGACCCTTGCTTAGGTTTCTTTCCTCTTGGGGACATGTGCCAATTAAAGATTTACTCTAAGACATCCACGGTCAAGAATTTTCTTGGAGAATTGATGGTTAGAAGTTATTAAGAATTTGAAACAAAAATGGGCCTCAATATTACAAAGGAAAGTCTTGATAGATAATTTCGCATGATGATACTCTAAGACATTATAAATAATTCAAGAAGCAATATCCAATACATAGATTATCGAGAATTAGATAATTAAATTATTTCAAATAGTTACAAGATAGTGATTTCAATCTAGGCTATTGGAATTTACTTGAAATAATTTTTTTAATATTTCATTTGATATTTTATATGAGGTTTACATAGTTAGTTCTTAATAAATTTTGACCTATATGTGGGACTACAATTTATCAGTACCTTAGGAGTGTCCTTGAACACCCATCAAGAAGGTTTTTGAATAGGGAAAACATATATAAATTTATAATCTTGTAGTTGATAATACATTGAGGCACATTTATATATTTTGCATGGTTTTCTTTACAAGTCTTATTCACAAAGCATATTTCTATGGTCACTTTCCTAGGACCAAGAACATTGGGTGTCAAGGTTCACTTATTTTCTACGAGCTAAAGGACTATCATGGAGGAACTAAGAACAAGAGATTAGGTTGTAAAGGGAAATATGGACTAGGGACTTCGTTCTAAAGTTCAAGTTTTATTCATAAGTTTATGCATGGTGAAGAAAGGTAGAAGAATGGGTTGTAAGTCCCAGAAAGGAATAAGGACACATATGAAAAAAGAATCAAGAATAAACAAATGCAAAGGGGATCCAACATAAAGTTGCAAGGATAAGAGCTAGGATAGACTTGGTAACTATAACCTTAGGGGATAAGGTACAAAGTCCATCTAGAACATTAGTAGATTTGGTCAACAAGATTTGACTATATACATTGGATATACAATATATAGTTTACACTTACACTAATTATATATATTAGATATATGTATATTGTATATTATTATGGGAAAGTCAAACATGATTTATTTGGGTAACTATAAATTTTTCCCTTAGTTTTGACTTGATACAAGCATAAAGGTTCTTAGCATTTGCACATTTTTATAGACTACAAAACTATAGTTTTGTATTCAATTGTACCCTAGAAAATTATAATTTAATTATCAATGAAGTGTTCAACATTGTACAAGATTACAATCATGATCCTATCCTAATATCGAAGCCATATCCTTGTGATACAGAGTAAGAACCACTTTAAGAATTCTATTTGTCTTAGGGTCAACAATTCTTCTTGTTCAAGTTTCTAATGCAATGTATTTCATTCTCAAGAAAGTTGAGAAGGGTAAAAATCATTAGAGATTAAGACCACCTTTAAGAACTCTATTTATCTTAGGATCAACAATTCTTCTTGTTCAAGTTTCTAAGGTGATGTATTTCATTCTCATGGAAGTTAACAAGGGTAAAAATCATTCACATATGTGAGGTTCATGAACAAGTGCTTCATTCCATGAAAAGTTGTGGTGGAAATACAACTATTAGAAAATGACTAGGGTTGATATATGATAGAAGACAAAAGATCAACGTTAACGTGGATGAATATCCCTTTCACAAAAGAAAACTCCACAGTGGGCGGACTTAACCGAGACACTATAAGCATTTCAACTTAGGTGGTTGGGCCCACAACAACTTTAAAAGTCATCCTTTCCCATTTTTGTTTCTATTTTCATACCATTCAAAATGATTTTTTGTCACACAAAGTAAGTGGATCAATTCTATTGCTTCTCCATGTGCTCCGTGATGAATTCTTTATCCCACATGGATAGAGAGATTAAACACAGGAGAAATAGATTATAAAATTTAAGGATTGTGTAAATTGCATTATACATATTCAAATGAAAAGCTTCCATTATGTCAAAAAAAATTGCCTTGTTCTCTTACTTTACCCTTGAGTATTTTATGTTTAGTTTGACTTAGGAGATCTTAATTAATTACTAACAATAAATTAATAATGGTTAATTTATTAAAATTAATAATGATTAAGTACAATTTGAGTTGGCCTAGTGGTGGAGAACTTGTGCTCTTGAAAGAGAGGTCACAATTTCAAATCACACAAGGGGGTAGGGTATGTGCATCTTATCGGCTTCGGCCCATTACCCATTAAAAAAATTTAAAAAATAATGATTAATTTATTAGAATTAATTAAAAATTCTTTTTTTTTGAAATTTTTTTATAATAAAATATTCATAATGGATATTTAAATTTCTAGTATATTATTCTTAGTTTGACTTTAAGAATCTTGATTAATTACTAACAATAATTATTAATTATTAATATTACTAATTTTTTTTTGTAAAATTTTCAATTTGATAAATAATTTTCTTTTATAATTGATTATTCATAATGAGTATTTAGCAGGAATTATATTTTTTAGATTTTTAATGATAATGATAATAAAATTGAAATCAATAATTATTAACATTTTAATTTTTCATTATAAATAATAATAATAATAAATTATTGATTATAAATAATTTTCATTTATAATTGATTATTCATAATGAGTATTTAGCAGGAATTATATTTTTTAGATTTTTAATGATAATGATAATAAAATTGAAAGCAATAATTATTAACATTTTAATTTTTCATTATAAATAATAATAATAAATTATTGATTATAAATAAATTTTAAATAATCAATAGTAAATTATAGATTATTAATTATTTAAAATTAATAAAATTATAGGATTGATACTAAAGTCCGCTAAATTCTACTCTTTATTCATGGATAAGATAAGAGAGGAAGGAATAAAAACCAAATTACTTCAATATAAGGGTAGTTGTGGGTTTGTTGGTTTGCTCCTGTCTCATTCATATGGTGGGAAATTCCTCATTTTACAAATAAATGAAAAATATCGATTCACTATTATTTTGTTTGTGTGTTTTGAAATGGAAAAGCTCTAAAATCCTATGAACATTGATATATGCTAATAGTTAGATTATTATATTATTTATAGCATTTTCTTGCTTTCTATACCAATGAATATAGAGTAGATGCTAACATGATTATTTAATTGACTACTACATATTATTTTTTTTGCAACAATTATTTCCATTCTTTGCATTTTTACATAGGAATTTATATATAATTGACAAACATTTAATTTTTTTTGCCTAATATTAAATTTCATAGACATGTATGCAAAATAAGATCATAAATAAGAAATATATTGTAATAGTTTCTTGCAACCTTTCCCAAATCCTTGGCGGTTTTCCTAATATGGGATATTTGGAACAAGGCATAGAAATCTATTAATGTATAATATATAAAGATAATTCTTTTCAAATGTTGTAATTGCATATGTCCTTTTTAAATCTATGGAAAAAGTTGGAGGATTGACAGAATGCCTTAGAAAGTTGTGTTCTTATGAAATGCAATCTACTTAAAAAAATCTTATCACATTCCACATAACAATCTTTCAATTTCTGAAGCTATGGCCTTAGCCCGGGGAATTTGTCTCGCCCTCACCATGGGAATCAGGATTGTGGACATTGAGGGCAACTCCAAGCTCATCATTGATGTTGTCAAAGGGTAGAATAAGTTTAATTGGACCAATGAGGGAACCATCAGGGACACCTTGAGGCTCATCTCTGTGCTTGACTCGTTTAAAATCATGTATGTCTTTAGGGAAGGCAACAAAGTGGCGGATGTCTTGGTGGCCATTGGACTAAATGTCTCAGGCTTGAGATGCTGGAGGAGCTACAATTCCCTCCTAGATCATGTTAACTTCCTTCTTCAGGGAAGAGAAATCTAAAATTATTACTAATGATTGAGTTGCTACCAAGTGTTTCCTTACTCTCCTCTCTTCCCTTTGGGTAGTCTGGAGGTGTTGGTTTCATAATTCAAATTATGAGAATATCCCTTCAATATTTTCTGATGTGGTGGTGACTCATGCGGCTAGGATGGCGGTGATGGACATGATGCTTTATTGGCATTTCCTTTGGGCTTACAATGTCATGATGAGGCACGATTGGATTGGTAACGTGTTGGTTGCCACCGATATTTTCTGGTTCTTCATACCTTGTAATTAGGAAATCATTTCTAAAAGTGATTTCAATTTTTCCCATGTGCCCAACTTCATCTCTCATTTATTGACATTTGGCTCATACACTTCCCATTATCTTTTCTCAGCTTGCTTCTCGAAGGGTCTCTCCAACTTTCTCTGTGAAATTTTTTTCATGACTAAAGAAGCTCCGTTGGCGGATGATATGGGGGGCGACAGAGTTAGATACAAACCAGATAATCTGGATAATTTAAAAAATGACCCCCTGGTCTAGAATTTCTATGTTGAAGGAGGGGTTGCTAATTTTTTTGAATGTTTGCAGGCCACGATGAGAAGCTCTCGGTTGCTTTTTCCTCCTCCTGGTCTGGGAGGTGTGTCTCAGTGGGTGGCATTTCCTTTGATTTCTTTGATAATACTATTGCCCAGACTACGAAGCTGACCCTTGATGGCCGACGTTGGAAGCGTCCCAGCCATGTTGCCAATAGCCGAAGGTTTGAAATGATTCTTCTGCAACCACAAAGAACCTATCAAATTCCAGGGTGGGTTTGCTCGGGAGGAGCTCAAGCACTCATGGAACATGATCTGCCTTATGATCATGAAGTACTTCACTCTTGAGGGCAGGCACAAGGTATTCTACTACTATAATTTTCCCCTTCTCAATCATTTCCGCAATAATGATTTGCTCTATCTGCCCTTTTATTTACTGCATTCTATTGAAAGCTTTGTTAAAGACACCATGGATCCCAAGCATGGGGATAAACCGCCCTACCTCCTTCACCAGGGCCTCATTTACAGGTTGCATAAATTCCATGAGGCCCTTTGCCCCCCTAGAGCCTCTCGCTCTCTCAGCCCCCCATGCCTACTCCCCAGCAGCTTGTCGCCTTGTCTATGGCCTTCCGTGGATTTTTCCAGTATCCTCATGAAGGCTTTGCTACGACCACCATGTCTCTGCCTACTTATGCCTCTATTGTTTCCTTATCTATGGTTTCCCCCAGTTTGACCCTGTCAGCCTCTCCTAGTGCTTCCCGCTCCCTATCCAAAGGCAAAGGCAAAACCCCTATTAAATGCAAACATATTGTCTTTGATGACAATTCATCCTTTGAGGATGTTGAGAATGATAATCCTTCCCCTGATTCTAAGGTTAAAAGGAGATCCTCCAGATTGGCTTCCAAAAGCCATAAAAAGAAGACCCCGGTGATTGAAAATATTGACTTGGAGGAGGACCCCATTGGAGACAAGGAGGGAGAGGACCCTAATACTACTATGAGGCCCCTTTATGGGGAGGTTGTGGATGTGGATATGACTAGGGACCCCATGGTTCTGACCACTATTGGTGCCACTGTCACCGACAATTCTAAGATGCAAACCCAAGACCCTATTGATGTTAAGGATACAACCCTTATGAACATGGGCACTGAGGGTGTCATGGGTGAGGAAATTTTTTATAACAGAACCTTGGACTCTGGTAACTTGGACCCAGATTTAAAGATGGTGGAACAGGTGCTGCAATCTCTCCCCTTGATGGGCCTGGGTAATGATATTGACAGCCCCCCTACTGAAGATGCGACTAAGGAGATGGAAACCTGGGCCATGTGCTTGAATTTCAGGCTATCAAC
Organism: Cryptomeria japonica; assembly: GCF_030272615.1. Taxonomy (NCBI): domain Eukaryota; kingdom Viridiplantae; phylum Streptophyta; class Pinopsida; order Cupressales; family Cupressaceae; genus Cryptomeria; species Cryptomeria japonica. The sequence goes on from NC_081413.1 coordinate 540,128,708, forward strand.
GACATTGTCAATTGACTCAAGAGAAAGATGGAGGCCTGGGATGGCCAAATTGTGGGCCTTAACAAATTTCATTTGCAGGTGTTACACAACTCGACGCTCACCCTCTCTCTACTGAGGGAACACTATGCAGACACAGAGGAGGATAAGTAGGAGGCTAGGGACCTATACAAGTTCTTGTCCAAAGAATGGAACAATGCCATTGATGCCACTGGGGTGCAAAAGGTACCCCTGTAATTTGTTTTTGATTTCTAAGACTTGGTCTCTTTTTGCTGTTAGTTGTTGTTAATGGTGTTATAGTGTTGTTTTTGCATTGTGGTCTCATTAATAGTTATGTTGTGTAAAGGGTTAGTGCCCTTGTTCTCACTGCTTTATTAATAAAAAACAATCTCTCAATTTATTTTAGTTTATTATGTTGTGTAACCAATTTAAAACTAATAGTGACAAAATTAATTTAATCATCATTTTGTCATTTGTGTTATAGGTTATGGGAGCTTGACAAAACCCTTCTTACTAGCTGAGGGTTCTTGTTAAAACCCTTGTTCCTTGTATTTTTTGGTCTAGTGTTTGTTGATTTAGACCATATGTTTGTGCCAACCTATATTGTAATGTCTTATGTGTAAGGTTTGGCTGGTGTTTGGCTGCATGTGGATTTACTAGTTTGTTGATTTTGGTTTGTGCAGTCTTTGGGTTTGGGCTTTGGATGCCCGTAAGTCTAGAAGGTTTTAGGTCCTTTTAAAACCTATTGTTCATTGCTGAGTAGTCTAGCTCATTTCTTGTTGGCTTCTATCTAGTTGTATGGGTTTCGGGGTCCCATCAAAACCTGTTTTATCCTAATAAAAAACAAACATAAAATAAAAATATAATGATTCATGATAATAATAATAATAATAATAATAATAATATATTGATATGATAGTATAATAATAACCAGAGTACTTGTATTTTTTAAAATTTTATGTAATCTACGCTGAGATATCAATTTTAAAAATATTTAACACTCATATATATAAATAGATCACTAGATTCATATTTAAAGTTATCAAGAATCAATTAATATAAAAATTCTACTTTTTCCATTTTTAGAACTATGCTCCAACTTCATGCCTTACAATAAAGAAATAATTTGCATCTTTCCATTTCAAAATTTAAATTAAAATAAACATTAAATATTTATCAAATTTTAAAACTCTTTAATTCCAATTTTAATAAAGCTCAAATTGAATGTTCATTCACAAAATAATTGTATTTATTTAAAATCTAAAATTATATTTATATTTTAGTGATCCATACATGAGAATACATCTAAAATAAGTTAAAAAATAAGGAAAGATTTTGAAGGGATGGCACAACCTATGAATTGATGAATGAATTTATGAAAGAAAATGTATTAGGATAAGTGTGGTTATTGCCTCTTAACTGTACACCTGCAATCTCTAGACATCTACACATAAGGATCAGTTTACCAACTGCTTTAAATAATCTCTAAATTCTTGCATTGTCATGCCTCATGAATGCAACAAACTTAAGTTTTTCAATCTCTCACATATCAAAATAGCTTTAACCATCCACAAATTATTTGAAGAATTATAGTTCAAAGTATTAAGATTTGATGGCAACAAAAACTTGTATTAATAAAAACTAGAAGCATTTAATTTAACATGTTTGTGACACTTAAATTCATGAAAAGAAAAGAAACATATTTAATCAATACTAATTGTATCTTCAGTTCAACCTCTCATGTGCCACTCTAAGTTTAACATATGCAATTAGTTAACTTGGTAATTATCTTAATCTAATATTATTAATTACGGAGAATTGAAATGTCTCTACATAAAGTCGACTTTTTTCTTACATTAAGAAAGTATATAAAAAAAATATTTAAGAATAATAATTTGACAATATAAAAATAATAATATATTAAAACATAATAATATAATCTTATCTTAATAATAATTTAATATTAATTTTAAATTTTTTTTTTTAATATGAACAAATTTGATATCCTTCCATTTGTATTACCTAAATTCCTTTAAAGATTGGGAAAGAGGAGAGGAAGTCGTCTAAAACACTAATGTGGTGAGGAAAGCATGATTTGGAAGTCCAAAATTCTTTACCTACTTCTACTGGAAAAGTGTTTTTTCTGTTTTCGCTGTGGTATTTTCTGTGAAATGGCATCTGCGTTTATTGTGAAATGCATGGTGAGCCCTAAATATGGCCGAAGTGAGCTTGGAGGATCTTCGCCGCTGCTGGATTTGGCGGCTAGATCTCGCAGGGTTTCGATGACTGCGATGATTTCTCATAAGGCCAAGTAAGTTTGATGAGATTTTAGGGATTGAAAAGGGCAGATCTGTTAATTTGATAACTAAGATCTTTCCAAGTGAAAACGATAAAGTTTTAAATTTTACAATGTTTAACATTTCAAGAAACGGGAAGTAAAAGACATTGATATATTTCCAATCTGTGTGATGAATTGTTAAGCTTCTGTGTAATACAGAGTTTTCTGGTGGATTCTTTACAGTTCAGAAACCGGAATGCTTTCTTACACACAGATTCAGAAAGCGGAGTAGACCTGTTAATTTGATAACTAAGATCTTTCCAAGTGAAAATAATTAAAGACATGATATTTCCAGTCTATGTGATGAATCGTAAAGCTTCTGGGAGAAATCTGTGTAATTAAAGAAGCAATACACAGTTTTTTGCAAGAAGCTTTACAATTCAGAAACCGTAATGTTAGAATCTTTACAATTCAGAAGACGAAATGCTTTCTTATACAATTGTCAATAAAAATGTATGGAAATGTGGATTTTTATGCTACTACGAAGGAAGCATCATAGCGACAAAAAATTGTGTTTAAAAGGAAGAAGCGTTGTTCTGTGGTTTTATGATTCTGTTTGGGATTTTCGCGAGTTTTATGCGTTTTTTTAGATGAATGGTACTATCTTTAGCTTTCTGTGAGATAGATTGCTGGGGAGTTTCTAAACTGACGTATTTCATTCTCAGGGAAGTTGAAAAGGGTAAAAATCAGTTCCTGAAGCGTCAGATTCATGAACAGGTGCTTCATTCCATGCCACCTCAGAAGATTGAAATCTTTAAATCACTCGAGGGTTGGGTAGAAGAGAATATATTGACCCATTTAAGACCCGTCGAGAATTCTTGGCAGCCACTAGACTTTTTACCCGATCCTGCTCCTGAGGCCTTTATCCATGACATTAAAGAGCTACGGGAGCGGTCTCGTGAATTGCCGGATGACTATTTAGTTTGTCTGGTGGGAGATATGATTACAGAGGAAGCATTGCCGACTTATCAGACTATGCTTAACACTCTAGATGGAGTGCGGGATGAGAGTGGTTGCAGTCCCACATCTTGGGCTGTGTGGACTCGTATGTGGACAGCTGAAGAGAACAGGCACGGTGATCTTCTCAATAAGTATCTTTACTTGTGTGGCCGTGTGGACATGAGACAGATTGAAAAGACCATACAGTACCTCATTGGGTCAGGAATGGTAAGCATTCATCTTTTCATTGATCTTCGCAAACGTATAGTGATAGCTATTGTAATTGTTGAATGTGATGTTGGTTGCAATTAGTTGTATTAATACAGTTTAGATGATTATTTTTTTTTTCTTTTAGTTTTTTGGATTTTATTGTATAGGTTTTTGTTTGCATCAATGTTTCGGATTACATTCAATGATTCATAATCAGAGTTCTCTCAAACATTCAATGATTCATAGTCAGAACTTTCTCATGCTGATGATGGATCAAAGAGTTGTTATGATGAATCATTGAGTTGATCCATCATCAAGATGAGAAAGCTGTAGATGAGAGAGCCATTGACTGTACGTCATTGAGTGTGATCTGAAATATTGATGCAAACAAAAGCTTATACAGTAAAATCCAGAAACTAAACTTCAATCAATTAGACAAATGTTCTTTTGCAGTTATCCTATTTGAGACCTTAATGAGGGTGATATAGATTATATTAACGTAATGCATTTTGACTTGGGTTCTTGTATCTATAGAATCCCCGCACAGAAAATAGTCTCTTTCTCTGCTTTTTGTATACGTCTTTCCAGGAGAGGGCAACGTTCATATCACATGGTAATACTGCAAGATTTGCAAAAGATCATGGTGATCTCAGACTAGCTCAAATATGTGGAACTATTGCTGCAGACGAGAAGCGCCACGAGACTGCATATACTAAAATAGTTGAAAAGTTGTTTGAGATTGATCCTAACGATACGGTCATAGCTTTTGAGGACATGATGCGGAAGAAGATTACTATGCCTGCCCATTTGATATATGATGGGGAGGATGATAAGTTGTTTGATCACTTTTCAGCCGTCGCACAGAGGTTAGGGGTATACACAGCAAGGGACTATGCCGATATCATGGAATTCTTGGTGAAGAGATGGAATGTGGAGAAACTAGAAGGCCTTTCAGCTGAGGGAAGAAAGGCTCAAGATTATGTATGCAGATTGCCGCCTCGTATCAGAAGGTTTGAAGAAAAAGCTCAAGAAAGGGTAAAACAGGGCCAGAAATGTGGTTTCAACTGGATATTCAACAGAGAAGTGGTGCTATGAAATGTTCAGAAATTAGAAAGTATATAATATGATATACTATAGTTTGGCAACGGACTATGTAGTCACTTAAAATGTAATTCATATGAAGGAGAACATTTTAACTGTTTTTTTTCCAACTCTCTTTCACATGAGTTGCATTTGGGTAGCTGGATAGACAGTGCTCTATAGTTAGTATTAGTTCTAAGATTTTTGGAAACTATTAATTATTTGTCCTTGCTTTGATATCTAGAAAAAAAATTGAAGGATTAAAAATCTTTTCTAATGTTTATGAATTATATTATATTTTATAATCAAATTTAAGTATTCATAATTTTTTATTGAGCAAGTTTCAATTTTCTGAGTGGATTTTTTTTTGTGAAAATAAATCTAAAGAAAAGGCAAAAGTGAAAAACCAATGATATGCTATTATAAAAAATGTAGAAGACCACCACTTGCATTGCCACTTGTCACAAAAATGCATGTCTAAAACAAATGTGTCTATCACGAGCCATTTTGGTAGAAAAGTGTTGAACTTATTTGTGTTTATATATTTTCAATAAAAAATCCATCAACTCTAATTAACCATCAACGAAAACAAGAATATTGAGCAGTGAAAGTGGGTGTTCAAATTTCCTTCACACAAAATGCAAAATTACTTATGATAATGCACTGGTAATATAATCAACGAGGGGCTTGAACCTATGACCTATGTAGCATTAATCTCAATTTTATTCTTTTAGCTCCAAAGATGATAAATAGATTTTGATTTGTTTGTTTGTCAATTTTTTGGGGAACAAATGGACATTAAATTCTGCCTTTTGAATGGTGATTCTTGCATTCAGCTAAAATGCAGACAAGACATTTACCTAATATGATTTGACATTTGATCTAATGCATTCAAATGTGTAATTCAAAAAATGAAACAATTGATTTTTCTTTAACCATTTTCAATATGAACTAATAAAGATTTAAAAATAGTATTTTTATAGTTATTAAAATATAAAATAAATACACACTATTAGATTTTTGCTCAAATTTTTTAATTCTATGTAATGATTGACTAAGCTATAGTCTAAAGTCAAAATCCATGACATCTACAATAGTGGACATGTGATTGAAAATTTAGTTTGAAATTTAATCTAATAGATTAAGATGTGTAATTCAAAAAGAAAATGATAAAAAGAATTTTGCACTTACAACCATTAGGAAACGACTAGGGTTGGTATATGACAGAAGACAACACCATCGTTAATGTGGATGGTTGCAATACAACCATTAGAAGATGACTAGGGTTGATATATGACAGAAGATAAAACATCAGCGTTAATGTGGATGAAAATACCTTTCGCAGGAGAAAACTGTTCAACACTCCATTGAATCTATGTTGCTAAAAATACGACTGGAGAACCTCGTTTCATTGACAGAAACACATTTCTTATCACCAACAACCTCGTTTCCAACAGGCGAATACGTTTCGAGGGCATTTCCAATTTGTCTGCTATGATCGTTTGTGAGGGATCTTTTTATCCTCATGGTTTATGTTCTCTCCACTCCACATGCGAGACTTTCTCAGATCTTGAGTATTTAAAACTGTGATCTTTCACTTTATCTTCGTACCAATTGCTGCAAGTGTAGTCAAGTAATTTTTTACTGATTTGACATTTGATGGTTTTATTTTGGAGCATTTGAAATCCCATCTCTCATGGATTAACTTTGGATTAACAAGTAGATGTATGCATTATCAATATGACATGCAAATCAAGATACATAGCAGAAGATTCAAGATGTATAAGGAAAAGGAAGTTTAAGGAATGGTTTAAACCACACACATTAAGTACACATTTCTAGGCTTAAAAGTATTAAGCACTCAAAGTTGACTAATATTCTCTATGCTTAATATTTTGCTTAATGTATGTGATCACACTAAGAATACACTTCTAGGCTTAAAAGTTTTAAGCATTCCAAGTTGACTAATATTCTCTAGGCTTAATATGTTGCCTAATGTGTGGTTTAAGGCTGGCCGAAGTTTAGTAGTCATAGTATTTCATTTGGGCTTCGCATGGTTCCTTTGTTAGATATTCATGGGTCCCATAGACTATTTGACTACTTAGTGAATGTAGGTTATATCACGTGCGTTAATTGCATACTAAAGAATCCCCCTATTTTCAAAAAATCTTGCCCTAAACTTCCTTTTTGTCACCCCCTCCCAATACATAGCCCCAATTAAAAACCTCCCTATTTTTCACTAAATATTGTATGTATCATTTTTTTCTTTAACATTTTTCTTACCCATTTAGATTTCTATTGTATGTTATGATAAAGAGTTGGTTGGGTTTTAAGCAAAACTCTAGATTTGGCGGAAGGTGCTAATATGAATTGATGGGTTCTAAATTAACTAGAGTTTCTATTTAGTTTGTCTTGGTTTAAAGTTGGAGTAGAGGAAATATTGTTAAATCCTTTCAATTGAAATTAACAAGTCATAGTGTTGGTGTTTCCAACTAGCTGCCGAAGAAATCCTAAGATGGAGCCATACTTGCTAACCAGATTCACACAATACAGATAAAAATTCAAATAGGAGACTATGAAATTGTTTTTCATTAAAATTTGTAGTATGATTGATACAATTCAGGAAAATGTTCAAACTATGTGTTAGGACTATTGAAATTTGCAAGTTATTTTGTTAATAAAATACTTGAGGCCCTGCTTATGCATGTGTTAAGGTTTTTGAAAATTTGGCTGTGTTAAAGAGGCATATATTAATCTTGACTTGTTGTCCTTTTGTTGTAATTTCTTCTTGACTTGTTAAATCGGTTGGTAGAGCTCTTAGTTACAACTTTAAGCCTATAACGTAGTTTGATGACTAGCCCTTTTGTGTTAGGATTTTGATTATCTACGAGCTCTAATATTTACTTAAGCCTAATGTCAAAAATGTTTTTAAATTCCCTAGCGATGACCCCCCATACCCTCGAGAAAAGTAAGTTGTTTTGACATGTGCAAATGCTAATCACTTAAGTGATTAGCATTCCACAAATCTCACAATTGATTATTAGCTTATTTTTATGCACCTACAAAGTTGTGGGTTGTAAGTTGTAAGTGAAAATGCTACTCCATAGATTCGCAAGTGGATAATAAGGTTCAAATGTTTACTTGTGGAGCTATGCAGAGATAAAAGTAAGGCATGCAAAGTGAAGTATGTTACTCTACAAAACCACAAGTGGTAGAAAATGAAGAAAAATGAATTTGCAGAGCTATGGGAGATATAAGGTAACTTCATCTTATGTTCTAGTGACTTCATCTTCAAAGCATGTTCTTTTAGTCACTCCTAAGTCATGGTCCCATCGAAAGGTCATCGGGTTGTCATAGAAGTCTACATCATGTTCGACCGATCTACCAAGCTGATGTGGAAGTCCAAATCATGACAAATATATAACATAAGAATATTTTTGTGGCATTGGTGATATCCTTCTCAAAGTCTCAACACCTTGACAATATCCACCTATCAACAAGGACTTAGTGAAGGAATGATACAGAAGGTTCACTAGGAGATTTCTTAGATCTCAATGACTTGGTGATGCCAATGTGGAAAGTGTTCAAGAGTAAATCTCTTATCAGTGAGATCTTGCACTTAGGGGAGGCATTGATTCTATCTTGTTGAATTGCCGATGCACATGTGAATGGACACTCAAAAAGAAAAAGCTTATCAGTGAGATTCTACATCTCGAGGATATTAAAATTTTATCTTGCCAACTCGTTGATGCATACATGGATGTACATATTAGAATTAATAACCTAGCAAGAAGGTTGTAAGTGAAAAATATGTGGTGTCCATGTCACCAAATAGTAAAAATAATAAAATAATGTCAGAAATCGATAGAAGATATTTTTGACTCTTACAATCCACTGATGTTGACACATCTAGGAGATGTTTGTGTGCAGTCAAGACAAAAAGATAAAGTGGAATTTCTTGATTGGTTTGAGGTAGAATCAAAACTTATCTATGATGATTTAAAAAAAATTCAAATACCCAATGATGCTAAGTGTTGCAAAGTTGACCATCAATAAAAAAAATTTCAAATTTTGCCAATGACCATTGATCAAATAAAATCAATGACAAAGTTTTAAAATTGCTCAACTAATCATTCCAAGGAAAGAAATCTTGCACAAAGGATATTAATCACAGACACATGATAGATAGATAGTTGATAAATGCACCAGTTTGAGTAGACTTTCTCAATTTTGAGAAAAAAGGTGATTGAAGGCAAAAGAAAAGGCAAGTTCAAGCTCTGAAGATTGTGTTATAGTAAAGCTGAAGAAGAATTGTATATAAGCGAATTTGAAAAGTGAGTTGGCTTATTTCCTATTTTATTATATCTATCTATAATTTCTTAAAGTTTAGAGACTAAAGTAAATGGAAACCCTAGGCATAGCATTAATTCAATCTTTAGGATTGCTTCGTAAAATTAACAAACTACAAAACATGTCAACCTCATCCAAAACCTTTGCATCAAAGGGCCCTAAACTCAAAAGAAAAAAGGAGTCAAACCTCATCAATGACTTAATTGCTTAATTACCAAGGTTTTCTCAAAAACCAAGAACTCTAGTGCATGTAGAGAGATTTCATGACTCTCAGAGGAATTGTAAAGAAGCTTATATGCCAATCAAAGGCCATAACATTTTCAGATAATTTTAGATCAAATCAAATAGAGAAGAGCCTAAGCGTAATCCATGGAGACTAGGGTTGGCTCGATTTATAGTCCCAAATGTATTTGTAAATGTGGGCTTAATTAGAGTAATTTCAAATAAATACAATGCCAATACAAGGTACATTTGATCAATTTATTAGAACTTGTTCGAAATTAGTAAAGCTACAATTTGTCAAGTGTTTTTCATGGAGGATGTAGTAGGTATTTGACATGGTTATAGACATGGGTAGTTTGAGATTATAATACCACAATGTGGAGGGGATTTACAAGAGAAAGTGGCTACCACTTCACGGTCCCAAGTTTGGTAACAAACTTCAAAACTTTGAGAAAATAGACCTACCACCTTATAGTCTTGAATTATTTCACATGTATTTTCAAATAACTTATTATGCTCTGTGTCAAATGCTTGGTTTTGAGGGACATTTACACATGTTTGAGGTACTTATAGTGTTGATGTGTGATGTCCAAAGTACTATTGTAAATAGACATTTTGACTATCCTAGTTGTGTAGTAGAAGGGGTTCACAATGCCCTAATTTCTATTCAAAGGGATAGTTCATTTTTCACATTCAAATGGTATTTCTTATTGATGCATATATTGCTATTTTTTGGATAGAGGAATATATTTTGGATTAATGATTTATTAATTAAGCTCTTTGATGATAAAGGAGAAAGGAAACCTGTGTAGGTATGGACATCTATTTGGGACTATGGTTATAAACATGCCCAATATTTATGTTTTGAGGAGAATTTTGTTTGAAAACTGTATGGTTTATTTGGTCAGAACCCTCTAAGGCTGTCAAATAAGATCATGAATTTCTTGAGGCTTAAAGGAAGGGAACAAGAGATAAAGGTTAAAATAAACCATAATTGGGCTAGTCCGTATATCTTAGAGAATGATACTTACATAAGAGTCTATGAATTTGAGGGACAACCACATTTGATGCAATTGATAGCTCCTAATAGATTGGTATATATAGAAATAATAAAACAAATGCATGAGGGAGATGCTCCTTTTGATTAGTCACATAAGGGTTGTTTACTCCCTTCTTATCTTCATTTGAATGACAATTCTTGTATTTACCTAAAATGCAAACAAGACATTGATGTAAAATTCAAACAAAGACATTTACCTAATATAGTTTGACATTTGTTTAATGAATTCAAATGTGTAATTCAAAAAACAAAAAAAATGAATTGTGCTTTGTGTATTTTCAATATGAATGAATTGAAAGAATAAAAAATGATTTTTTTTTTGTTTTTTAAAGTATGAAATAAATATAAACTATAAGATTTTTGCTCAATTTTTTAATTCTATGTGATGACTAGCTAAGATGTACTCTAAAGTCAAAATCTATGACATTTATAATAATTGACATGTCATTCAAAAATTTAATTTAGTTTGACATTTAATCTAATTTATTAAAATATGTAATTCAGAAAAATTAAAATGAATAAAAATAAATAAATAAAAAAACTTGCACTTACTATTTTCAATATGAAAGAATAGAAAGAAAGAAAATTGGCATTTTCATAAAAATTTCAAATATAAAATAAATATAGTGTAATGCCTCCTAAATTTGCATTTTGTCATCATTATTTTTTATACATTCTCGATATTGTATATGTGATTGCAAATATGAGTTCTTATTGTAATTGATGTCAAACTTGTTGATCTAGATGTGCAACTTGGTCACATTCCTTGGTCTGGATGTGTTCTAGCATAGTACATTTATAGTGGGATAACAATGTGATCATGCAAATGTAAAAAAAATATTTGTAGTTCCTTCAAAAGGTTTATAAAGATGTATTATGATGTTTCTAGATCTCTGGTGTTGGTTTCTATGATCCACAATTATTGTTTTGTCAAGTGTGACTGTTCTAGTGTGTGTATAGGAATGCATTACATTCCTATGCCTACTACTATTTTGGTGATGTGGTTTGATTATTCAATATTATGGATATTTTTTTATGTTATCTTGGTTATCCAAAATTACTCTTAGTATTTTCCATTGAAGATTGTGCAAAGTTGTGGTAATGTGCTTTGACAATGGTATCTTTTGCACCTAACCTATAATATTTTGGTATGTGTGATTGCGTGTGGATCCATGTGTGGTTCTTTAGGATGGATGGGAAGGTGTGGCAACTTGGTATGAAGCTTCACACATCTCATTTTATCTTCCTAATTGTATTAGAATTTTTTTTTGCTTTGAAAATTATGTATTTGCATAATACATCTAATTTTGTCCACCTAATTGATGTCCTTGAGGTTGTTGTTGATATATAAAGGTTGAAATCATTGTGTGAAGCACATGTGAAGTAGTATAGTTATTCAAAAGTGTTTGAAAGCATACAATGAAAACAATTTCTTATATATTTTGAATTGTGAACTCTGATCAATATTTCAATGGATGTGGTTATTTACAATTCAAGCCTATTGATTTTTTTTATCTAGAGTATTATATCTTTCTCTGAAGAAGTGATCTTGATTGTTTGAAAGTATCTTTTTTATCTTTCCCTAATGTTGTGTGCCTTATCTTTGCAAGTCACCTTAGGGGAAGTGAGCACCTTTATCTCTAGTATAAACTTTGTAACTCAGTTACTCATATGGTAAGATAGTTCTTAGTGTGGTTTTTCTAGTTTGGGTTTTCCACATTAAAATACTGATGTTCTTATGTGGTTATTTTTTATGGTTTCAATTTCTTAATTTCATGCATAAAGTATATGGGACGAATATTAACTAAAAAGGTTAATTCGGATTAATTTTTTGGATGTGTTGATTCACCCCCCTACCCCCCTTCACATTTGGTAGTGTTAAACAATTAGTATCAAATAGAGGTTCCTAAAGTTACAACCTAATAGTTGAAATGGACCTAGGTTTCAAATGCTATGTTTTCAGAAAGTGATTTGGATGTTGTGAAACAACTTGAGTGGGACAATGATGTTATGAAATGGAAGGATAATTGAGACATGGTCTAGTAAGTTTGGATGAAAGCATAAATAAGTGTAAGAAAGTAGAAGAAAAGATCTCATACCTGAGAAAGATACTTGATGAAGGAAAAAAGGTTATTGATAATCTTGAATCAAAGCTACATGACAAATCTAAAGAATGTATCAAACTTGAGGAAGAAGTGAACATGTTGAAGAAAGAATTGAAAGAGATAAAATAACAAATTGACAAAGGCCTAGAGCCTAAAGGTGCCAGTATAGTGCTTGATGTGATGCAAATTGATTAGAAGCAAAAGAAGATAAAGGTGAACTTTGTTTTGAGAAAGATGAAATCCCTGGGATTCCTAGTTGTAAAGTATGGAAAATTGGGAATTAGGGTTTCACTAAGTAAATGCATTAGATACTATTACATTGAAATATGGTTGAAACCAATTGATCTAGTCTCAATATCAATGGGGAAAGGTCTAATATTTTGAAACACTAGCAAGCACGTTAGAATCATCAATGACAATTGTACCAACACCGCTTATCAAATATTCATCGATCAACATCTAAAACAAGCAACAACAACTATCATGAAGAAAGATAAATTTTAGAGCACCAAATAATGAACCATATGAAATGAAGATACACAAGACCATCCCAAACAATCTCCCAAAATCTTAGTTAAAGAGCTGATCACACCGGAATATATCCTCATTGCTTTAGATGGGTTACCTAGTATCTGGGAAACATTCGTCCAAGGCATCAGTGCAAGGGACAACTTTCCAAAATTCGATAGACTAAAGGTTGATTGTCTCCAAGAGGAATCAAGGCAAAATAAGAAAGGAATCAAACAAAAGAATATAGATGAAGATCTTCAAGTTCTAACTATGAACTTAGATAGAAAGGGAAAGAAGAAGCAATTCAAAAAGATAAAGAGTCGTCATGGCAAGAACTCTTTCAAAAAGGACCTCTCTCAAATTCAGTGTTACAAATGTGACAAATTTGGGCACTCTGTTGCAAAATGTCCAGAAAGAGCTAAACAAGCCACATTTGCCAAATCTGGAAAATTGAAAAGGGAAGAGGACTCCGAGAAGTATGTGCTCTATTCAACACTCACACATCAAAGATCAAACAAAGTGAACTCCTGGGTAATCGACAGTGGCTCATCCAAACACATTACAAGATTCAGAGAAGTACTAGACTTTATGAGAGAGGAAAATGATGAAGAGGTAACCATCGGAGATGACTCCACACACCTTGTCAAAGGAGTTGGAAATTGCACCATCAAACTGAAGTCAGGTGTATCATTACAACTTGAAGGAGTACTATATGTTCTAGACATTAAGAGGAATCTCGTCTCAATATCAGCACTGGAGGACAATGGATACAGAGTGACATTGAAAAACACAAGGCCAGATTTGTAGCTACAGGCTTCTCACAAAGGGAAGGAATAAATTATGAAGAAACCCTTGCACCAGTTGCCAGGTATACCTTATTTAGATTTGTATTAGCCATTGCAGCAGCAAAGGGATGGAAGGTACACCAAATGGACGTTAAGACAACTTTCCTAAATGGCAAGATCTCAGAAGAAGTCTACCTAGAGCAACTTGAAGGCTTTGAAATTCATGACAAAGAGTCTCATGTGTGTAGACTCAAGAAAGCTCTCTATGGGCTCAAACAGGCTCCCAGAGCATGGTATGAAAGAATAGACACCTATCTCTCAGGACTAGGTTTTTCCAAAAATGATGTAGACCCTAATCTCTATTACAAAAGAAATAGAGATTATATGCTAATATTGATATTATATGTTGATGAATTATTAATCACAGGAAGTGATCAACTTATAAAACAATGCAAGAATGATCTATCTAAAGAATTTGATATGAAGGACTTAGGATTCCTTCATTACTTCCTAGGATTAGAAGTATGGAAAAATTCTAACAACATCATACTAAACCAAAGAAAGTACACTTTGGATATTTTGAAGAGATTCAGAATGCTAAATTGTAGACCCATGACCTCTCCTATGGAAACCAACTTACATAAACTTAAAGAAGCAGCAACAGAGTCACAATACACTGATTCTACTCAATACAGATAGATGATTGGGTCCCTAATGTATATGGTAAATACAAGACCAGATATCTGTTATGCAGTCAATGCTCTAAGTCATTTTATGTGTGAACCAAAGGAGATACTCCTGGTTGTAGTGAAGCACATTATGAGGTACCTACAAGGTACTCTAAACCTTGGTCTCAAATACAAGAAGGTTGAGATAGACTTATATGGATTTACAGATTCAGATTGGGCTGGAAGTGTAACAGACAAGAAAAGCACTTCAGGGTGTTGCTTCAGTCTATGTTCAGCTATGATATCTTGGATCAGCAGGAAGCAGTCTTCTGTAGCTCGAAGTTCCACCAAGGCAGAATACATTGCAGCTTCTATGGCTACTCGAGAGGCAATATGGCTTAGGAAGTTGCTTGTAGGATTGTTTGGAGAACCTATGAAACCCACTGTTATACACTGTGACAATCAGAGTTGCATAAAACTTTCAATAAACTGAGTGTTTTGGGATAGATCCAAACATATTGAGATTCCATACCACTATGTGCGAGATATGGTAGATAGGAATGCAATCCAACTAGAATATGTTTGTATAGGAGATCAAACTGCAGACATTCTGACCAAGCCCCTTTCCAGAGTGAAGGTTGGTCACTTCAGAAAAGGTTTAGGTATGATAGAAAGGTAAATTGCTTTGTAATCTATATTTGAATACCCATAAGATGTTTAATGTCTAAACCTCTTTGTCATGTTAGGACAAATTTTTGGATTCTATCTGCTGGGTTCACATCTAAGAGGTGACGATCTCTCAAGATAGTGAATGCTTGTATGGGGACATTATAAGGTGACTATCTTATAGTGTCCAAACCAGTTATCATGTTGGATCTCTGGTATGTCATGGATGTGCCATGATTGTGTTGTGATAAAATATTTGTATAAAAGTGTTAGTGCACTTATCACAACTAGGATAAGGTGAGAAATTAATCTTTCTCATATTATTATCCTTAAGTATTGAGTGTAGGCAATACTGATATCACATGCTTAGGTGATATCCTCTCAATTGCAAGATTGATATAATGAACTCCAGTATCACGTGTTTAGGTGATACTTCATAACAAATGATTAGGTGGTATGATTTCCATGGATGACTAAAATGATCACTATCAATTAAATTATGATGCTTGAATATATTATCTACATTCATCTTACCTGGCTAAGAGGGAGTGTTAATGCATAATAGCTTTGGTAAGATAAATGATTGAATGAGAGATAAATGAAGTCTCTCATTCAATCATTTATCATATCGATAACTATGATAAAACCATCAAGCAATTAATTCATCCTTGATAGCCATTCTATATTTGCATATGGACAAACTATTGATTAATCATACTATGTATCTTCCTCATGTTCATCTATCTAATGAATCTTGTATTTAGATGAATATCGATTAAACATAATTAATGATGACACTAATTAATATATTATCGGATTGCATAGTATATTAGATTGGGTTGCATATTATATCAGGGTGCATGTAATATATTGGAATGCATATTGGGTGGTATTATGTTAGTCACCGATAGGTATCGGTGTGTTAATCTACACTGATAGTTATCAGTTGTCAAGGCTAACACACCGATAATTATCGGTTGTTAGCATTGACAGTCACCAATATACTATCGGGTGTTAGCGCTTGGTAAACACCGATAATATTCGTTCATACTCCACACTGATTGACATTTATGTAACATGTTGTTTGTTAGTATAAACAAAAAGACACGATCAAGTAATGTCTTGCTCACCGATCAAGGCATTGCTTGATCATGTCTCATTTGTCATATACTTATAGTAAGTGGTATTCTTGAGATAAGACATAGAAAATATTAAATGTTCCTCTCATCTCCCACAAGCAAGAAGATAGTTAGATACATACAATAAGAAAGTAATAATACCAAATTAGATAATAGAATATAACTTGCATATTGAATGTAAATTGAACATCATTTACAGATTTAAATGAAATTTTTCTATATTTTTCTAAATACATTAACAAAATTTCTATTTTATTTCATCTTTTTTGCATGCAAATCATTTCGAAATCTAAAATTAAACTAAATCTATGAACACTTAATTTTAGAAAAAAATAATTTTATAATTGATTTTTGAGATATACAAAGATTAGTAAGATTCTTATCATCAAATTGAAGACAATCTAAAATTGAATAATTGAATTTAAATAAAACCATAATATTTTTTTTACCAAATTCAAGACTATCATATATTTTTATATTCAATATCGTAGTCATTAAATTTTTTTTCCATAATAAACTAAATTAATGTAGATTAACTTCAAATATATATAAAAAATAGTAATAAAATTCACAATAATCTAATGTCTGAAAAAAAAACTTTAACCAACATTTAAAAAGTGACTTTTTTTATAACATTTATCTCTTGAAAAAAAGGGAAAAAATAAATGTTTTAAATTTTACCATACTGTTATCATGCAGCGGCTACATAAAAGATCTGCAGTCAAAATGTGCAGTTAATAAATGTTTTAAATTTTACCATACTGTTATCATGCAGCGGCTAAATAGAAGATCTGCAGTCAAAATGTGCAGTTAATAAATTAGTTAAAGAGAAAAGAATACAGTTATGATGAGCTGCAACATCCATGGATAGTCACACTCTCTATAGTATCTTCTATTTTATAAAAATAAAATCAAATGCATCCATAAATCCCTTCAACGGTGATCTGTCAAATGGAGAGCTTTAGAGACTCAGATTTTTGTATCACTACAGCACAGTGTGAAGACATCAAGATAAAAAGCTTGCCTGGAAGACATGAAAGCGAGTGTCAAAATATCGCAGCTGTTGGATACAATTTGCAAACAACTCGTCTTAATTCACCTTACCAATAATGGGATGGCAACTATAATCTGTATTTTCAGTCGCATAATAGAGATAGAGGAATGCAATGGTTTCATTTAAAGAGATCCCGTTGCATGTAACTGATGTTTTTAATTATAACGGTCCAATCATATCTTTGGAGGCATAGACAAGGCGTGTGAGTAGTTTTACATTATGGTCCATGTAGTTTCAGGCGTGTGAGTAGTTTTACATTATGGTTCATGCAGTTTCAGGCGGTGCTTGGTCTTCCATCACATTTCCTTTTTCTTTAAAATTTACCCAAAATATTCTCGTTTTATTCTATCCTTCACCTGTATAGGAACGCCTCTTGACATAACCATTAGAAGATGTCTGGGGGTTGATATATGACAGAAGACAACATCAGCGTTAATATGGATGGTTGCAATACAACCATTAGAAGATGACTGGTGTTGATATATGACAGAAGACAACATCAGAGTTAATGTGGATGGTTGCAATACAACCATTAGAAGATGACTAGGGTTGATATATGACAGAAGACAAAACATCAGCGTTCATGTGGATAAAAATACCTTTCACAGGAGAAAACTGCGCAACACTCCATTGGAAGTCCCTCTTAACGACAAGTTAGTTTGAAGTTCCACGCATTAAAAAGAGTAGATCTGATATATAATATCTACGATCTTTCCGAGTGAAAATGATAAAGTTTCACAATGGTTATTTATCAAATAAGTATCACAAAAATAGGTGTCAATACTAGAAAGGAAGCTAGTCTCAAAGGATAGCCTTCATAGAGATATTCTCATGAGGTGACTCTAATACTTGTTATAATTAATTCAAGCGACAACATCACATACTTAATTGTTTAGACTTTAGATCATTGAATCTTACAAAAAGCCATAAGAAAGTGGTTTTACTATAGGCTATTAGAATTTACCTCAATGCATTTTGTTAATACTTCCTTTGGTCAGTTATAGTGTTTTATAAGGCAACGTTCAGATTCTCACTTGGAGGATATGCACCACTGCATGATTAAATTTTTTCAATCAATGACTAAGATTTCACTTATAGAGTAATGTTTGCCAAGGTTTCTTTCCTCTTGGGGACATGTGCCAATTAAATATTTACTCTAAGATATCCATGAAGAATTTTCTTTGAGAATTGATGGTTAGGAGTTATTAAGAAATGAAAATAAAAATAGGCTTCAATATTGGAAATGAATCTAGTCTCAAAGGATAGTTTTGATAGATAAATTCTCATAATGAGACTCTAAGATTTATTAGAATTAATTAGAGCAACAAATTCTAATAATTAAATTATTTAGACTTGGATAATTGAATTCTAGCAAACAGCTATAGGATAGTAATTTCAATCTAAGCTATTAGAATTTACATGTTTTGTTTTTTTTAAATTTCATTTGATGATTTATATATGAGGTTTTACATAGTTCTTAATAAATTTTGACCTATATATGGGCCTACACTTTATTGGTACCTTAGGAGTAGTCTTGAACACCCATCAAGAAGGTTTTTGAATAAGGTACACATCTAATCTAATCTTGTACTTGATAATACATTAAGGCATATTTATATATTTTGCATGTTTTTCGCTACAAGTGTTATTCACGAAGCATATTTCTATAGTCACTTTCCTAGGACCTAGAACCTTGGGTGTTAAGGCTCACTGTTTCTCTATGGGGCGCTAAAGGACTATCAATGAGGAAATAAGAACAAGTGACCAAGGTGCAAAGGTAAATATGAACCATGAACTTCGTTCCAAAATTCAAGTTTCATTCATAAGTTTATGCTTAGTAAAGAAAGGTGGAAGAATGGGTTGTAAGTCCAAGAAAGGAATAAGGACACAGATAGAAAAGGAATCAAGAATCAAAATGCAAAGGTTATCCAACGTGAAGTTGCAAGGGATAAGAGCTAGGATGGACTTGGTAACTAGAATCTTAGGCGCCAAGGTACAAAGTCCATCTAAAGGTCTAAAGTCTTAACTTTTTTTAGTACTGAAATTTTCGTATTTAACACTATATTTCATATGTACTAATTCCCATGTATGCAGGCATTTCAAAATCTACTTTTTGACTTCATCTTGTGTATAGATGGTCATGATCGTAAGTTACATTTATATTTCAAAGTTAATGTGGTGGTTATATGGATGTCTGTTTTCATCTCCAAACTGATACTTTATATAGACATTTTTTTTTATGAAACAATGTAGTTAATGTTTACATTACTTAACAAGATAACATTAACATAAAAGTCAAATGAAATAGAAATAAAGATGAACAAAATATTTGAAGATAAATGCATAGGAACTGGACCCCACCTCCATGTAGGATGTACAAAGGAAATACAATGAAAGATGATAATAACTTAGGTAATAACTAATTAAGAAATGAACACAAGTCAACATTAAAGATGTAGAAGCCAATGAGATAAATACTGATTTTATCTCACCCATAAAGGCACATTCTTTAGCAGTATCTCTCTACCATGTTTAGTTGGTTACATGAAGTAATAGCATATTTAGCATAAAGTAGTTCAAGAATTTAGCTTTGTAAAGACTACTTAAAGGTGATGGAACTATTAAAGGTATACATGCAATAGTTTTTCCTATGGTCACATGACTCATGAGTTAAGATGTTATATTTTTATCATCCAACCATTTTAAGTCATATCAAATATTATATTTTTAAAATATAAAATAATTTTTGTAAAATAATTTCATATATAATACACTTAGATATAGTTAAATTGATAGTTGAAATTTAAAATTAAATGATAAATAAGTACTTGCTTGTGTGGATTGAAACTTCAAGAATGGAAATCATAGGAACTTTCTGAAAATTCATACTTTTGTTCTTTCAAATATTTATTGATGTGAACAAAAATGCATTATTCAAGAAGTTTTCCTTACTCTCCATATTCTTGCCCAAATAGTTTCCTTATTTGGCTGTAGACATGTAAGTTCAATGAACTTGCTAAAGAAGCATAATCCAAGTTCAATGCATCACTCTTGAGACATATACTTATTTTTTTTCACTTTATTATTCATAGATTAGTATGGAGGGATATATAGTAGATCATATATGGTTCATAGATTTCTATGAAGCTAGTAAGCCACTTCAATATGCATATTTTGGACTACTTGATTTCTCTCAAGTCCTAAAAAAAAATATTTCATCATTTTCATAAATGTGTATGAATTTATTTGTTGAAGATATTGGGGGAACTTTTAAAGTTATTGATCACTTGATTGTTAATAAATATTTGATCTAAGCTGAGTAAAATCACCTATACTCTTTGCATATAAACTTATCTTTTAAGATATAGTATATTAAACTTTATTTGGTACTAATAATGTTAATTATTATAGTTTAATTAAAATATGAGCTATTAATAAGTAGATATTCATTTAATTTTTTGGACAGTTTATTTCTTTGGATTTAGTTACGAAGAATAGAGCTAGGTTGGTGTTTTCTTAGTTTTGCGTTAGTGCAATTCCTAGCTCCTCTTTACCTATTCCAATTGATTGAAATCACTTGCGGGCTCTTGGGTGTAGAATATTAAGTATGAAAACTTGACCCCTTGTTTTCAGATCTATTCTTCAACAAGTCATCTTAGTATTCATTGCTAGAAGGGTGGTCGTAAATGTGTTTCGTCTAGGGAAAAAGGTAAAGGCCCCTTGAAGCCTAACCCAAGCGGTGAGGTGTCTGGATTTGGTTTATCTTCAGGCTATCCCTAGAAGAAGATGAAAAATAATCGTGAGGTTTCTACGCTATCGTTGAGTGTGAAGTCTTCACTCCCTTTGACTCTCAATCGGGAAAATGACCCTTTTCCTAGGGTCCTACACTTTCCTAAATTTTCCTTGGAGATCGTGCTCTCTCTTTAGAGTACCTGAATGGATTCTGGTTAAATGGATATTGGTGAGTCTGAGGACTTAGAACCTCCACCCCCTATTATGGGCATCGTTCCTTTTGTGATTCCAAACTTTCTCAAGGGGCCAGCCTCTCTAGTGAATCCCCTTATGGCCTCTCCTCAGTAGATGACTCATATGTGTGACTAGGTTCCCATGGCCTTGTCTTCTTTCCAAGAGGTAAGAAAGAGGTTAGTCTCTCTCTATACGCCTTTAATGGGTGACCCTCCATCTAAAACTTTGTCAAAAGGTGTTAGGAAGTCTGAAGATGTGGGGAAAGATTCAAGATTAGGTAGAAAGTCAAAAAGGAATGTGAGGATTTTAATGTATCTGTAGATGCGGTTAATGGTAGCCAAAGCACCTTGAAGAATGTCTACTCCTAAAACCAAAATAAATTATTGTTCTTTTATGGAATATTAGGGGGGAGTAAATGGTTCCCACAAATAGATTTTGGTTTTATAATCTTGTCAAAGAGTTGAAGCTAGATATCCTAATTCTTCAAGAAACTAAAATGAATTTTGATGCTTTTAACAAGGTTAGTAACTTCATTTGGACCTTCTCTAATTCCATTTCCATGAGTGTTGATGGTGATTCAAATGGTTTGGCAACTATGTGGAAACCTAAAACTCTCAAGGGGACCCTAAGGAGCCAAGATAAAACTCTCAACACATCCCCTTTACAGATGATACATCTAAAGCAGAGTAGATTCTCACTAATGTGTACACTCCTAACTATCTAATTACAAGAAGGAATTTTTGGGCTTCTCTCCTTGACAAAAGTAGAAACTTCTAGAATGAATTTTGGATTCTTATGGGAGACTTTAACTCTCTCCCATATCCTTCCAAAAAATAGGAAGGTTCTCCAGAATTATCTGGCAGTATATGTTAGATCTTCATGATTTCTTGTCGAAAGGGAAGTTGGTTGACTTGAAGATGGAAGGTATAAATTATACTTGGTCCAACCTCCAGTCGGGTGACAGCTTAATTGAAGTTAGACTAGAATAGATGCATTCTCTCTGCCTCTTAGGACATTTCCAACTCTTGTAGTCTCTCCTTTAAAATCTATTTTGGCTCTAATCACTATCAAATCCTCTTTATATGAGATTTGATTAAATCTAGTTGGTTCTTCCCCTTCTGGTTTGAGCACATGTGGGTCCTTCACCCTAATTTTAAAGAGTTGATTGCCCAATTATGGAGTACCTTCTTCATGGGTATTTATATGTTCAAGGTAGTGAGTAAACTTAAATTTTTGAATTAGAATCTATGAAGCTAGAGGAAATCATCCTTTGGTAATATATTTACTCAATAAAAGGAGTTAAAGACTCAATTTTAGAACCTAGAGCTGGCAATAGAACAATTTGTTGTTGAACTTCTTATAAAGTTGGTAGGGAAATGTGTCTTTTGGTTGATCTTCATAACATTATTCTAAAAAAGGAACTTTTTTCAAAGAAAAGATATCCCATCCATTGGATTAAGGAAGTTGATAGAAACACTAAGTTCTTTCACCAATATTCTTCTCATCATAGGAACCAGAATATAATTAAAGAGTTGGTGAGGTTGGATAGAGCCCTTCTCTCAAGTGAGGAAGATATTAATTAGGAAGTTGTGTCTTACTTATCCACCTTGATCAAACCTCCCCCTTTTCAAGACCAGATGGTGGTTTACATCTCAGAGAGGATGCTCAGGGTTATACCCAACTTAATTACCCAAGAAGATAACAATTCTTTGGAGTGCAAAACTTTACTAAGGAGGAAGATAAAGAAGCGGCCTTCTCCATGGGCCTATTCAAATCCATAGGCCCAAACAATTTACCTCCTTCATTCTTTTAGGAATTATGGGATATTGTGGGTAAGAACATCACCTTGGTTGTGTAATGTGGTGAAAAATTAGGGTTTCCACTATTAGATGTATGAAAATGACTAATTTTACTTTGGAACCAATTACATGTAAATGAGGATGATAATACAATAGATCTAACTTCAAAAATTAGCAAGGATTAGGACTGAGAATTTTGATTGGATTCATTGGATATCTTTTGTGAGTTGAATTGAATTGTTGACTTACCTAAAATCAAGGTAAAAGTGCTTAAAATGAAGGTAAAAATGTGAAAACAATAAGCTATAGGCGTCAAATCAAGCCACAAGCCTAGATTTGAGTAATGTAAACAGATGTGGACCCATTCCTGAAAAAAGTTCCTAAAAGAAGGGACCATTTCTCCCACAACCTGCTCCTCCAAACTTTTCACAATTCAATGAGGGATCGATTCATCATTGTAAATAATTCCTATTTTGAAGATTGTGTCCCCTTACTTGTTTTTTGCACACAGAAAGATGGGGAAAAGGGTTGCAAATAGGGGTTTTCCTAAGTCAAACCTCAGTTTAGGAATTAACCTTAAATGAAATATTGAAAATATTAAAATAAATGAAGGAAATATTTACCTCAAATTTGCAATGGATGATAATGATGCTTTACTTCTTAAATGTAATCACATATGTCGTATGAAATCGTATGAACATGACAAAACCCTAATCACACACAAATGCTTGCATATGAATGATGTAATGTTTCTCCACAATAGATGAATGAATAATATGT
Source organism: Cryptomeria japonica (assembly GCF_030272615.1). NCBI lineage: Eukaryota > Viridiplantae > Streptophyta > Pinopsida > Cupressales > Cupressaceae > Cryptomeria > Cryptomeria japonica. Next base: position 540,152,376 of record NC_081413.1, read on the forward strand.
CACCTTGAAGATCTCTAGAAATGCTTGATGATGAATGCTTCAATGATTGAATGATGAATTTCTTGAATGGGCACCTTATGATTCTCCTATATGTGTGTCTATATCTTTCTAAATGATAAGTATGGATCTCCTTATATACTTTCTCATCAAAAAATACCTTAACTTTTTGGCATAGGTCGACACGAAGATCATATTCCCGACAACTTTTTGTGACCTTTAGGAGGGAGAAAACTTAGGTCTTATTTGGGAGGACCAAGGCACCATGCCCTGGTCTCAATGAGGAGCATGGCAACACACCCTAGTCCTACCCCATTTCAGGACCAGAACAAAAGTACCATGTGATGTGGAAATGGAAAAGGAGGTTAGATTTGCATGATATGGGCAGAATTAGGTCCTAGTCTAGCTTTGGGACATGAATGCTAAGAGGAGGGCTAAACTGTGGACTAAATTGTAAGGGAGTACATTTTAGGACACTACAGGTTTCTCGTGAATTCATATCTTCGGCAAGCATTCTTAGTGAGGTTAGTCATATTCATAATATGATGATTCCTAGGAAGCAAGGAGACAGTATTATCATTGACTCCAAACCCATCAGTCTTTGCAATACTCTTTACAAGATTTTCTCTAGGCTTCTGGTGAATAGGATTAAGCCCCTTTTGAATAAGTTTGAATCCATGAACAACAAAAAGGTTTTGTTCTAGGTCATCATCTATCTCACATGATATTTTGATGGCTCATGAATCCATGCATTCTATGGAGAACAACAAGAAATAATGTATTCTCTTTAACCTTGACATCTCTAAAGCGTATGATAAGGATTCTTGGAACTTCCTTTTGAAGGTCCTTTGTAGATTTTGGTTTCAAGGTAAATATTTAAAGCTAATAGAGATCTATTTTTTAACACCAATGTTCTTGATTTTAGTCAATGAATCCCCCCAAGGCTATTTGAATTCTTCTAGTGCTCTTAGATAGGGTGAGACTTTGTCTCCCCACCTCTTCATTCTCATGTTTTATGTTCTCGGAAGGAATATTGAAAATGGTATCCTTCAGGGGTTGCTAAAAAGAATTAATTTATCTTTTTCCCCTTTGATTATTTCACATCAAGAATTTGTTGATGACACCCTTTTATTAGGAAAAGATTTTAGGGAAGAGGCTAAGGGTTGGATATCTATTTTATCTGACTATGCAACTACTTCTAGAAAAGTTATCAATTTAGTAAAAAGTGTTCTTTTATTTATGAATTTTCCCCTTCCTATTTAGAACCATATTTCTAGGTTCTTGAATAGTCGGATTTCTACTCTGCCTACTTCATACTTGGGATAACCACTCACCTCAAGTAGAGTTGAGAACTCTATTTGGCCGGGTCTAGTTGAGAGGATTGAAAAGAAGTTGATAGGTTGGAAAGGGGCCCTCCTTAGTAATGCGGGAAAACTCCAACTACTCAAAGCCTCTCTCTACAGTATCTTGATGTATCACACATCCTTATTCCATATCATGGCAACTTGGGCAAAGAAACTAGATAAAATTCAAAGGATATTTTTGTGGTCAAGATGAACAAAATAACAAAATTTCCTAGGTGGATTTGGGGATAGTTTTTTCAATAAAAAATGTTGGTGGGCTTGGCATTAGAGATTTGACATCCCTTAGTATTGCTTTAATTGCAAAAATTGGGTGGAAAATCTCCGTGGGAAAGGAGGATTGGTCAAAGGTGATGACTAATAAGTATCTAAATGGAGGCAATAGTAAATATTTCCTTTTCTGCTAAGAGCTTCCTAAAGGATCTCACATTTTGAACAATCTGATTAAATCCAAACAACTACTCCATAAAGGCCTATTTTGGCAGGTTGGGAATGGGAGGCATATTAGATTCTAGAAAGACTTTTGGGTTTTGGTTTCTCCATTAGAATTTCACCTAATTTTCTTGATTATTAAGAATGCTCTAGTTGATAGATTTGAGGTCTTTTTATTTGACTATTGGTTTCCAAACACCTTTTTGCCTATCTAGAGATTCTCTTTAAAGGAGTTCACTCCGCCTCTCAGGATCGCTACTAAGGAACTTCTAAGGATTATCAACAAATTAAGGTTCTTTAGGGGGATGCTGATGACAATTGGTTTAGGCTCATTCTAATTATTTCTTTACTCTATTAAATCTGGTTTCAAGCTCTCATTTTTCCTTCTCTACAACCCTCTTTTAATTGATTGTTAGTTTGGAGTTCTAAAAAAACCCTAAGGTATGCTTGTTATAGTGGATGTTTTTTCATAAGAAGATCCCAACTGTTAACAATCTTCAGAAGAGAGGATTCTAGATGGTGAATAGATTTATTCTTTGTTAAGAAGTGAAGAAAAGCATCGACTATATTTTGTTCCACTATATGTATTCTTCGTAGGTTAGACAAAAGATCACTAGCACCTTTTCATTTTCCTAGGTGTGACACCAATGCACTAAGATGGCCTCTATTGCTTGGACTCTGTCTACTACTCATCCTCTCATCGAGGAACTTTGGCGGCAAGCCTTTCTCCATATGGGATGGAGTTTATGGAAGGAACATAACAATAGGATTTTCAACGATCGCAATTCACATTAGCTGGTCCTATCTAATGTGATCATTAATCAGGCTAAGGAGAACATGAAAGTTTTCATTAAGAATAGCCATTCATGGCCCCCTCATCTCTAAACTAGTGTGTAGCCAAAAATTGGGAGTTTGAAGATGCCATGTCTAATTTTAATTACCCTCATTTTGGGTTTAAAATGGCATTAAATGGTTCCCCCCCTCTTGATTCTGGTTAGTTGAAGTTACATTTTAATGGAACCTCTAAAGGGAACCCAATTTAAGTGAGACGGGATAGCGTTATTAGAAACTCAAGATGCAAAGTGGTGGCGGCCTACATTGCCAATATAGGTATCTAAACCTCTAGCATGGTTGAGGTGATCGTGAAATTTCATGGCATATCCATCTTCAAAAATAAAAGAAAAATATTAATCATTGAAGGTGATTCAAAGAATGTTATTATGATATTATAATGTATAGAAAAAGAAGGTTGGAAGGTGGAAAATATCATCTCTATATGCCAACATGTCACTACTACATTGGACCGCATAATTTATCAACATATCCTCTGGGAAGGTAATACGACTACAGAATGGTCAGCCAACCTAGGTCCTTTCTCCATGGGGATTAATATCTAGACATATCAACGTGAATTGCCTATAGATATTTGTGCCATGATTAATGGGGACATTAAAATCAATGAGTCCTAAAGATTTCAAAATTGCCTTTTTGCTTTGTAACTTGTCCACAACATATTTCAATCATTCATAAAGTGGACTTTCCTCTTTAAAACAAGAGAAAGTGGAATTTATAATATCGCTCTTATTTTTTTTTCTTAAACCTAATTTGTGTAACCCATCCTTTTCTTTGGGCTCTAGGTTTTTTGTAGTGACCATGGGAGGTGATTTAATTCAAATAGAGCCTGATAGTTGTGATAAGTTCGAAGAAAATGAGGCTCTTGGGGAGAAAGTAGTTTAGGGTAATCTAACTAACTATGTGGAAGGAATGAAGGGCTTTGATCACTTGTTATTGAAATAATTCACCCTATCATAGGAGGACGAAGAAGTCCAGGTGAGGAAGGTGAAGTTCAAAGTGTCAATGGAGACTATTGTAGATGCCACTAGGTTGGTTGGGGAAGGCACGTCCTTCCAAAAAACTACTAAAGGAAACTCTAAGGACTTTAAAAGATTTTTGGGCTTGGGTGAGAATGTTGCCCATCACCAAAACTGGATTCAAAAAGGACAACCTATTAGGAATTTGGAAAGAGGTTGTATTGCTCTTGATAAAATTGGTCATCCTAGATAGGTTGTTTAAGCATTTCCATTCCCATATGTTTCTCATGCTTAATCATTTAAGGTATAGCATCAAAATGAGCTTTCCCTTCTGGATTTTTTCATCTATTTCCTAATTTTTTGTGGTGGAAAAATTTAATGGTACCCTTCCCATGCACCAAGTTGTCGTTCTACTCTATAATTTTTCCCTAGGTTTAACACCAACTTGTGGCTAAACCCTATGTATTGAGTTACTAGTCAACTTGGTTGATACAAAAGCAACCCCAAATCCCTAGAAGAACCCAACCTGGGATAGCCTTTCTAGGACTACTAAATCTTAAATCACCCTGACCCAAATTGCTGGTCAATTCTCTATTAAAAAGTTAAAAATTGTTGAACAAGATTTAGAGGAGACAACTTATTCTAGGTCCATTAGGTTTGAATGGACCCCTGACAACTTTGTGAGTAATTTTGCTACCCCTCCTACCCTTGGCTCCCCTCATTCTTCACCTCTCAATGTTCTAATATAGAATGAATTCCCCCTCTTTATGGACAAGGTCAATGAACAAGCTACAAGGGTTCCAACAAACATGAACTTGTCATCTATTGGCTTATTCATCAATTTGAGGTGGCTAAGAAGAAAATCAAGAGACTTGAGGCCCTTGTTGAAGTCGACGCTAGAGATTCAAGTTGGGAAATCGATGACAAGGACAAGGGATTTTCGACGACCCCAAGTAAATTCATCAAAATGGTTGAAAAGGGGGGAGGTTTGGAGAAGATAGTTGAGGGATTTAGTGAAAAAAAAAACCAAGGAAACAATACAAAGGATTTGGCAAAAGTGGTTGAGGCTATATATGATAATTAAGACTCCCTGAAAATGAAAATGGAGAAGATGTGTGCTCAAAATATGGAGATGACCGAATTGAGAGGAGGAAAGCAAAGAAGACACACCATTTGGAGTCCTCCACTACCACTAGGCTGGAGGCATCTATGTCAAAGGTGAGGGCAGCCCTAGATTACTTGACTATCTCCTCTGGGAAAGTATCTAACAGGAAGCTCTCCTTTTCTAAAAAATAGGTAAATAAATCAGCCAAGATAGGAACCTAGTGTTTTCCCCCACTAGGTTGGCCATCGGTTTTTTCCTTAGGTGGGGTTTTGTTTTTCTCTATTTTATGGTTCATTGGTTCTACTTGTTAGTGGTCTAGATTTTGTTAGTAGTTCTAGATGCCTACTAGTTTTTGTTCTTAATTGGCAATAGGCATTCCCGTCTCTTGCTCTCACTCCTCATAAGACCTTGGTTTTTGTCCCTTACTAGTTTTGTTGTTATTTATAGGTTTGGGACTCTCACGATTTAATATATTCAGGACAAAATTAATTAAAAAACTTAAATGAATTAAATTAAATAAGTAAAATAAAATGAAATTAAATAACTAAAATATTTTCAAGACATTCATTTTCATTGGCCTCATAACAACTACTTTTTATTTACTTTCATTTTAATTTTTTAGTTCTTTTTTAATTAGGAACTGGGAAGGCAAACTTACCATTCTCAAGGTCTAAAATATTTTTGAATATGGGAAAAAAAGTTTTGATGTGCCCCTGAAACCCATTAAAGTCAAAAGGTCAAAAGATTTACATTAAAGCGCAACAAAACACAAAAGACAACACTAAAGAAAAAGACTGTTGACGAGCAAGACACTAGCAAACTAGAGACAGTTAGTCAAAAAACCAAAAGGACCGATAGAAAGAGCCCAAATTTAGGTTAAGGTTTGAATCATGTCAACAGCTTCTAGCTCTAGCTGTTCCATACTATCAGCCGCCCGCTGGGTTTCCTCAATTTCCTTGCTATGGATTTGCATCTTTCTAGTGCTCGCCTACATTCTTCTCCCAAGCCTTGTCTCCTTATTTTCTAGGGTATCTTCCTTAACTTTAATAATGCCCACCGAAGCCTTATCCCTATGGTCATTCTCAAGCTTTCTGATAAGAGCCTTCATACTAGTCGAAGCAACCTTAAGAATCTTATGACTTTGCTCACCAATTTTTTTGAGTGTGTTCTCAACTCCATCAAGTCTTTTTTCAGTGGCCTTTGCTCTGTTCTCTAGGCTAAGAAAGCTATTGTGATTAAAATTGATGATCTCCTCTGCATTACCAATAGCTTTGGTAAGCTCGCTGAGACAATCTTAGAGGGAATTGAAGTTACCCAAGCCTAAAGCTTGTAAAGTCTCAATTTTTCCTGCTTCTTGGGCTTTCTTGGTTTTAATGCCAGTAATTTCCTTTTGCATCCAGAGGAACAATTGTTTGAACCTATCCATGTCATTATTGATACAGAGGTCGATATCCAGGTGATGCTCTTCTTGGTTCTTGTCACCTACAGTCTCCAGATTCACTTCCAGTCCCACCTCCCTGACATCAGAACTTTGAGCTTCTTTCATGGTCGTATCCTCCCCCATCAAGCCCTTATCCTTAGAATCAGTCATGAGAGGTGACCAATTCTTGGTTCCCACATCCTTAGTTTTAGGAGTCTTCCTTTTTTGCTTCTATCTCACGAGGGTTTGGACCTCCTCGCTTTCAGTATCCATGTCATTATTAGTCTCATTATCCTCCTCATACTAGCTATCCTCATCCTCCCCTCTCTAGTTCTTTTTGGCCGACCCTTTGTTCTATTTCCCATGCTCCGTTTTACTATTTTTCCTGCTCGACCCCGCAATTTGGGGGTCGTCCTCTATCTCTGCTTCTGTGTCATAGCCTTCGCCTTCTTCATCATCAGAGTCATCAAGATCCTCTTCCGACTCGGAGACCTCAGCTATATTCAGTTGGATGGTAGTGTTCTTTATGTGATTATATAGAATCACCATTAAACCTTCATGCATTCTTGGGTTGATATTGGGGTTGGATATTGCATCCTTGATCCCAGCATTAAGGGCACAGAAAAGATAATATGGAATAGAAATGTAAGGTCTCAAATGTTGTCAACCAAGGTTAGGGATGATTTCCTAGTTATTTTAATCCCAAAAAGAGATACCCAGGGTTTTATAACCCTATCTAGGCCCTCTTCCCTCAAATTTGGCACCAAGTTGGCCCCATCATTCTCAGAAACAATCCCCAAGACCCCATAACTCACCACATTATTTTGGGCACTGTGACTCAAGTCTGACCCTTGATGTTTAAAATATTATCATTTCTAGCTAGGCCTGCAATATTCTGAGAAGTTAGACCTTCTCCCACAAAAGCTTTGGTAGAAGTCAACTTACCTCCTGGATCCACCTAAAAAACCCAGCTTCTTGTCGGTATTTCAAACATCCTCATCTTTTAGGTCCACAAAAAACTGACCCACAACTACCCCATTGTCCTTATCTACACTATGACCATCATTCAACTCCACCATTAGGGATCCGCCAGCAAAGGATTAGCCAAAACCCCCGCATTTTCCTGTCGCATATTCAAACCCTCTCTCCTCCCTACGCTGCTGCATTTTTTAAGGTAAAAAATAATGTTAATGCTTGTCCTATCTATAAAAAAATGTGTGTTAATAAAAACTAGAAGCATTTAATTTAATATGTTTGTGACACTTAAATGCATGAAAAGAAGAAAATATATTATTTTTTAATTTAATTTGTTTTAGTTTCTCCTCTCATGAACTCGATTAAATAATTTTTCATTAATTAATGCTAATTTTATCTTCACTTCAACCTCTCAACTGTCACTCTAAGTTTAGCAATATATGCAATCATTTAACTTGGTAATTTTTTCAATATAATATTATTAATTATGGGTGATTGAAATGTCCTTACAAAAAGTCCACTCTTTTTTCAAGATAAGAAGGGATATAAAATAAAAATATAATAATAATAATTTGGCAATATAAAAATAATAATATATTAAGACATAATAATATAATCATATCTTAATAATATTAATTATAATATTATAATATTATAATGAACAAATATTGAATCTTTTGGCATACAATACCTATTCCTTTAAAGATAGGTATACTAGTTTATATTTATAATGAACAAATAAAATGTTAATAATTATTATTTTCTATTTACTTATTATTATATTTAAAACATCTTAAAAAGATAATTCTTGCTAAGTATCTATTATGAATAATCTATTATTAGAAAAGAAAATTTAGATTGAAATTTTTTATTTAATTTTAATAATAGTAATCATTATTAATTTTTTATTAATAGTTAATTAAGATCCTTAAAGTCAAACTAAGAATAAAATATCCATTATAAATAATTTATGATAAGAAAATATATTTAGAAAGAAAATAATTTTTTTAATTAATTTTAATAATATTAATCATTATTAATTTATTGCTAGTAATTAATTAAGATCTCTAAAGTCAAACTAAAAAGAGGGTAGTTTTTTTACGTATTAATTGTTGTTGCATACAAAATAAAAAGTTATACAATTGATGCAGTCCTTAACTTTTATAATTTGTTTCTCATTTGCTTTGTCTTTCTCAATGCTCATCATGCACAATGCACATAGAGAAACAAGAGGATTAATCCATTGATAATGTCATCGGAGTCAATTTGATTGCTTATGTGATTCGTGGGATATTTAGAGAATGTCAAGATATAAACACAATTTACATTCTTTCATATTCTGACATTCTCTCAACATCCTCATGATAGATCACAAAGTGTGATCAAATATGAAATGAAGAGTCTTCTGGGGAAGACAAATAGCCATGTGACTGTTGGGCTTCATATGCCCAACAATCTCCCCCGTGAAGTCCAATTGTCATAGCCTGTAACATTCCCTGCATCTCCATTCCAAGGCTCATACTACAACTAGCTCTTGAGAAGATTTTAATATTGCCAAACTCTGTTCATGAACAGTGTGAATTAATCTTCTCCAAGTCAGATCAGAGTTAAAAACATATTCTCTAACTATTTCATCTAGTAATCTGTAATCAGTAAAACTACTATCTGCAGATGCATAATACACTCCTCCATCAAGGTCGCTTGCTCTTGTGCTCCCCCGTAATAGAATATCTAGAAGATCAACATTATCAAATTTTAATACCCAAATATAAAAATCTTGTACAGGTGTGAATAGCCTGCAAACATCACTCCCAATTCTTACGGTTGCCTCATTGAATGAATTTGTTGTATTTTGTGGAGAAACTTGTGCAATACCTACAATCAATGCATTCCACTCTGCCTCCACTGTTGCAATTTGCTACAATAAATCATCACTTCTGCAATCTGCTTGTTCTTCTTCAGGGGCATCCTCATTCGCTAGATTCAAGACTACATCCTCCTCACCCCGGCAGGCATCCTCCTCATCTTGGAAGGGAAACAAACCAGTCTCTTCTTCAAATAGTGAATATGACAAACCCTCTTCTTCTTCAGCCAAAGTCTCCTCCTTTTTCCAGCCATCCCACCAATGATGTTTGGTTTCATCCTCCACTTGGACATCACTCTCTACTGAGTCTAGATTGCCAAGAAATTTTTTGATGACTGATTCGGCTTCATCATCGGATTCGGCCTCATCATCTGAAACTTCGGCCTGTTTATTGATAACATTAAAGCACCCAACTCCAGGATCAACTATCCAATCGGATCCCATCTTTGCTCAATATTTCACCATAGCTCTGATACCAATTGTTAGTTTAAAAACGAGTAGAGAAAACACATAATAATGAACAGAAAACAACAGAAAGAATAATAGACACAACAAAGAACTCAAGACACAAGATTAACGTGGTTCACCACTAAGTGGCTACATCCACCAGAAACGCAGGGAGAATTCTTATTAACCAATATCCAATTACACAGTATATCATGTATGGGCTGCACACAGCCATTTATATAAACATATCAAATATGAAATGAAGAGTATTCTGGGGAGGACAAACAGCCATGTGACTGTTGGGCTTCATATACCCAACTGAAACGTAGGGAAAGAGGAGAGAAGTCGTCTAAAACAGTTAAGTGGTGAGTAAAACATGGTGAGGGCGGTTTGAAATCTAAACTTCTTTAGCTACTTCTACTGGAAAAGTTGTTTGCACTGGCTTCTTCTGTTTTCGCAGTGATATTTTTTGTGAAATGACATCTGTGTCTATTGTGAAAGGCATGGTGACCCCTAAATGTGGTGGACGTAAACTGTTTTTCATTTCTTGTTCAGGTTTTAGTGGCCCTAAACTTGAGGGATCTTCGCAGGTGCTGGATTTGGCGGCTGGATCTCACAAGGTTTCAATGACTCCAATACTTCATCCTAAGGCCAAGTAAGTTTGAAGAATCATGCTTCATTTCTTCTACATTTTTCCATTTGATGAGATTTCAGGCATTGAAAAGAGTAGATCTGAAAATTTGATATCTAAGCTTTTTCAGAGTGAATATGATTAAGTTTCACAATGCTTAAGAATTTAAAGAAACGGGAATTAAAAACATGATATTTGCACAGTCTAGTTCTAGCGGAGATGAATGATACTATCTTTCATTTTCTGGGGAGTTTCTAATGCGATGTATTTCATTCTCAGGGAGGTTGAAAAGGGTAAAAATCTATTCTTGAAACGTGAGGCTCATGAACGGCTCAGAAGATTGAAATCTTTAAATCACTCGAGGGTTGGGCATAAGAGAAGATATTGGTCCATTTAAAACCCGTCAAGAATTCTTGGCAGCCACAAGAATCTTTGCCTGATCCTACTTCTGAGGGCTTTATGATGACATTAAATATTTATGAGAGAGGTCTCGTGAATTACCGGATGACTATTTAGTTTGTCTGGTGGGAGATATGATTACAGAGGAAGCATTGCCCACTTATGAGACTCGTATGTGGACTGCCGAAGAGAACAGACACGGTGATCTTCTCAATAAATATATTTACTTGTGTGGCCGTGTGGACATGAGACAGATTGAAAAGACCATACAATACCTCATTGGATTAAGAATGGTAAACCATTCTTAATCATTCTAATATTTTTCACTGATCTTTGCAAATGTATAATGAAAGCTATTGTAATTGTTGAATTTGATGTAGGTGTCAATTAGATATTAAAAGCTGTATTAATACAGTTTAGATGATTTATCTATTTTTCTTTAGTTTTCTGGATTCTATTGTGTAGATTTTTGTTTGCATCAACGTTTCGGATCACACTAAATGATTCATCATCAGAACACTATCATTTTGATGATGGATCGAAGAGTTATTATAGCTCTCTCATTTTGATGATGAATCATCAAGATAAGAAAGTTGTAGATGAGAAAGTCATTAAGTGTAATCTGCATTAACGTTGATGCAAACAAAAACCTATACAATAGAATCGAGAAACTAATCAACATTCTTTATAAACTGTAAAAATCTAATCTTTCTCTAACATTATTTTTTTCCTTCACCTTATTTGAGACCTTAGTGAAGTAATATAGATATATTAGCATAATGTATTTTGACTTGGGTTCTTGTCTCTATAGAATCCCCGCACACAAAATAGCCCTTCTCTTTGCTTTTTGTACACATCTTTCCGGGAGAGGGCAACGTTCATATCACATGGTAATACTGCAAGATTTTCCAAAGATCACACTGATCTCAATCTAGCTCAAATATGTGGAACTATTGCTGCAGATGAGAAGCGTTACGAGACTGCATATACTAAAATAGATGAGAATTTGTTTGAGATTGATCCTAACGATACACTCATTTCTTTTGAAGACATGATGCGGAAGAAGATTACTATGCCTAACCATTTGATGTATGATGGGAAAGATGAGGAACCAAACAAAGCTTCAAATAAGTATGTTCAAAAAAATCACCTTGAGGATCAAATTATAGGCAACAAGAATGATGGTGTGCAAACAAGAAGGAGAACAAGGAACAATGAACAAGTAAATTTTTGCCTTATGACCGAGATGGAACCCAAGACATATGATGAAGCCAGCAAGAGTGAGAAGTGGATGGAGGCCATGGAAGAAGAGTTGCAAGAAATAGAGAAGAACAAGACTTGGGAATTGGTTCCTAGGCTAGTAGACAAGAATGTTATTGGCACCAAATGGGTCTATAGGAACAAGATGAGTGAAGAAGGCAATGTAATAAGGAACAAGGAAAGACTTGTACATGCAAGGGATATGCTCAGGTAGAGGGCGTAAATTTTGAAGAAACATTTGTACCACTTGCAAGGCTTAAATCTATAAGGCTATTCTTGGCATTCTTAGCCTATAAAGAATACAAAGTATATCAAATGGACGTAAAATCTTCTTTCTTGAATGACAATCTTGAAGAAGAGGTCTATATTGAGCAACTTGAAGGATTTCAGCTACATGAAGATGAGAACTGTGTATGTAGATTGAGAAAATCTTTGTATGGTCTAAAGCAGGCACCTAAAGCATGGTATTCTAGGTTGGATAAGTACTTACATCAGCAAGGATTTAAAAACGGGTGTGCTAATAGAAACTTTTATATAAAGGTAAATGGTAATCTTATGATCATTGTGGTTATATATGTAGATGATATCATTTTTGCAGGCAACAAAGATGTCCCATGTAAAGAATTTGCTAATCAAATGTAGTTTGAGATGTCTTTACGTGGAGAGCTATCATATTTCCTTGGTTTGCAGATTTCTCAATTAGATAAGGGTATATTTATATCACAAACCAAGTATGCCAAAGATATGTTAAAGAATTTTCATATCGAGGACAACAAGCTGGCTAGTACTCCCATGGTGACTGGATGCAAGCTAAGTAAGGATGATGAGTCACCCAATGTAGATTAGACTTTGTAAAGATCAATGATTGGGAGTTTGTTATATCTAACAGGGTCAAGGCTAGATATAGTTCAAGCGGTGTGCATGGTGGAAAGATTTCAAGAAGCTCCTAAACAATCACATGTCAATGCAGTTCCACCTTCCTTCAACACTTAAACTATTTTTATGTAGTCTCTGGTTCAGGGGGAGTATATTGCTTTACCTTCCTATCCTTGAACCTCATGCTTGTCTCAAGGGGAGTTTTGAAATTTTTGTAAGAAGTATTGGTACTACTTTTTATATTGTAATAATGGTTCATCTAACCTTCAGACAGTACTAACAATCTAGATCTATGCACATAGAGATGGTCACAGGGGAGAAGAATAAGTCTGAATGTGTTGTCTATCAAGCCATTTTCCATTGTTGTCAAAGGGGAAGAGAAGAAAGTGTGTTGACATCAATGCCAAAGGGGGAGATTGTTGGCATTATATTACCATTGATGTCAACAATTGACAAGATGCAGTGGAGAGTTAAGATTGACAGGTCGACAAAAGTGTTGTTGCAGCATCGTATAACACATCATGTTATATGCACAAAGAGATATAGGAGGATTGCATGAAGCATGTCATTGAGGCATGAAAATGGACAAGGAAGACAAAAGAAATTGTGTTGGAAATGTATTGTGAAATCTAGTCTGACTCAAAAAAAAGTTAGTTGCAATTGTCAATAACACGCAGGTTATCGCATGCAGTTACAGTGAGTATCAATCGCAATTGTCAATAACATGTAGGTTATCACTATTTACAAAGTTGCAAAATGTTACTACAGATGTCAATAACATGACGGGTTAGTTGTGTTGGTCTATCAGGATGTCAATAATATGATAATTATGCGCCCCCCGCTATCTCATGACAAGAAACACTTAAGGAAAAACACTTTGCAGGCTAGTCACTAAAGTGTGACGAAGATGTCAATAACATGCAGGTTATGATACTTAGCTTATCCCGCAGCATGTTATTCGCTATTAGATAACCATGCGGGATAACACTAAAGTGAAGAAAACAATGAATCTTGTTATCCTGTAGTATGTTATTCATTGTAAGATAACCTTGCGGGGTAACAATAAACAAAGGTAAATAAGGTAGCTCGTTATCGCATGTCATGCAAACTTGGAGAGAGATGGTCATGCAAGGTAAAAATACCAAAGGGAATAGATGGATCCCGTTAGCCCACATGGTAAGAAGGTCTAAGAGGAAATGATGTGGGACAAGGAAATCAGTAGAAATCACATTATCCCACCAGCTTGCATGAAAGAAGAGTTGGTGATTCACGATGCATATAACATGCATGTTATATGACCCACGGAATACATCTACACAGCCCGCAAATCCAACATGGATTTTCTTTCACACGTGGACCCTTTGTGAGATGAGGTTTTTGTTAATGGGTCCCACCATTCAACAAGTGGTTGGGTGAACAAGATTCAAAGGAGACATTAATGTAGCTGACATTTTCACTAAGCCACTACCAAAAGACAACTATGAATCTATGAGACAAAAATTTGGTGTTGTTCCACCTTCCTTCAACACTTAAACCATTTTTATGTAGTCTCTTGCTCAGGGGGAGTATATTGCTTTACCTTCTTGTCCTTGAACCTCATGCTTGTCTTAGGGGGAGTTTTGAAATTTTTGTACACTTTATTGGTACTTCTTTTTATATTGTAATAATGGTTCATCTAGCCTTTAGACGGTATTGACAATCTAGATCTATGTGCATAGAGATGGTCATAGGGGGAGAAGAATAAGTATGAATGTGTTGTCTATCAAGCCCTTTGTCATTTTTGTCAAGGAGGAGAGAAGAAAGTGCCTTGACATCAATGCCAAAGGGGGAGATTGTTGTCATTAGATTGTCGTTGATGTCAACAATTGACAAGATACAGTGGAGAGTTCAGATTGATAGGTTGGCAAAAGTTTTGTTGCAGCATTGTATAACACACCATGTTATATGCACAAGGAGATACAAGAGGATTGCATGAAGCATGTCATTGAGGCATGAAAATGGACAAGGATGACACAAGCAATTGTATTGGAAATGTATTGTGAAATCTGGTCTGACTCAGAAAAAGTTAGTTGCAATTGTCAATAACACGCAGCTTATCGCATGCAGTTACAGTAAGCATCAGACGTAGTTGTCAATAACACGTAGGTTATCGCTATCTACAAAGCTATAAAATGTGACTGTAGATGTCAATAACATGATGGGTTAGTTGTGTCGGTCTATCAAGAAGTCAATAACATGAAAGTTATGCAGCCCTCGCTATCCCACAACAAGAAACACTTAAGGCAAAACACTTTGCGGGCTAGTCACTAAAGTGTGACAAAGATGTCAATAACACGCAGGTTATGTTACTCGGCTTATATCGCGGCATGTTATTCACTATTAGATAACCTTGCGGGATAACACTTAAGTGAAGAAAATTGTGAATCTCGTTATCCCGCGGCATGTTATTCGTTGTAAGATAACCTTGCGGGGTAACAATAAACAAAGATAAATAAAGTAACTCATTATCCTGCGTCATGAATACTTGGATAGATATGGTCGTGAAAGATAAAAATACCAAAGGGAATAGATGAATCTTGTTAGCCTATGTGGTAAGAAGGCTTGGGAGGAAATGATGTTTGACAAGGAAATCGATAGAAAACGCATTATCCCACCAGCTTGCATGAAGGAAGAGTAGTTGATTCGCGATGCATATAACATGCATGTTATATGACTTGTGGAATACATCTACACAGCTCGCGAATCCAACGTGGATTTTCTTCCACACGTGGACCCTTTGTGAGATAAGGTTTTTGTTATTGGGTCCCACCATTCAACAAGTGGTTGGGTGACAAAAAAATGTTAGGTGGACAATAAAATCGTTTTGATTGGTCAATGAAGCAAGAGCATACATATGAGATAATATTTTCCAATCTGAGTAACATGCAAAAACAAAAATTAATGTTGAGCAGAGCGGTAACTGAAGATATGATTTTGAAAATGGGGGGGCTGAGTGCAGAATCAAATCTGATTGCAAAGATTATGGTACTCTCAGACAAAGATGAAGAGACATGAGCATTCAATGCAGACCTATACTGGAGAAGGTGGATTAGCTCCAGAATCATCTAGAAATATTCGAATGGATTGCAAAATTCAAGATTACTAAAAATAGTAATCCATGCTCAGAGATACAATTTGATTTCTAAAGGAATCCAATGGGATCATTTATTATTGACAGCTATTTGTCAAGAGAGAATGTTCAGAGGAAAATCAATTGGCAGATTGGATTTCTCAAATGTTGAGAAAATTATTTTTTTAATTCATCCTTGGTGGGAAAATTCTAGTTGGATGTAAATTGCTTCTTAGTGAAGTTTGTGTGTAGTTGAAGATGTGGTGTAATAGAGATTTGTAAGTTAGCAAATAGAGAAGCTTTGCAAAAATAGATTACTAAAAATAGTAATCCATGCTCAGAGATACAATCTGATTTCTAAAGGAATCCAAGGGGATCATTTATTATTGATGACTAGTTGTCTGGAGAGAATGTTCAGAGGATCAAATCAACTGGCAAATTGGATTTCTCAGATGTCGAGAAAATTAATTTTTTAATTCATCCTAGGTGGGAAAAATCTAGTTGGATGTAAATTGCTTCTTAGTGAAGTTTGTGTGTAGTTGAAAATGTTGTGTTCTAGAGAGTTGGAAGTTAGCAGATAGAGAAGCTCTGCAAAAATAGAGAAGGTGAGAATAGAGAGTGGAAAAAGAAGGTAGTATGAAAGCGTATTCTGCAGGTGTCAATAACACGATGCCCGAGCAGTTAATAACATCGCAAAAATTATTGCTAGCAAAATACTGAGAAGGTAAAAAGAAGATAAGTTCCAACCAAAGGTTGATGTAGAAAGAAAAATTAGAGGATTAAGAAGGTAGAGCAGACAAGGCAAAAAAGTATAGCAAAGAGGTGAAGAAGTTAGAACCAGAAAAGGGAAAAGGTATACAAGAGAAGAGAATTTAGAGCAGCAAAATAACATAGTAGTAGAACATTCATAACATTTTGTGAGCAGGCAATTGGAAATTTGTAAGGTGTTACAAAACTCATTTGTAACAAGGTCTCTATAGTATCGAATTGTTTATTGAATCATTGTAAATCTCTGAGTGGGTGCTCAAAGCAGGGGTAGGTGCTCCTTTGAGTAGGTGCTCATAAAATCAGGGGTTGGTGCTCCTTGGATTGATGGCCTAAAACATATTGTAATCAATTTTCCATTTTAAGGCTAGATTGGAGCGGTAGACTCCAACAACATTTCTCACCGAGGTTTTTCCCCATCGTGGGTTTTCATCATATATCCTATGTTAAGTGTATGCCTCTTGTTTGCAAATTCTTTAATCTATTTTCTTATTTATGTTGGCACAGTCAGATTTAAAGTATAAAATTTATGATTATCACCAATTCAGCCACCCCCTCACCCCCCCTCCGCTCTTAATGATCATTTGTGTTCTTCATTTTTTACGGTCAGCCTTAAACATCACACTTTAACTTTTAATTTATCTCACACTATTTTGTTTCTTGCACTATATTTAGAAAGTATATGCAATTATCCACTCCTTAAAAATTATAATTTTTTTGGCTCAACACTATTGTCATATTGATTAAAGCTATATTTTGCCAAAATTTTGTTCCATCTCATATTAATGTTGGGTATTACAAATGAAATTACTTGTGGAAAAAGCTCCTATATTTAATAATAATACCCTTCGATTAGTATTTGTCAAGAACTAAAATAAATTAACTCTAATTAAATTTTTGCTAGAAAATTTTAGAAGACTAAACTAATTATATTACAATTTTTCTATTATTATTTATACTTTGTATATATGATGCAATAGTATATTATTTTATTTTGACATCTTTCAAGATCCAAACCCTATGCTTGAGAATACTTCTAGTTGCAAACAACAAACCTTGGCTTTTAACTTGCAATAGAAGATATGAATGTACTTATGTAGCCATCTAACTATTTCTAATTCTTGTCATTTTATATGACTTCCTTTATTAGTTGTCTTTGATTAACTGTATTGAGATGGATAGAAATTTTAAATTAGTTTTATAGTTCAAATTAACACAGACACCCTTTTTTTAGTTGTTATCATACCATTTGATTTCTTCCCATGATCACCATATCATCATTGTTTGGGTGAGTTCATATTGCATTAGCAAATAAAATATATAACTTGCATCATTTCTATGTTTTGAAAGAAAATGTACTTAAAATTATTATGGATTTCAAACAAACTTTTCCCAATTGTCACACTTGTCCAAGTCTAGTGATACATATATACATTGCACAATTCACACAATATTGCAAAACAATAACTTGTTCACAATTAAACTATTTTTATTTATTTATTATGTCAGAGCCTTGCACTCAACAAGACTTGATCTCTCGTGGGCTCATTTGAAACCATTCAACTTCACCAATAGAGCAAGGACCCATTGAGTTTTAATTAATTTTAGTAATATTGATCATTATTAATTTATTACTAGTAGTTAATTGAGATACTTAAAGTCAAACTAGAAAGTTAAATATCCATTATGAATTTTAAAGTGGTTGGAGGCCGACCAGCCAAGTCAATGCTTAGTGTGCTGGTTAAGCCGGCCGGCAGGGGAAACTGAATGAATTTTAAAGAGTAATGTGGTGAGGAAACGTAGGGAAAGAGGAGAGGAAGTTGTCTTAAACACTAATGTGGTGAGGAAATTGTGATTTGGAAGTCCAAAATTCTTTAGTTACTTCTTCTGGAAAAGTTGTTTGTACTGGTTTTTTCTGTTTTCGGTGTGATATTTTCTGTGAAATGGCCTCTGTGTCTGCTGTGAAATGCATGGTGACCCCTAAATATGCCAGAAGTGAAGTTGGGGGATCTCGCAGGGTTTCGATGACTGCGGTGCTTTCTCATAAGGCAAAGTAAGTTTGAAGAATCATGCTTCATTTCTTCTACTTTTTCCCCTTTGATGAGATTTCAGGCATTAAAAAGAGTAGATCTGTTAATATGATATCTAAGATCTTTCCGAGTGAAATGATAAAGTTTCAAAATGCTTAAAATTTAAAGAAACGGGAAATAAAAACATGATATTTTCAGAGAAGAGATAAATGATACTATCTTTAGTTTTTTTGTGAGATAGATTGTTGGGGAATTTCTAAACTGTTGCATTTCATTCTCAGGGAAGTTGAAAAGGGTAAAAATCAGTTCCTGAAGCGTCAGATTCATGAACAGGTGCTTCATTCCATGCCACCTCAGAAAATTGAAATCTTTAAATCACTCGAGGGTTGGGTAGAAGAGACTATATTGACCCATTTAAGACCCATTGAGAATTCTTGGCAGCCACAAGACTTTTTGCCCGATCCTGCTTATGAGGCCTTTATCCATGACATTAAAGAGTTACAGGAACGGTCTCGTGAATTGCCGGATGACTATTTAGTTTGTCTGGTGGGAGATATGATTACAGAGGAAGCATTGCCTATTTATCAGACTATGCTTAACACTCTAGATGGAGTGCGTGATGAAAGTGGTTGCAGTCCCACATCCTGGGCTGTGTGGACTCGTATGTGGACAGCTGAAGAGAACAGACACGGTGATCTTCTCAATAAGTATCTTTACTTGTGTGGCCGTGTGGACATGAGACAGATTGAAAAGACCATACAGTACCTCATTGGGTCAGGAATGGTAAGCATTCATCATCATTCTAATATTTTTCACTGATCTTTGCAAACATATACTAAAAGCTATTGTAATTATTGAATTTGATATTGGTGGCAATTAGATATTAAAATCTATATTAATACAATTTAGACTATCGTTTTTTTCTTTAGTGTTTTGGATTCTATTGTGTAGACTTTTGTTTACATTGATGTTTCAGATCACACTCAACGATTCATCATCAGAATTCTCTCATCCTGATGATGGATCAAAGGACTGTTACAACTCTTTCATTTTGATAATGAATCATTGAATTGATCTATCATCAAGATAAGAAAGCCATTAAGTGTAATCTGTATTGACATTGATGCAAAGTACAAAAACTTATACACAATCTTTATAAAACCTTATCTTTTTTTGCATTGTTTTTTTCATTCACCCTATTTGAGACCTTAGTGAGGGTAATATAGATGTAATGTATTTTGACTTGGGTTCTTGTCTCTATAGAATCCCCGGACAGAAAATAGTCCCTTTCTCTGCTTTTTGTACACATCTTTCCAGGAGAGGGCAACGTTCATATCACATGGTAATACTGCAAGATTTGCCAAAGACCATGGTGATCTTAGACTAGCTCAAATATGTGGAACTATTGCTGCAGATGAGAAGCGCCACGAGACTGCATATACTAAAATAGTTGAAAAGTTGTTTGAGATTGATCCTAACGATACCGTCATAGCTTTTGAGGACATGATGCGGAAGAAGATTACCATGCCTGCCCATTTGATATATGATGGGGAGGATGATAAGTTGTTTGATCACTTTTCAGCTGTTGCACAGAGGTTAGGTGTATACACAGCAAGGGACTATGCCGATATCATGGAATTCTTGGTGAAGAGATGGAATGTGGAGAAACTAGAAGGCCTTTCAGCTGAAGGAAGGAAGGCTCAAGATTGTGTATGCAGATTGCCGCCTCGTATCAGAAGGTTTGAAGAAAAAGCTCAAGAAAGGGTAAAACAGAGTCAAAAATGTGGTTTCAGCTGGATATTCAACAGAGAAGTGGTGCTATGAAATGTTAAAAAATTAGAAAGTATATGATTTGATATACTATAGTTTGGGAACGTGCTATCTAATTATCTAAAATGCAATTCATACAAAAGAGAATTTTTTTTAATTTCTCTTACTTATGAATTACATTTTAGGTATTTGGATAGGCAATGCTCCATAATTTAGTAGTAGTCCTTTGCATTTATTAAGAGACTGTTTGGAAACTATTGATTATTAAACTCTACTTTGATATTTGAAAAAAAAAGGATCAAAAATCTTTCCCAACCTTTGTGAATTATATTATATTTTACAGAAAAAGGAAAAAGTTAAAAAACAATGATATGTCATTATTAAAATCTAGGAAACTGTCACTAGCATTGCTATTTGCCACACAACATTGCATGTCTAAAACAAATGTGTCTATCACCACGCCATTTTGATAGAAAAGGGTCAATTTTATTTATGTTTATGATATTTGGAAAAAAAATAAAGGATTAAAAAACTTTTCCAATGTTTGTGAATTATATTATATTTTATAATCAAATTCATGTTTTCCTAATTTTTGATTGGGCAAGCCTTAATTTTCTGGGTGTTTTATTGATTTTTTTCTAAAAAATAAATCTTAAAAATAGACAAAAGTGAAAAATCAATGATATGTCATCATAAAAAATCTAGGAAACCAACACTTGCCACAACATTGCATGTCTAAAACAGGTGTGTCTATCACCGGGCCATTTTCGTAGAAAAGTGTCAATTTTATTTGTGTTTATGATATTTCAAAAAAAAATAAAGGATCAAAAAACTTTTCCAATGTTTGTCAATTATATTATATTTTATAATCAAATTCATGTTTTCATAATTTTTGATTGGGCATGACTCAATTTTCTGGATGTTTTATTGATTTTTTTCTGAAAATAAATCTTTAAAAAAGACAAAATTGAAAAATAAATGATATGACATTATAAAAAATCTAGGAAACCATCACTTGCCACAACATTGCATGTCTTAAACAAATGTGTCTATCATTAGGCCATTTTGGTAGAAAAGTGTCAATTTTATTTGTGTTTATATATTTTCAATAAAAAATCCATCAACTCTAGATCACCATCAACAATTTGACATTTGATTTAATGTATTAAAATGTGTAATTCAAAAACAAAAATGAAAAAAAATAATTTTTGCACTTATTCTTCAATATGAAACAATAGAATGAAAGAACAATGATATTTGTATAGCTATTTCAAATATAAAATAAATATATTGTAATGCCTCTGCATTATGTCATCATCATTTTTTATCCATTGTGAATATTGTATATGTTAAATTGTATTGTATGCATTATCATTCTTTTGTATTGACATCCACATGGTACACCCTTTGATATAGTTATAGTATTTTTTATCGCGTGAATATTACTTGCTTATCATTGCAGTTAGTTATGCATGTTAGATTCATTAATTAGTTATGCATATGATGATATGATTATATTATGATGCACTAACTATATTTATAATGTTGACCCCAATTGGTGAATTTATGTGCTTTAGCTATGTTGTATATGCATAGGTACCCTTGAGTTTTTTAAGTGATGTAGGTATCGGGTATCGACTCTACTTAGCTCCACAAGTTTGATAGTACACTTCCCCTATGATGGTTAATGAGAGATAACATAGTGGCCCAAAAGTCACCAAACATTACTCATAAACATTATGAAGAGCAATTTAAAAATTATATTATAATCATCCAACCATTTTAACTCGTATAAAATATTATATTTTTTAAATAATAATACATTTATTTAAAAATTTTGATATATAATACACTTAGATATGGTGAAACTAATAGTTGAAATTTAAAACTAAATGATGAATAAACATTTGGTTGTATGGATTTAAACTTCAAGAATGAAATCATAGGAACTTTCTAAAACATTGAATTCTTGTTCTTCCAAATATCTATTGATGTGAACAAAAATACAATATTCAAGAACCTTGCCTTACTCTCCATATTCTTCCTTAGATAGTTTCCTTATCTAGTTGTAGACATGTAAATTCAATGAACTTGGTAAAGAAACATAATCCAAGTTCAATGCATCGGTCTTTAGACATTTACTTATTTGTTGTCCACTTTATTATTGATAGATTGTTTTGTAGGGATTTATAGCATGCCAATATATGATTAATAGATTTCTATGAAGGTAGTAAGCCACTTTACCATGCATGTTTTCTCCCAACTCCTTCAATAAAATCATTCATCGTCATCGTCTTCACAAATGTGTATGAATAGATTTGTTAAGGATCTTGGGAGAACTTTGAAAGTTATTGAACACCCAATTATTAAGAAATATTTGATCTAAACCAAGTAAAAGCATCTACACTTAGTGCATATAAACATATTTTTTTAGATTAGAATAATTTTAATTTATTTTATTGGCACTAATAGTTTGAGTTGTTATAGTTTAATTCAAACAAGCTACAGATGTTCCTCATTAATAAATAAATATTCTTTTAATTTTTTTCTTAGTGTTGATTTAATTTGAGTGTGCATAAATCAATTGTGAGTATTGATCAACACACAATATTGTGGATTGGTATATAATGATTAATTAGTATGTTTGGTCAACAAGATTTGATTGTCTACATTGGATATACAATATATAGTTTACGCTTACACTAATGATGTATATTAGATTTATGTATATTGTAGATGATTTTGGAAAAGTGAGAAATTCTCTATTTAGATACTTATAAACATTTTCTTTAGTTTTGACTTGATACAAATGTAGAGTTTATTAGCATGTGTTCATATGTATATATTAAAAATCTTTAATTTTGTATTCAATTATATCCTAACAAATCTTAATTTAATTGTCAATAAAATGTTCAACCTTGTATATTCAGTTATATCCTAACAAATTATAATTTAATTGTTAGTGAAGCATTCTAACTTTATCCAAACTTACACTTGTGATGTTATTACTATTGGAGTGATGTATTTCATTCTAAGTTGACAAGGGTAAAAATCATTGCCACATACGTGAGGTTCATGAACAAGTGCTTCATTCCATGAAAAGTTGTGGTTGAAATACAACCATTAGAAGATGACTAGGGTTGACATATGACAGATAACAACATCAGCGTTAAAGTGGATGAAAATATCTTTCACAGGAGAAAACTGTGCAACACCCAGTTGACATTTGCAACATTGAGGAGTAATGTGATGAGGAAACGTAGGGTGAGAGGAGGGAAAGTCTTCTAAAACAATAATGTGGTAAAGCATGATTTGGAAGTCCAAACTTATTTAGCTACTTCTACTGGAAAAGTTGTTTATACTTGCTTTTTCTGTTTTCGGTGTGATATTTTCTGTGAAATGGCATCTGCATCTGTTGTGAAATGCATGGCGGCTAGATCTCGCAGGGTTTCGATGACTGCGATTCTTCCTCCTATGGCCAAGTAAGTTCGAAGTGTCATGCTTCATTTCTTATATATTTTTCCCTTTGATGAGATTTCAGACGTTAAAAAGAGTAGATCTGATAATATGATATCTAAGATCTTTGCGATTGAAATTGATAAAGTGAAACGGGAATTAAAAACATGATATTTCCATAGTCTATTTCTAGTAGAAATGAATGATACTAAGTTTATTTTCCTGTGAGATAGATTGTTGGGGGAGTTTCTCTCCTCCGTAGACTTTCATCCTCTTCCACCATCTGTTGTCTTGTCATCTTCTTTCACTCTGATTGAGCATTGGAGAAATTCTAGGATGATTTTGACTGCAAAAATCTTCCTTCTTAGATTTCACTATCATGATCTTGTAATTGCATTTAATATGTATTTTCTTTATTATTTTGTTGGTGTATGAATAGGAAGGAAAAGGTGCATTTTTAAATGGACGCGTCTATTCTGGTTTCAAAAGTGATCTATCGTACCAACGACATGCATACCATGCCAATTCGGCGCAGTGGCCAGACCCACAATATGTGACATGGACTCACTGGTTTCAATCGTCGAGGCCTACGCAAAACTACATGGACATGCCAGAGGACGGCGGATCTTGGGCCGCAGCTCGCTTACTGGTTAGCAGCAGTGCGTTGTGCATAACACACACATTAAAAGCCAGGAAAAAGAAACAACCAGCGGCGAGTGTAGAAACTGCGTTCGGACGGCAAACCAGCAAGAAAAAGAGGGCGCGAGCTTCAAAAAAAAGCCATTAAAAAAAAAACTGCCCGCAATTTAAGAAACCATGTTCAGATGGCATACCGTTGGGAAAAAGAGGGCGCTGCTTCCAAAAGGTTGCATCTATTCTGG
This sequence comes from Cryptomeria japonica, assembly GCF_030272615.1. Taxonomy (NCBI): domain Eukaryota; kingdom Viridiplantae; phylum Streptophyta; class Pinopsida; order Cupressales; family Cupressaceae; genus Cryptomeria; species Cryptomeria japonica. The sequence continues at coordinate 540,176,965 of NC_081413.1, forward strand.
CTCCAAAATGGACCTTTCGTACAACGTGTTAGTGACAGGTTAGTCAATCGCAGTCGTTAATTGCAAAATCGACAATGTAGAACGTGTGAATAACACGCGTGTTAGTTAATCCGTACTCCCTGTACCTCTGTTTCAGAAAATGTGGCACCATTTTCTGCCTAATGTGGAAAAAACAAGACTAATGCGCGATTAAAACATAAGGACAGGCTACGAGTCATTGTTGAAGTGTTGTTGTTGAAGAAGCAGGTTGTGACTCATTGTTGAAGGGCTCTTGTTGTAGAAGCAGGTTGCCTTGTTGAAGGGCGTCCGATTGTTGAAGGAGGCAGGTTGCGAGTCATTGTTGAAGTGCTATTGTTGAAGAAGCAGGCTGTGACTCATTGTTGAAGGGCTCTTGTTGTAGAAGTAGGTTGCATTGTTGAAGGGCGTCTGATTGTTGGAGGAGGCTGCATTTTTTAAGGGCGTCTGATTGTTGAAGTAGGCTGCATTTTTTAAGGGTGTGAGGTATGTGGAAATCGGCCTCTACAAGTCATCTTTTTCCTGTTTGTGTTTGGATTTTATTAAAAATGATGGATGTGTATATTTTGGGTTTGCATTGTTTGTTTTCGTTTCTTGTTTTGCTTTATATGTAGTGCAAAAATTTGCTTGTTTTGGAGGCAGAATAGGGAGAAAATTTGCTTGTCTAACTATCGCGTTAAGGTTAGATACCATGCAGAACACGTGTCTGTTGGGTCCAAAAATCCTTACATCGCGATTCTCGACTAACAATCCATGGTAGTCGGGTAGTGGGTCGACCTTTTATCTTTGTGACTGTAGATTTTGGATTAGAGAGGTGGGATTGGGTTAGAATGCGCGTTAGGTATTCACATTAGGGTTAGCCGCATTAGGGTTACAAGCTGCATCAGTGATAGAAGGCAGGTCAGGGTTAGCAATGTTAGATTAGAACGCGGGTTAGGGTTAGAATGCGGGTTAGGGTTAGCGGTGGTAGGGTTAGTAGGCAGGTTAGGATTAGCAGGTGGGTTAGGGTTAGAAGACGCGTTAGGGTTAGCAACATTAGGGTTAGAAGGAAGGTTAGGATTAGCTACATTAGGGTTAGAATTGGTGTTATGTTTTTTATCAGTCCCGTCTGGGCAAAGCTATTCGGACGCGCTTCTGGCTCCAAAACAAACACATTTGTTCTGGCTCGAAAATGGCAGAATGAATTTACCATCAATTTTGCAATAAATGGTTGCGATTGACTAACACATTGTTAATAGTCGCAGCCCATTGGTATCGCATTGTACGAAAGGTCCAATGGTGCAAAATGAGTGACTAATATTATTTCCCCGATGACTTTCTTTTCGCTACAACCTTCACTAATGGACATTTTCACTATTGCGCTTTTTGGTATAAGTCTTATCGATAGCCTCATCGGTTATCAGCAAGACAATTTTATTCTTTTACCGCTTATGTTCACGAATTGACTAACACGCTTGTTAGTCGCGTGTTTTACACCATCAATTTTGTAATTAACGGTTGCGATTGACTAACCTATCGCTAAAACACAATATGAAAGGTCCATTTTGGAGCTGAACGGTCGCGGCTATTCTGTCTCCAAAATGGACCTTTCGTACAATGTGATAGTGATGTGTTAGTCAATCGCAGTCGTTTATATTAAAATCGACGGTGTAAAACGCGCGACTAACATGCGTGTTAGTCAATCCATACTATCATTTTGGGGAGGAGCGGGAGCACCTATTGTATAGCGTGTTAGCATTGTGTTAGTCAATCACTGCTTGTTGATTGCAAAATTGACGATCTAAAACGTGTGACTAACAGGGGTGTTAGTCATTGTGTACTTTCATTTTGGAGCGGTCATGCATGAAAGCACATAATGCACCTTGTTAGTCGATATTGGAATGAAACTTTCTATTAGGTGTGTGCGTCATATGAATCGAAGGTCTTCGTAGGATGGTCGTGACTATTCTGGCTCAAAAAAGGACCTTTTGTAGGACTACGATAACATGATATGGATATGTGTAAGTGCACAAAAATGTCCATAGACTATGGTGTAGAATACAAGTACTTAGATTCTAAAATAACATGGAACATGTGGTAGATGAATTTAGTTATTAGAAAGCACTAAAAAATTAACGCATAGGTTGATAAAAATTCAAAGAATTTATAGATATCGATGTTAGTTTGACAGATTTGCATGTCCGTTTTGGAATCATAGGTATCTTGATTTTAAATATGGAGGTCAACTTTTCTTTAGAGACAAGCAAAACACATGTCGCATTTTGGGGACAAATAAGCAATGATAGGTTGATGAACTTGTTTATCTATGAAGACATCGCATTCCTTTCCATGGTGAAGTTGATCCTTGGACCTAAGTATGTAGATGGTGGATGGAAGTACAGAACGAATGCGGACATAGTGTCTCTGTTTATGGCATGGTGTCTAGAGCTCCGACCTATTGTGAAATTTAGAGAAATCATGAACAAGTGTGTGAAGAAGGAATGACTAGGGGGAATGGAAGCTTTATTAAGTTTGGCATGAGACATGGACATCTTTGAAAGTGTGGACGGAGCATGGATTCACGTGAGTGAATTCACTCCTCCCTTGCGACGTTCTTTCTCTAGAGCGCCACATTCAATAAAGAGGTGAGAAGAAGTGTAACACAAGCTGAAATGTATGGTATTGTGCAATACCTTCAGATGGTCGACGTCTGGCACGCGTGTGTGGAGATGGAAAAATGGGGACCTTGGTCAGAATATAGCGCACTTGTGCAACGAACGGTTCTTGCCCGCACAGAATGACGGGGTCGACCTTATGGAAGAGGAACAGCTAAGAAGGGTCATGTGTTGCAGTTCGGTGAAGGCTCCAGTAGGGAGACAAAAATGAACCAAGTTGGGAACATGGAAGTCATGGATGTGGAAGAGGGCATGGTCACTATTCACATGGAGTAGCGAGATGGAACATACAACCTTTTTTGAAGCAAGGACTGTGTTTTTTTTTTTAAATGTTTTTGAATGTGTTATGTATGGGCTGTTATGTATATCGACTTCGATAGTCTAGTTGGCTAGCCATGGAGGTTTTTCTTTTAGAATGCAAACATTTTCAGAATTAATATAAAATATAGCTTTACCAAACAAAAAAAAAATTGTTGACACCAACTGATACTCTTATCTTCCCTGTTTTGAAATTGTTGTTAGCATTTCATTATATATGGTGAAAAAACATATGTTTTTTATTGTATGTGAATGAAATTGTTCTATAACATCAAATTCAAGAATTTCAATATATATGACTACAAATAAAATTAAATTCTTGTAGCACAATTGAGTTTCTCTTTTGGCTAGGTAATAAATTTCGGTATTGCCTCATTGGAGTAAGTTATGTTGATGATAATGCCTTTGTCGTCTAGCCCATTGGGTATCGAATTAGCGTGGGACAACATTCTCCGATGACCCTGTTTGTCTCAATTTTTGACTACCTTGTTTTCTCTTCACAACCTTTTGCCTCTATTTACAAAAGAAGAGAACAAAAAGAATAGGAAACAAGACAATAATTAATGAGGTTTACAAGGACAAACCTCCTACACTTCAAGCTTTACTAAGCTTAGGCAGGTAGACCTAGTTGTGTCTATTTTCTCACAACCTATTAGATGGTTTACAGAAAACAAGTGCAAGTTTCTGCAAACTTCTTTGATTCAATACAACCAAACATGAATGAAAAATTGTTTTGCTTATATGGGACCATAAAGATTTCATGAATACCAGCAATTTAGACCAGTGCCTTATCTGGGCATGAGAGTCATCAAAAAATCAGACTGAGATCTGACAACAAAATTTGTATACACATCATTATTTTTTATGTATTAAATCTGTATATGCCTAACATATATAGACTTGTAATCTATACTAGATCTAGTCATCAAATTCATGCAAACATACTAATATAAAGCTTAAAACATTCCCATTAATTGCTTTGCAAATCATCTATTTAAACAATCCTTGATTATTTAATAAAAATGAAAACCAGTATGCAAACCCAAAGACAACACAGGTCTGAGTTCAAAATATTTTGACTGTATATTGTTTTCCCTCATCAAAAATTATAGTGATACAAGAATGATTCAAAATCGCAAAAACAAAGTCTGCATATATTTTGCCAGAGCTTCGATACAAAATTTTGTGATCCCCTTCTAGGTAGTCTTGGTATCTGTTTATAAAATTTTGGATGCAACAATCTTTGGACTTCCCTAGAAGAATATTCCTATCTTAACCAAAATTCCCTCCAAAAGTTTCATCGATTACAAAACTGCGACTGCGGTAGGAGCATAACTGATTTTGGAATGTACTCTTCCACGACTAATTAGTTGTCCAGCTGGAAAATGGCCAACTAACTTCTCTATAATTATAAATCAGGCATCAGATGTTTTCAATCCTTCAAGGTTCGAATTACCCAAAAATTCGTTGCAAAAAACCAACTGCTTCAAGATGCTTGTGAACTGCCACATGTTGGAGCATCGGTGGGATCTTCATGTTCTTCTGTCTCTTTCACAACATACTTGATTTACCATAACTTGAACACCTCATTATTGGGCCAAGGGAAGCTAATAATTTTTTGCTTATGTTTATTCAAACCTTTCCTTGTCACCCTTAATTGTTTAACCTCTTTCTCTAGAAAGCTAAAATGTGACTTTATCTTTTCAATTCCTTCAATAGTTTGAACAAACAAGGAAGTATCATCCATGTTAATAATATTATTTATTCTTTGAGATAGCTTATGACCTAGCTCCTCAATCCATACTTCCTTATCTTTCATTTTATTGGCACTTAAGAAGGCCCCAGGAAACAATTCAAACTTTTTATTTGCATATTCCTTTCGGAACAAATTCGCCCTTCTTTCGATATTTACCCTTTCTGCTGCAAACTTGGACAAGTCTTTTACTAATTAATAAGTAGATTTGATTGTATCATCAGCACCTACTTCTTCCTGGGATAATGAATATATGGACTTTAAGTCCACCTCTCTTGCTCCAAACTAGCCTTTTTCTATTTCAAAGAATTCAAAAGAGTCATTATTCTTTTCATATTCAGATATACAATTGCTGCCCCAATAGTATCAGCAAATTTCAAAATGGTACCTCTGAGCTTTTCCTCATATTTATTTGCAAAAATCAATTGATCCTGCTTCAATTTTTTAATTTCATCTTGAACATTTTTCAGTTGACTAGAAGCTAGGAGTCATGGGGGAAGGTGGAAATTCAATGATAGGACTAGATGGAAGGGGCCTAGCAGGAGAAGAAGCAATCATTAGTTGAGAGGACTCACCCTTATGTTGTTGTCCTTCCAATTTACCCTTTAACTCTATAATGGTTTTGTCTTTGGAAGCTATTTCAAGCTTTGCTTCATTATAGGCCTTGAGGACTACTTCTAATTTTACTTGAAGGTCAGCTTTCTCATTTGCCTCCTTCTTAGCCACTGCCATTTCAAATTTAGCAAACTCTAAAGTTGTGCTAGCAGCTTCAATTACTCCTGTATCTTTGACTCTCTTTACTATCATACCCCCTGAGTAGTCAGATCCTGATGATTCTCCCCTTCTTCTATTCTCTTCTCTTTTTAATGACCACATTACCAGAGCTGCATGGTCATTACTATAAGTTATCCCCTCCAAGGGTTTCTTTTCTTTTCTCATTACATAAAAAATTATAGCATCTGCTATATCCCATTCTGGGAGAATTAACACTCCAGCACTTTCAATCAATTTTCTCCCCTCCTCAGGGGAAACACCTCAAATTCCTTTAGCATTTCTTTCTTTATTTCTACTTCAATAGCAAATGAATCTTTATTTGGTTTCTCACCCTTTCTTTTTTTACATCTCTTCTTAAATTGATTCATATGCATTCTCCAACAAAATTGTAAAAAGGCTCCTGGCTTCAGAAAATTATCATCTGCCAAAAATTCATCACTGGCCTATTTTATGATAGGATCCAATTCTCTGCTAGCAAATTCCTCAGTAGTTAGGTCCATTTTAGCACCTGTTGGCTCCTCTGGCATTCCCTCTTGCAATTCTCCATAACTGAAAGAAATTTCTCCCACAGTTCCTAATTGCATTAATTGCTCAGCTACGACCTGCTAATCACCTATAGGTAATAGGGATTGGGAAGGTGAATATAGAGCTTCACTTGGTCATGCATCTTCTTCCAATCTCTACCCCTTTGGGGAGGTTTGGGACTCAGGAGCATCCTCTATTAGCCTTTTTCCCTTTGATGTGGAAGGTTCATCCCTCCTAGGCATCACCACATTATAGCCCGATTTCTTATACATTACATACTCTCCAAGGGGAATGATCTTAGCAAAAATGGGTTTGATCAAAATGATCTTGGCCTTCTCAGGATTTGCCTTTATTACTGCATCCTTTTTCTCATTTAAATTTTGCATGGCATCCTCAAAATACTCTATCAAAAATTTTATCTTTTCCCCAAATGGGTTAAAACTCTTTAATGGATCATAATTCTTATCAAAATGTTGGACAAAATCAAGAGTTTTCTTATATACTAACCATTTTTATTTCCTCACCTCTTGCTCAGCCAAGTTAAACTCATTCCTTATTAAATTTTCGGGGAAGTGGAACTGATGAACTTTGGCCCCACACCTGACCTTCTTTCTAAACATACCATTGAAGAAATGTTTTGGATCAGCAAATCTGGCAACTGTTGTTGGAAATCTATATGGCTTGAAGAATTTATCAAAATGCAGCCAACCCCCTTTAGTAATAACAAATTGATGTGCCATGGTAATGGTTGGAAAAATTGTTCGTTTCCCTTATTTGTCAATTTTGTTTCCTGCAGACCCCTAATCTGCCTTATGATTTCAGCAATACCTATTTTCAAGGGGACCTAATAAGGGAGCAAGTATGGGGTTCCCCTAAAGCCATACACTCTAAAGACAATAGAACCAGGATATAGAATTATATCACCCCAATTATGTACAATTTTAATGTCTTCTACAAACTCTTTGGGTCTGATAAATTCAAGGAGAACTTTTGGGATCCTAGGGTTCTCTTGACATAGAAGAATTCTTAGCTTGGATGCAAAGCAACTGTCAAATTTCAGATAACTAGCATCTTCTCTATCCCAAGATAAATCTGCACTCCATAATTGTACAGGCATGTCTTCACCATCTTTTTCTCTCAATAGGTCCATACCCTTTGCAAAATATTCTACACCCTTGAACAAAAATATGTGTATTAACATAGAATACCAGCCAAAAGGTCTATCCACTTTGGCATTATTGATCTCAATCAACCCCCCATGGATGAAATTTGCAAGATAGGGTGGAAAGTCATAAGCTACTGCTATGGATGGATTAATAATTTGTGCCATCATGAGAATGTAGTGAGTTGGCATAACATTCTTTGCTTCTTCTCCAAAAATTTGACACAAAGACCAATATATACCTTTAGCCCTCAAAGTGAATAAATTCATAGAGAAAGGTTCAACTATACTAGGCCCTACCAATGTTAGCCCTCCTATCTTTGCAAAGAATTCCCTCATTGGTCCACTCCTAAGATGATTCTTCTGAGCATCATAAACCTTCCTTAGCATTTTAAAATCAATAGGCTCTAAATACTTGAGGGTTCATTTAGCCAGAATACCTCTTTAACCTCATCAATTGTTATTTCAATTAGAGGGCCTCCACTTATATTCCTTACAATCATGGTAATAGGGTCATAGTTCTTCGCAATCTAGGTCAACAAGTCAATATCCATGAAGGCTCCAGGGACCACCAATTTTTCGACATCTAATTCCCATAGGTTGTTTGTAGGAGCAGGTGCATTTTGTTGACTAAACCCTACCCTAAACAGACCTAGACCAGACATGCCTATCTGAGGATCTCTTAGCCAACATCCTTTGTTATACAAACCATCACCAATCTAGAGGTGAGAAGACTTGGGCACAAGTTCCTTTAGTTTGGTAGCACTATTTGTGGACTGAACCAACTGTTCCAGAAAATCATCACAAATAGCCCTTTCCTGATAGTCTACTTTTCCTTTAAATTCCCATCGTGGTGCCATAACAATCTAAGATTTATCTTACTTCAACTTTTACTCAAACAACCTTTCAGAATTTCTAGAACCAAACAATATCAACACACAAGCAAAAATTGCAAATCACAGTCGCAGAACAACTTACTTGTCACCTGAGAACTCATAGAAGTTGCACACCTTGTCTCTGCTAACCTTCATGATTGTCTTTTACAATTACAATCTCAAAACAAGGTTTTATGAAGCAACCTCAGTGGCAATTCAGCTTTAATTACCATCAATGGATCCACACGCTCTGTAATTAATTTATTTGAATTTCAAATTTTCGCTCCAACGGACCAAAGGGTTTCTTCAATATGCTTTTCCCTTCAGTCGCTCATCTGTGGAGGGTAAAACTCTAGCAACTCTCCATCGTGGTCTAGTGACAACCGTTACATCATGCAGACTTAGCACACCCTTTAACCATGTAGGCTTTCAAAGAGGGCCCACTATACTTCATCTGCTTGCCTTTTGTCGTTGAGTCGTGATGGGTAAAAGGAATTGCATCTTCCCATCGTGGTCTCACGACCACCGTTGATTTTCCTTGGACCTAATCATAGTTTAAAGTGTTTTTTCCTCTTCACACTTTTGAGGCCCACCATTCAGTCATTGATCCACAAAGAGTAAAAGGACTCGCAACACTTCATCGTGGTCTAGCGATAACCGTCAGATCAAATCGTTACCACTCAAACTTTAAGATCCCTTAATCACTTAACTGCCAACGCTTAACTACTAGTGTTGGATCTTTGACCAGCACCACCACTTGCAGCTTGTCACTGAGTTATGATGGGTATTCAACGTGCAACTTCCCATTGTTGTATCATGACCACCGTTGGATCAAATCAAACCTGCCCAACTTTTAAGAACCCAATGGATGCGTTTGAAAACCATACTTAGACTTAGGAAAATTAAAGCGATCGAACTTAAAAGATGAAACCCACCTAGACTTAAAACTCAAATGGCCCCTTTTCAATGACATAAAGACCCTTCTGGTTAAGTGGAGAAAAAGGTAACGGACAAATAGATTTTCCTCAGAGAAAATAAGACATGAAGGTTTTTTATCAAATATTCTTGAAATTATTAAACCCAAAACTTTTAGAAACCATTGTCTTGCAAACAAGGAACAATCTAAAAAATTGTGGAAAAATTTAAGGATATTAGGAATATTTCAATAGCATCTAAAATACTGATAACAACGGCTCTGAGTGGGGATGGTTGGATGTGAGATCAAGACAAGAACCTAGCAAAACTTTGGGATGCAGACCAAAACAAAACCCTAACCAAAGCAAACCTAATATATACAATTCTTACAACTACTGTGCATGGATAAAAAGAATTATGAGAAGTAGTGCTTCAGGAATTATGCATGCACTGGCAATTTATGTAGCTCACCATTCATCCTTTGTAGAAAGTATGAGTATTTTCCATTGACATCAAAGACAATAAAAGGGCCTATCCATAATGATTCAAAGTTCTTGTGCTTTCCCTTATCCTGTTCTCTAGCATTCCACTGAAGAACCATATTACCTATTTGAAACTTTCTGGTTGTGGTTCTTTTGTCAAAAAGATATTTTCACTACAACTAAATTTTTAGATTCCTTTTATGAGCCATAATTCTCATTTCTTCCAATTCTACCAATTGGATCATTCAATCCTCCATAGGTTCAGACACTTCCAATTCTTCAGCTTGCAAGAATTTGTATACAGGGAGGAGATTATTTACAGGTACCCTAGTCTATACTCCATACACCAATTCAAACTAAGATGTACCAATGGCCTTTTTCACAGTAGCCCTATCTGCCCATAAAGCTAGCTTGAGCTTTTGATCCCAGGATCTCTTATTCTGCTCAATAATCTTCTTAATGATGTTTAGGAGGCTTTTGTTGCTTGATTCTACTTGGTAATTTCCCTATGGGTGGTATGGTGAGGAATATGACATGATAATTACATAACTTGCACAGAATTTTATGAATTCCTTTGACTTGAAGCACATGGCATTATCCATAATCAACTTCACAGGCACACCAAACCTTGTCAATACATTATCCATTAAAAATTCAATAACAACTTTACTAGTTTCCTGTTTGGTAGGTATGGCCTCAATCCATTTTGTAAAATAATTTGTGGCCACCAAGAACCACATGTGACCTCAACTTGATTTTTCTATTCTCTCTCTAATGAAATCAATGCCCCATTGATCAAAAGGGACATCAACTATGACAGGGTTAAGTGGTAGAGAATGACTAGGTCTAGTACAAATTATAAGTCTATATGTGTCAGGCATATACAGATTTAATAGATCAAAAAATAGTGATTTGTATATGAGTTCTATTGGAACCATGACTGGGCTCATGAACCCTTTCTCAGGCCAAGAGCAATACAAATTTGTAAACACACCTCAAACCTACACCAAAAGAAATTAAAAACCTCCTAAGCAATAGAATAACATACACTAAACCACCATGAAAGAACAATAGCAAGGTCAATCCATTTGGTACAGACTGCTACTACAAAAATGACAAAATTACAGGGTAAAATTTGGAAATTGTCTTCAAAATCTATTCAAACTTGCTCACAAATGTTCCAACCCATGTAGAATCATTCTCAAAGAATTTTATATGCCATTTTGGTCTTAACCAACTCTTCATCAGTTTCCTAACCACCAATTTTCTCAAAAAATGCAAAGTTGCTTAAAAAGTTGCAAAAGATTGTGAAGCAACAATGACAACTTTTGCTCAAATGTGCATTTTTGCCTTTTATACATTTTTACTTATACTGAACCTCTTAGCATGAATTCCTAGCATTAAAATAACATTCCTAAATTCCTAATGAGGCTTTATAAGTCATTTTACATCATAATGCAAATTTATGCCATTTTAGGCTTACAAGGGCTCATAGGCTAGATTTGAGAAAAGTAACAACCTAGGTGACAATCATTCTTCAAATGAATATCAAACACACTTGTGGAGCTCTTATTAGTCCATTATTCAAACACCTAATCCAAAATATGGATCATCACCTCAAAATGTGGAAAATGCATAAAAAATGGTTAAAATCTAGGTGCTCCTGCACAAATGGGTGTCCAACTTACCTATTTCAAGAACTTTAGAGATTCAACATTATACATTACAATTGTAATTAAATATTAGACTATGTAAACAAAAATATAGAGAAACTCATTTAATAGTATTTGGAAACCTTGGTCAATAGTTTCCTAACACCTCAGCTGGTATGATCAATCTCTTTAGCATGGTCTTAATTTCCCTATCTCTTCCATTTGGTGGAACAAGCTATTTTAGTATAAGGAACACCCTTTACTCTTCATCAACAAGTTTAAAGGAAAGAGGTCTGTTAGGAAAGGCTTCTATATGTTCAAAGAACTGGGGCACCTCCCAAGATCCAACAAACATCGTGAACCAACGTAGATCTTGAGCTCTCTTATGATTGTGCATCGGATGTTGACGAATGTGGATCGAGCATGGGAGCTTAATTTTAGCTAGAGGTAGGCCATACCTTAGTGGAAGGATAAACTGGAGACCTCTTTTTTTTCATGCCCTTTGGCAAATTGGGATTAGGTCGGCTAGATAAAGTACGTATGAGCAAGGACTTGACAAGTTATCATAATAGTAAAGATATGTTGTTCGAATGAACCTTGATTGGAATTCGGGCCTATTATGGTCTCTAGACTTCTCTAGAAAGTTCAAAAATTTATATACAAAATGGTTCAGATTGCAGTCTTAAGCCTGGAAGTATCGATGTCAACCGATGGTGCATCATTTTGGTCTCAATTGCCTGTGTACAGAGGAATCAATCTAGGCCCAATGCAACTGGCTACTTCAAGCAAACGATGTGCTTTGGAATTCTGTATGGCAGGTGACTAATGGTATATTGGGTACTAATCAACACTAGTGTGATGGGTTTATTTATGAGGCTATTATTTGCCTTATGGTTGACATATTCGATTCAAAGGAAGTGAGCATATAGAGGACCGATGGCTTTGTCCACCCGTCTAATGGACAAGCCCTAGAAAATGCCATTCTAGAGTTGGATTATGATTGTTGGTTAAGCACCCTCGGCATCTATTTTAACCACACCAAGTACATCTCCTCTAAATCAGAGGAGTCAGACAATGAAGACGAGGAAATTGCCCAAAAAAGGGCAGCACGAGAGAGGAAGAAGAACTTCATCCAGGAGGCATGGGACGTGTTTAGGGTAGGGGTGAGGAATGGGAATCTGGATCCATTCCGCAGACTACTCAACTCCGATGATAACTAGCTCTCGGCACCAGCCGTTGTCAAAGTAATGGAGATTGGAGAGAACATGGTTGTCATACTCCAATACATTGGGAATTAGTTTTGGTGTTTATCTACAATTTCCCATTTTGCATATGTCACATGAAACTACACTTCTATGACTCTGTTGTAGACAATAGGAATAATTTTGTAAAATTAGCAGTAGCACTATTTTAGGTACTTACCCACTATGTTATAAAACATCTTGTTATGGTAAATAGAAAAAAGTGTCAGGTGACACTATGTTAGAAATGGCTCACCATTTTAGGTGCATGGAGCGCCTTTGATGGTCATTTTGTAGCCAATATTTTGATGTTTAAAGATGTCATTTTCATCTAGATGTACTGATGACGGATGGTAGACATTAAAATTTGTAAAGAACCAATGCTTCTTAGACTTCATGCTGCCAATTTTTTAACACAATGTGTGTTAAGTATTGATGTAGTCAAATACAAATTTTCCATCACATGAAGTATTGATCTATAGTTGTTAGTTTTTCCTTTTCTACTTTCTAGTTAACAGAATACTCCTAAAAAAGTTAAATTACATCAAACAATGGAATTGTACCTCTAAAATTTAGAGGAAAAATCACTTATTTAATAGTGATTTCTTCAACTATTAGTGATATTTTTCTTTATTGATTTAGTAATTCAAGTCATTTGAATTATTATTTAAAAAAGAAAAATTTATTTACTAATAATAGGGAATGGTTTAATGAATGTACACAATGCAAGAATACCCAATCTTTAAATAGTTATTGTTATACAGGCAAAAAGTTTGGTCATAAGGAAGCTAACTACATATCCAATACAAGAAGTGGAAATGATCCACAAGACATTACATGTTATAATTGTAACAAATACAAAAAATATTAATAAGTATTGCAGAGGAAATAATACCAAGTCTTTTCTTTCATAGAAGAAGGTTGATCTAACTCAAATAAAGAAGATGGAAAAGATGTAGGTTCAAATATTACAAGAAAAAGAAAGATGATTACACTTGTTTGCACAAAATGAATTTCATTTTTACAGACTTATGTTACATAGCACTATAAGTTCCAATAGACAATCTAAAAAGATAATAATCTTACTTGCATTCTGTGTCTTAAAGAATACAAAATGACTATCTATACATACATGACTCAAACGATATAAATGAAAGGACACACCCTTTCATGTGTACAAACAAAGACTAACAAAATTCCTAACTATCCCTCTTAACTGCTATAACTAAAACACATGACAATAACATAGATTAGCCTTTTCCATCCAGCCGCTAACCATATTTCTAGATATGCTAAAGATATTTTTCCTCTTTATATGTAGTAGCATTGAAGATAATATCTTTGACCGCTATCTCTGTTGTAACAAAACCTTCAACCTGCTCCCTTGTTTCATTCATGTCCAACGCATCCGCACAGGCAACGCTAAGGGTTGAACAGAGTAGAGACCTGCATTCAGTAATCTACTAGTGCTTGTCCTTCATGACTCCTGCATCATCAACTACACCTAGAAATCCATGATTGACGATCCCTTTACACTCCTCATGCTCGGTATTTAATTTTGTAGTGAATTCTTGATGAGTGTCAATTAGCCTTTTCACTTTATTTATCCTTTTGTCACTCAGTGTTTGATCCTGCAGTAGCATGTTTAACCTATTAAGGATCCTATGGTGCGATAATGTGTTATCCATGGTTTTCTGGTAAACAGTCTAGAATTCCTCCAATACCTTCTGCAGATTTTCAAACCGTTTTGTTGATAAGACACATGTTGTGTCTTTCCTTATGCTTTGTATTCTTTCCTTAATTTTTTTGTTTTCCTTGTACACCTTTTCACACTTATTTTTCAATTTAGATTCATCTTCTACTTGGGGTACAGGTTGGCCCCTACTCCTCAAAAGTTCTTCATACAATGATTTATACTTTCCTGCTTCTTTCATCAATATCTTCATTTGTGCTTTGTTTAATTTTGAGATATCAACTCCCATATCTATTGTGAACATGGGATCAACCTCTCCAACCTTCAACTTCATCATGTGTCCAAAAGCCTTCTCCACATCTATGATCTTTGGTCTTTTATTTGGGGAATAAAGAAACCACAACCACATAGCCTCATCATCTAGATCATATATTGATCCGATGAAGATGTCATTCACGCCCTAAATGTCCAATTTGAAATCCTTCTTCTATAAATGTAACAGGCTATCAAAAATGAAGGATGCACTAAGATCCCACCCTGGAAAAAAGATAATCCCTGCCTCTACAAGAAGTTGTCTTCCCCTTTGTGGATTCATGCTTTCCACTTCTACATCAATATCTTCCTTTAGTTTCCTAAGCATCTCTACCTCATTCTCTAGTGTTATGTCAGCCATTGCTTCTCTTAGCCTTTTCCCCTTGAAGTGATACAAGAAAGACTTGAATTCCTTTGACTTGATGAACTCATCATCAGACACAAAAGAGGTATGCTCCTCTATCCTAACATCCACATCTGTATTTATCCTTGCAACAGTTATGTCCTATTCTTCAGGTTCTTCCTCCCTTTCAGACCTTCTAAATCTTGAAATAGCTTCATTTTCTCCCGATTCGCTCTCTGTCTCTTCTTCCTCTCCTATCTCTTGCAGTCGTTTCTTCTTCTCATCCAATTTCCATTCTAAACTTTGGACTATCTTCATAGCCTCCTCCGAATCTTTGTTCTTGAAGATATCCCAGGCTTCTACATACTCATGAAAGTAATCACCCAAATTTTGATTTTTCCTGCCCTGGTGGATATATCCCTCAGGGTCATAGTTCTTCCAACCTGTGTGCTCATCATAGAGGTTTTAGTATTCTATCAACCTCTTGTCAATGATCTCATATGCCTTTGTGGAGACAATAGTGAAATCACCAATGTAAGGTCCCAAGCAAGAAAACTTGCTTGTGAGAACCCCCAAAATGCATTGCATTTGAGACACTCATCTACCTTACAATCTCCAGATAAGCGATCTTGTCAGGTGCAGGCTTCAGCAGCACATAAGGAGCTCCTTCAAACCCAAAAAATCTAACATAGGTGAACTCCAGGCACACATACCAATCACCCCAATTATGGTTTACTCTAGTATCCCCATGTTCATGGGATCTGAGGAATCTTTTTATTTCCTCCAAAAAATACCCATCAAAAGACAATCTGAAAGCTCTGAATAAAGGCTCCACAAAAAAGTCTTAAAACTTGATATAATGGGATCTCATGAAACGTGAATCCCACAATGACCAACATAATTGTACAGGTTGCTCCTCTCCATCCTTACCATGAATATTCAACTTTAGCTCTTCAGGCCACATTCCCTTGAGTCATCCATAAAACAAGACCACATGCATCAACAAAGAGTAAAACTTAAAAGATTTATGAGGGTTATTTTGGAGGCTCAAGAAACCCTCATGTATTTTCTCAACAACATAAGTAGCATAATCGAATTGCCTCGGCTCATGCATCTATGTGTTAGCAGCAAGGACCAAAGGTGATATCCGAGCTATATTAGGGACTTCAACTCCTCCCACCTAATCGCCTACCATATAGGTATACTTCATATACTGCCTGAAGATATTCATATCAAATGGGGGCCCATCCTCTTCTATCAATTTTCCCTTTTCGGCCTTATGAATGGCCAAATTCCATCAATTATACACGGTGTCTATCTTTGTATACTCTTCCTGTAACTTCTCAAAAGACAAAGGAACATTAGATTCAAAACCTAGACCAAAAACCTCCTGGATGGTGGCTACTGAGATATGGATGAAAGCATCGCCATTTGGTAATTGGATACATCTTTTTGCAACATTGTAGGCCCTAGACAATGTTTTCATCAATTGGATAGTTACAAAGACGTTAGGGACTACAAGCTTACCCAATCTAGTTGTCCATGGGTTTGAAATTGGGACTGGCTTATTTCTCCTTTTATAATGTTATAAGAATAATTTTTGACCTCTAATCCTCATCCATACATCGCCAATTTCTTTGAACACATCCTCTAGTTGATCACAGATGGGTAGGTTAACTTTTGATCTTTAGGATTTGGCTCTTAGTGAGCTCATTTGATCGATCATATCCTAGCTTAGCTTTTGTTTCTGCACACCTTCTCCCCCTTTAGAATTCTTAGAACCACTTTCAAAGACTTCTGTGACCTTCCTCTTTCCCTTGGAACTAGAACCCTCCATATTTGAATCTTTCAAGCTTTCTATAGTTTGATTCTCTGTAGTTTAATTTTGCTTCAATCTCTCTATTAGCTTCAAATTGTTTTGCAAAATCCTTGTACCGACTCTTCATATATGGATTTGACGAATTAAAAGCATTTACTCAACTGAAATCCTGCTATGATTTGCCTCATGTGAATACCAATCTACCTGTTCTTTACATTTAATAATGGCGGGTTTAGGGTTTTGCAATCAGATTTCACAACAGCTAATCGGCATAACTTTTCCGATAATTCAATTATTTGACCCCCCCTATCCTTCAGTCAGCATAGGTCTTACCAATCACTTCACCTTCTGGCTAGGTTCTACTTTCACTTTTATATCACATCAACATAGGTCATTCTGATACACCCTCATTTTATTCCTTTGTGGCATTCTACTCATCAGGTTTCGGCATAGCTCCAAATATGTTCCTCTGAGAGTGAAAAGTTATTCTGATTAATCCCCCTTTGGTAGTATGCATCTCATTTGTTACATTAGTTCACCTTATCGGGTATTAGGATAACTTATTTTATGTTTCCCCGATGACCCGATGACATTTACTGCATGCTTGTGCTTCCTTTTTACTTCTCCGGTCTATCGGCATATAATTTCTTGATGAAACTTCCCTCTTGGTCATCATGTTGCAAAGCTTATCGAGTGTAAGGATAACCCTTCCTGTGTTTCTCTGATGACTCGATGACATCAGGCTCCAACCTGTTTGTTTTCAAATCCATCGGCTTAAGTTCCCCCAATGAGGTCTCCTTCCTGATAACCGCTTGATATTCATCATCGAGTATCGACATAGAGTAAAATGTCTTCCTTCGAAGGGCCCATGTCATCCCGATGACTTTACCTTGTCACTCTTTAGTCATTAACTTTGGTGTAGGCTATCCCAATGAAACCTCATTTCCATCCATCATGATATATACCCTATCGGGTATCGAGGTAGCTTTTTCTTACGCTGTATGATATCCCCATGATTTCAACACATACGCTCCACATTCTCCTTATTCGGTGCAAGTCATACTAATAACCTCCTCCTCTATGCTTGGCTTTGTCTTTCTTATTGGGTATCAGCGTAACCCAAAACTCCTTTCATCGATAGTTTGAGCTACCTTGATGGCTTAGTATTCCCACTTTTTGGTGTTGCTTCATCGGATAAAGTCATGCCGATGACACTGCCTTCTGCCATCTAGCCCATCGGGTATCGAGGTATTACGAGATATCATTTTCTAAGAACCCGATGAAATTTACTGTCTACTTCACATTGTCTTTCATCGGTATCAGTTATACCCATCACCTCATCAGCTATCGGTACAACATTTTTCTCATGCCTCTAATAATGAATGTTATGTTGATGAGCACCTTCTTCTAAACTTCCTTTCAATTCTCCTTCGGAGTGATTGGTCTAGGTCATGCCGATAAGTTTTCTCATTATTTATGCTAGTCGGTCTTATCAGGGTAGCTTACACCAATAATTCGATTTTGATAATTTATGCAAATTAAGCTCTTCTTCATTTATCACTTACACTTGTAACCTTTTATGGAAACTATGCATGTGCTAATAGATGATAGAGACTATTCACATAGGCTCCCAATGTTGTCATGCTAAAACTTCCTCATGTAGTTAATACTCAGTGCCAACCCTCAGCATGCCCTAGCGATGCTTGTCCAATTCTGAAAAACAGGGTCTCAGAGGGATTTTTTCTGATGTTGCAACACATATCCTACACATACAATCCAGTGATAAATGCTCTTATGTTTAAATATACATATAAAATAGCAAAGTAATTTCTGAAGGAGTCAGAGTTAAAACTAAAACTCTTCGTTGTTAGCTTATATCTATGCAATGCATGAGCAATAGTTTGTCCATGAATTAGGCAGATAACATATTTTGGCTCCAAAACGGTAGTACGGATTGACTAACACGCATGTTAGTCATGCATTTTACACCATCAATTTTGCAATAAATGGTTGGGATTGACTAACACATCGCTATCATGTTGTACAAAAGGTTTATTTTGGAGCTAGAATAGCCACGACCCAATGCATGAGCAACAAATTATCCATGAATTACGGAGTTAACATACTTCAAGTTGCACTAACAGTAATGTAGCTTTGTGAAGACATTTGTGCCAAGCGACCAATATCATGGCAAACACATTTGACATCAACCACTATCTCAAAACAGTCTCATACTAAAGATATCATTGCTATGGTTGTTTACTATTGATAATGTCTCTATCTTTGTCTGATATGTATAGGACCAGGATGGGAAAACACCAAAAATGGCAGGACATTATGGTAATGGAAGTTCAAGATGTTGGTGAAGGTTTGCATCTTTTCTATTCAAGGGATATTCGGTGGATGCCAATTTGTGTCAAAAATGATTCAATGACAGACCTCTATGCAACAATTCCACTCGGTAGAATGAATGTATTCATCAGAGGGGAATCATTGCACGAAGGTGTTGAAACCCAATTCCTCTAAAAGTGGCATAGTGAGCATGATAGTGTTGTTCACAACATGCATACAACAAAGATGTACAACTGGTTCATAGACACATTCTTTCCTATTCTTTGTCTATGTTTAATGACATTACGAATGTTGTTGATAATACGAGAGTTGTTTTTGAAGGTATTGGTGTTCATATGGACTAGAAGACAATAGGAAAAAGTCGCCGAATAAGAAGAACGCTTGGACATATCAGAAAAAAAGAGGTTGTATACGCCACTTCATAGTTAAGGTGTTATATGGTAGTCCAGATGTGGCCATCTTGGTATTGAAGCAACCGTTGCATGTAGACAAGAATGTTGAAGCTTGTCATGGTGTGGATGATACCAACAATGAGCTACGCTCTCAATTTGCACCAAACCTTTCTGATAAATGCAAAGCATATATAGAGAGGTTGTTGTTGATGGATATGAGCATTGATGCTATTATGGACAGACATCTTGATGATCCTATTTTTCATGACATGTTGAAGAAGAGAGATTCATTCATCACACGCAAGGATGTTATCAACGTGGCAACGAGGATCCATTCTATTTGGTCAAAAAAGCATGTGCACGATGCCACTAGCATCTTAGAATGGAAAAAATAAGATGAGGCTAATTTCTTTTTTTTCCAGAAGCCACAAGGTGCCAACATACCTTTGATTATGGGAATACAAACGTCTTGGATGCTTGACATGATGGTTTGATTCTCGCATGACTCAATCATCTCAATGGATTTGACATTTGCAACAAACAAATACGGGGTAAGTCTCTTCGAACTTAACCTATTTTCATGCAACCCATTTGATTTGTGGATTCTCATGATCTTCCTGTTTGTTGTTTAAAATAGTATCAATTGTATTCATGTCTCATCTTTGACAAGTAGCAATCGAGGGTGCCTGTTGCATGGGTTATGACATTGAGGAACAAGATCAAGGATATTCAGGTCTGATTGATGGATTTTCGGAGATGAGGAAAGGAAAAGAGGCCTAATTGGAGGATCAATGCATTTATCATGGATGATGTGAGTGCAGAGATTCATGTGATTGAGTAAGTGCAAGAGAAAAATATTTGTCTACATGAATTCAAACATTATGATACGTTGGTCTACGTTTTATTTCAAGCGAGTAGGCTCCTGGCTCAATTAAACGTTTTGTTCCTAACAGGAGTTTTTTTTAATGATGTGTCATTTTTGTATTTGGCACGTGCATCGAGCATGGTTGAAGAATGTGTACAAGTATGCAACGAAGGAAAGAGCAATGGATATTTTTCACCATCTAGGGGCGATAATGATGGAAATGCATGAAAGTGAAGAGAGAACTGTGGAGGAGCTGCACACTTTCTTTGCCGAATTTAGTGATCAGCCACAATTTCTAGAGTACTTCTACAACACATGGTGTCAAGGAGAAGGCCGTATCAGTGAGTTGGACATTACCTTCATTGTAGGTTTATGACTTGTTACCTATTTTGGTTGTCATTCGGTAGTTGACATCCTCCTACTATTTTTAATTTCTTTTTTTCTATTTTTTTTGGCTAGCTATGTGGGCGAAAAACTTCAGGAATTTTGCTCATGCTAACCAGGACACAAATAATACCATCGAATCGTACCATGGAAAATTGAAGTCGTTGCACCTAAGATATGATAAAAAGACATGCTCGAGGAGGATGGACAATCTGTATTTATACTTGTGTATAAAGTGGAACCATTCTACCAGCATAAGTGAGAATTGTAGCATTTTGGATTTATCAAAAACTATAGGTTGACACATTTGCAAACTAGTATGGAGAGGGAAAAGGCAATTCCTGATGTTGATTGTGTTCCAGATGACACTACTCCTGGTTGGTACTCAATGGAAAGTCAGTCCTCATGCAACTGGTATGTGGTTAGGAAATTTGGGGATCACTTCTACATTTGTGAATTTCCGTGGAGTTTGTGAGGAAAAATGTGTAAGCATGTGTTGAAGGTTGCTACAATGATGAACAATTCATTCCACGATTCACGTATTTTGAGTAAGTGGATGTTCGTGAATATTGATCTTTGCTAACTTAAAAGATGTTTACTTCACTCTAAGATCTTGTTTCATATAGATCCTATTCCTATGTCGACTCCAACATATTCTAATACTAATGAAAACCCAGCACCTGAACCTGTCGTCGATAGCATTTCTAATGCACATACAAATTTAGAGGATGTGGACACCGTAATGTAGAATGAAGAAAGAAGAACATTAAACATGTTGTTGCAAACAATGCCAGGTTCAGGTGATAAACTAATGGCATTTGTAGGCTATCTGGATAGGTTCATGGTTGATCTTCAGAATGTGGGTGCCATGTCATTTTATTTTAGTCCCTCTAGTGATCTAGCCAATACAACCACCAAACTTATGCGGCCTTGGTTCAATGCAAGTTGGGTCCATCGTCGCAATCAGTAGAAACATAGGCAGAGTACTACGAGTGAGATCTGTCATAATGTTCAGCAGCTTGTCACCTTTGAGTTCCCCTTTGAGACTTCTAGGAGGAGATCGGGAAAGAGGTTATTGGATAAAAGCACCAGAAGTGCATGTCCTTGCCACTACATTGATTGTGTCTGATACAGGTTGGTACTCTAGTGTCACCTGTAAGTGGTTTCTAAACATGTGAATGTTGCATGCGTTTATTTAGTCGTCATGTCTTGTAATCGGTGAAAGTGATCCACACTTATGTGTGATAGTGTTTGGCACCCCCTCAACATCTGGCCATAGGAGTCGTTGGCGGTGATTGGATTTTGATGCTCTTTTACGTAGACAAGGATCACAGAATGATCCTCCCTGATACTAATTTTGGTATTATTTGTTCAGATTAAGCTTTCTATTTGTAACTATGTCATATATGTGCTTGATGTTTATGTTGGAATTATGCCTCTAATTCACTTGACCTTTTGTTCATACTAATCTGGTTAACTCTGGCTGATGAAACAGTGTGAAGAAAATCTATGAACTCTATTGGTATAATCTTTGTCGATGAACTCAACATATTGGAGCTTGGAGTAGTAGATTTGAAGTCATCGGGGTAGCATCGGTTATTGGATGGACGAAAGGATAAAAGACTTGTAGTTTAGATCCTGATCCAACGGTCATCGCTTTACCGCTATGGAAAGATGCATGTATGTTATTTCTAGTGACTTGGTTACCATGGTGGGGCTCAGCTTAAGTGAGCGGTCCAGATGAGATAAGGGTTGTGCAAATCGGAGATGATTGAATGGCGATCAAGGTAGATCCGATGGTGGTCGCTAGGTCGAGATGGGAAATTGCTCGTCAAACTTTCCATCGCGACCCAATGACAAAGAAGAATTTTGGGCGGATAGTGAGATCATGCTAAGATGTCAAAGCAGGGACCTCAGAACCAATCAGGGGGTGCCATGTGGCAGAGCGCAGAGAGAAAGATTGAATGTTCAGGATAGCTGATTGTTTGTCTTATCGATACTCGATGGAATTGCCTTCGACGATCGGGTCTGTCATCGGCCATCGAAGATATAGTTTTGAAGCTACTCTGATACCCGATGGATTCGACTTGTCTGAGATGGTGTATTTGAATTCGAACTAGTTTGATTCCTTGATGAATATGGGATAATTGTTTTCTCATGAATGCAGACCGACGCTGACAGTTAGATGTCTAACTGATTGGTGCAAACTGATAGTTGAATGGTCGACATGAAAATGTATATGAAGCCAAGAGGAGACTCGAACATGGGGTTGTTTGTATTATAATCCATGTACTATGGTGTGTAACCAAAGTGATCAAAGTGAACATCTGTGCTGTGATAACAGACTTTGTTGTAAAGTTTCTTTGCTAAGAATAAAGTGATCTTGTTGTCAATGGTGGGTTTTTTCCCGAAAGGGTTTCCCACGTAAATTCATGGTGTTTATCTCTATATATGTTTGAATTATGATATTGTCTCTATTTTGTATATGCTAATCTTAGTATTATGTAAAGTTATTAAACATACTAGTCTTATTTTCCCCACAAATTGACATTAGGGAAGCATTTTTCCACACCATGCTTTCCTTACAAGTGGTATCAGATCCTGGACAGTTGTGTTATCCTTGTGGGTAGGGTTGGTTTTTTGTGTTAATTTTTTTCAGTGGGGGTCTGTTAGTGTGTCTAGTTGTTTATAGATTAAGATGGCAAGCACTTCTAGAAGAATGGATATTGAGAAGTTCAATGGCTCCAATTTTGATTTATGGAAACTTAAAATTGAGGACCTGTTGGTTGACCGAGATTTTTAGATTGCGGTGAGTGGATAGAAACCTTCAGGCATGAGGCAAGAAGATTGGGATTTAGCAAACTGGAAATCCAGAGGACTCATAAGACTAAGCCTTACAGACTCAGTACTATTGAACGTACATGAGGAGAAGACTGCAAGTGATTTGTGGAAGAAGTTAGGAGACATCTATCAAGGAAAAACCTTGGTGAATAAACTCTTCCTTAGAAAGAAGTTATATTCTCTTAAAATGGATGTAGGAACACTCTTGGCAGATGACTTGAATGTGTTTAACATGGTTCTCTCTCAATTGACATCAGTCAGTGTGGCTATTCAAGTAGAAGAACATTGCATGTTGATATTATGCTCATTGCCATATTCTTGGGAACACTTGGTGATGGTCATTGGTAGTACTATGACCCAGTTCAAGATGGATAATATGGTCAATACTCTTTTGTTGGAAGAAATGAGAAAGAAGTCTTCTGAGATGACAAAAGATGCACTCTCTGTTCGAGGCATACCAAAAGACAAAGACAAGAAGAAAGTGAAGAAGTCCAAGTCCAAGTCTCAAGAGAGGTCCAAGTCTCCTGGAAAGAAGTCTAAGGTGAAATGATAGAACTATGGACAAAAGGGTCATATTCAAAAAGACTACAAAGAAGAGAAGAAGATAAAGAACTCTTTTGATAATGAATCTTCTCATAGTGATGTAGACGCCTTTGTAGCAGCTCTGGCAGTGCCTACTTCTAACAATGTGTGGTTGATTGACTTAGGGGCATCTTTCCATATGCCATCTCACAAAGAGTGCTTCTATGCTGGTGGGAAGGTGTACTTAGCAAGTGACTCAACACTAGAGATTGTTGGGAGGGGAAGAATTAAAATTCAATTTTCTGATGGGAGAATAAAGGGAATAAATGGAGTTCTACTCATACCAGGTTTGGCAACAAACCTACTTTCTGTAAGCAAGTTGAATGATGTTGGAGTCCAAGTAACATTTGTGTCTGGTGCTTGTAAGATGACTAGAGGGTCTATTATTTTGGCTAAGGGTGAACGCATTGGTACATTGTACAAGTTAAATGTTGAACTTGTGTGTTGTAATATAGTCACTAAGAAACTGATAGAACTACTGAGTTGACATATGATGTAAATTCTATGGAAGCGAAACTTCCTGTAGAAAAGACAATGCTCTAGCATTATAGGCTTGGTCACATTGGTGAAAAAGGTTTGAAAACTTTAAAGAGTAAAAATCTGGTAGAAGGACTTACTGATTGTAACCTTGAGTTTGATTTCTGTGAACAATGCATATATGGAAAACAAAACTGTGTTCAATTTTATTCAAGTCCTCATAAATCTTCGAATATTCTAGACTATGTGCATTCTGATGTGTTTGGTCCAGTGGATGTACCTTCTTTGTCTAAATCAAAGTACTATGTATCCTTTGTTGATGATTATTTGAGGACATTTGTTTATTTTATGAATAGTAAGTTAGAAGCGTTCAGTCGGTTTAAGGAATTTAAAAACTTGGTTGAAAATCAGACTGGAAGAAGAACAAAATGTTTAAGAACTAATAACGGTGGTTAGTATTGCAATACAGATTTTGACAAGTACTGTGTAGACCATGGAATCAAAATACATAGAATTATGCCTTATACTCCACAACAAAATGGAGTTGTTGAAAGGTTGAATCGGTCTTTGATGGAGAAAGCAAGAAGCATGTTGAGTAGTGTTGGGTTGGAACAAAATTTTTGGGTAGAAGCAGTTGCTACAACATGTTACCTGTTGAACCGGTCACCTACAACAATGTTAGTAGACAAGACACCCATAGAAGAATGGTCGGGTAAGAAACCTTCTCTAAGACACATTTGTGTGTTTGGTTTAGAGGCATATGCACATGTGCCTAATGTCAAAAGATCTAAATTGGATAACAAAGAAGTCAAATTTTTTTTCATTGGATATGGAGTTGGAGTTAAAGGATACAAGCTTTGGAATCCTGAGACTAGAAAGGTTGTGTACAACAAAATTGTCATCTTCCAAGAGTTGAAACATATGTCTATAGATAAACCAACAGAGAAGAAAAAAGAGAAGGATGTGGTTGAATTTACACTACAAGAAGAAGTGACAACTCCAGATGTACCTGAAGATGAGAATGAAGAGAGTTCAAGTAGCTCTGAAAGTTCAGAAGAAGAACAAAATGAAGCCTTACCACAAGTGTTAAGAAGATCCACATGAGAGAGGTGACAACGTGATAGGTTTACCCAGATAGGTATAATTTTTCAATGTTGAATGTAAATTGTGCCTATTCTTTACTTGTTGATACTGATGAGCCTAGGACTGTAAAAGAATCCATGGATATGTCAAATTCAAATTCTTGGTTGGAAGCCATGAACTATGAAATGAAATCTTTGGACAAGAATGGAACATGGGATCTAGTATCCTTGCCTAAAGGCAGAAAGCTTGTGGTTTGTAAATGGGTTTTCAAAAGGAAGTATGGTCCAGATGGCAGCATTGACAAGTACAAGGCCAGATTGGTTGTGAAGGGGTATTCTCAAAAGGAAGGTATTGACTGTGGAGAAATATTCTCTCCTATAGCTAAGCTGACATCTATTAGATTTCTTTTGTCACTTGCAGCTGCATATGATTGGGAGGCTGAGCAAATGGATGTTAAAACAACATTTATTCATGGGGATCTTGAAGAAGAAATCTATATGTCCTAGCCTGAGCATTTTTGTGAAAAAGGGTAAAGAACATTTGGTATGTAAACTAAAGAAGTCTCTTTATGGTTTGAAATAGTCTCCCAGAATGTGGTATCAAAAATATGATACATTTGTCTTGTCCTTGGGATTTGTGAGATTGAAAGTCGATCATTGTGTGTACTATAAGGTTGAAGATGATAAGATCCTTATTATTGCTTTGTATGTTGATGACATGTTGTTTCTTGGAAATAACAAAGGTATGATCTCAGACTTGAAGTCCCAATTATCCTTGAAGTTAGAAATGAAAGATTTGGGGTCAGCAAACTACATTCTGGGAATGGAAATTAAGAGGAATAGGTCTAAGAGAAAACTTTGGCTCAGCCAAAGAAAGTACATCACTAGTATTCTTGATAAGTTTAAAATGTCTGACTGTAAACAACAGGTTGTTCCTATTTTGCAGGGAACCAAAATGTCTGTCCATGATAGTCTGAAATCTCCAAAGGAGATAGATGACATGAAGAGTATACCTTATGCAAGTGCTATTGGCAACTTGATGTATGCAATGGTTTGTACAAGGCCAGACATTGCCCAACCAGTGGGAGTATTAAGTAGATTTATGTCAAACCTAGGAAGACCGCATTAGGATGCTATAAAGAGAGTTTTAAGATATCTGAAGGGTACTTTAGAATTTGCATTATGTTATCACATGTGGTAATCTAAATGATTCAAAGAGAACTCTCAACATTTGTGGCTATGCAGATTCTGATTGGGTAGGGGACATTAACAACAAAAGATCCACCAGTGGATATGTTTTTGTTCTGAATGGTGGAGCAATACGTTGGATGAGAAAGCGATAGTCTGTAGTCGCTTTGTCCACTACAGAGGCAAAATACATGGCGTTTGAGTACAGATATTGGTTTTGATGTAGGGCAGGTTGAAGTGTGAAGTGACAGTTAGAGTTCTATATGTTTAGCGAATAATTCTACATACCATGCCAGGTCTAAACACATAGATGTGCAAATCCATTTTATACGTGACATGGTAGAAGATGGAAAGGTTAATTTGAACAAGGTAGACACTCAGGAAAATGTTGTAGACACATTAACAAAACCGGTTAGCACTCACAAGTTTAGGTGGTTTTCTAACTCGATGGGTCTCAGTACCCATCCCTCTCTATAATGTTTGGAAAAGTGCCCAAGCAATCCAGTGAATTCCTCGTCAAGTGGGAGTTTGTTGGAATTATACCTCTAATTCACTTGACCTTTTGTTCATATTGATTGGGTTAACACTGTCCGATGAAACAGTGTGAAGAAAATATGTGAACATTATCGGTATAACCTTTGCCGATGAACTCAACATATTAGAGCTCAGAGTAGTAGGTTTAAATTCATCGGGGTAGCATCGATTATCAGATGGATGAAAGGATAAAAGACTTGTAGTTTAGATCATGATCCAACGGTCATCGCTTTACCGCTATGGAAAGATGCACGTATGTTATTTCTTGTGACTTGGCGAACATGGTGGGGCCTGACATAAGTGAGCGGTCCAGGTGAGATAAGGGTCGTGCAGATCAAAGATGATCAAATGGAAATCAAGGTAGATCCGATGGTGGTTGCTAGGTCACGATGGGAAATTGTTCATTAAACTTTCCATCGCGACCCAACGACAAAGAAGAATTATGGGTGAATAGTGAGGTCATGCTAAGATATCAGAGCAAGGACCCTGGAACCAATCAGGGGGTTCCATGTGGTGGAGCACAGAGAGAAAGATCAGACGTTCGGGATAGCTGATTGTTTATCTTGTTGATACCTGATGGAATCACCTTCAGTGATCGGGTCTGTCATCGGCCATCGGAGATATAGTTTTGAAGCTATTCCGATACTCGGTGGAGTCGACTTGTCTAAGCTAGTGTATTTGAATATGAACCGGTTTGATTCTTGGATGCATGTGGCATAATTGTTTTCTCACAAATGCAGACCAACACAAATAGTTAGATGTATAACCGATTGGTGCAAACTGGCAGTTGAACGGTCGACATGAAAATGTATATGAAGCCAAGAGGAGACTCGAACATGGGGTTATTTTGATTATAAGTCGTGTATTGTGGTGTGTAACTGAATTGATAAGAGTGAACATCTATGCTATGATAACAGACTTTATTGTAAAGTTTCTTTGCTTAGAATAAAGTGATCTTGTTGTCAGTGGTGGGTTTTTTCCCGAAAGGGTTTTCCACATAAATTCATGGTGTTTATCTCTGTGTATGTTTGAATTTTGACATTGTCTTTGTTTCGTATATGCTAATCTTATTATTCTATAAAGTTATAAAACATATTAGTCTTATTTCCCCTGCAAATTGACATTAGGGAAGCATTTTCTGCATTGTGCTTCCTTACAGTTTAGCCATTATTCATTCAACCTGTTGCGTAATATGGAACAAATTTGTTTAGTGTAGTTGTGTTGTAATGTTTACTATTACTATCCCTAACCATCTTTTATAATGTATCTTTGTATGCAGGTCCATTGTTTTTCATCATTTTTTACCACTCAATGGCTTTCACATACACATCAGGTGATAGGCGGAGGTTTTATGCAACTTAATTTTCAATATTACGGTTTTATGTCTTCAATTTATTGAATGCTCTAGTTAAATAATTAATACTCTTATGGTGTGATTATGTCTTGCATTTTTTTAGTGCTTGACACTCTTATGTCTTACATTTATTGAATGCTATAGCTATATTACTAACACTCTTATCATATGTATCTGTAGACTGCTACAGAGGTTCATACAGAATGACGAGGAGTCTGCCTTATTTCAGCGTCTCCTGGATATCATCATTGCAGATATTATCTAAATGATAACTCCCAGATGGGCCGGTGAGTGGACCATCCGAATTGGAAGACATTATTCTGATGACAATATGTACACCATCCACACAGAAGAGGTGTTGTTGTTTGCCCACACGTCGACTCCGGTGACCGTCACTTTGTATAGATGACAATGGCCAGTGTATTTTGCCCTTGCGTACTGGCCAGTCACTCTCCCTCAGTTTCGCATAATGTGTGCCAACAGACCCTATTGGAGATGTGGATGAGCCCTGGTGCCATGCTCCAATGACAATATTGAGGATGTCATGACATTCTTTCCATGGAACCTCCTTATTATGGACTACACCCCCTTTTTCACTGCTTATGACAGTCCTCGGCTAGCACCCAAGTTTGTCAGGCTACAAGGTAGATTCCCAACATAGAGGAGGTCCACTCATTAAAATTGTATAACTGTTCCTATATGACTATGTTCTTTTTATAAAACAGTTCATTTCTATGGTTACATAGTCGATCTTCGTATGTAGTTTGTCTCGATTATGTTTACGATTTATATGTTTGTGTCGGTTATGTTTACAATTTATATGTTTGTCTCTATACACTTTATATGTCTACAAACCAATACACATTATATGTTAATTTAAATCTAATAAATATAATCCTTTCTCTAAACATGTCATATCATTAAGTCTACTCTAAAAGGAATAGCATTGATTTCTGTAAATATGCAATTTTGATATGCAATGAAATTAAGATGTGAGATATGGAATGCAAATGTGTAAATTGTGAACACTTGGATTGAAGACAATTTTCTCTCCTTCATGATGATGCAAGTATGTCAATGATTTGTTTAATATAGATCAACAAGATTAATTAAGGAGGTTAGGTTTTAGAAATGCATTATTGTTACAATATAAACAATCCACTACATGTCATCAAAGGGAATGGGGCAAGATAATTGAAGACAACGCTAGACTATGTGTATAACACTAGCAAATAGTATAAAATAATTTCATAAGTGATTGACAAGGAAACTTAAAAATTGAACATAAATTACATATAGTAGAAATTATCGACAAAGTTGTCAAACATGGTAAAGACAGTCCATGAATCAACAAAATAGACTAAGACGACGTGTTATTCATTTTCGCTGATTTACAGACTACCTAGCCACCATTTCCTTTTGGCCCACGACATGGCGAAATCGACTAACATAACATGTTAGTCTATTTTTTTGATTCGTGGACTAGCAAGCCACCATTTCCTTTTGCCTGCAAAATAGAGAAATTGACTAACACAGCGTGTTAGCCTATTTCACCATTGCGTGTGGCAAAAGGAAATGGTGGCCAGCCAGACCACAAATCAGCAAAATCAACTAACACGATGTCTTAGTTGATTTCGTTGATTCGTGGACTGCCTGACCATCATTTCCTTTTGCCCCGCAAAATGGTGAAATAGGCTAACATGTCTTGTTAGTCAATTTTACCATTTCGCGGGCTAAAAGGAAATGGTGGCCTGCCAGTCTGTGAATCAGTGAAATAGACTAACACATCATGTTAGTCGATTTTTTTGTGTCATGGGCCAAAAGGAAATGGCGACCTTCCAATCTGCGAATCAACGAAAATTACTAACATGTCATCTTAGTCAATTTCGCTGATTTGCGGACTGCCTAGCTGCCATTTCCTTTTGCCCCGCTAAATGATGAAATAGACTAAGATGTTGTGTTAGTCGATTTCACTGATTCCCGAACGGCCGTGGCTATTCTAGCTCTAGGCCACCATTTCCTTTTTTCCCAGATGCATCTATTCTGGCTCCAAAATGACAGTACGGATTGACTAACACGTGTGTTAGTCGTGCACTTTACACCATTGATTTTTCAATTAACAGTTGCAATTGACTTACCTATTGCTAACACGTTGTACAAAAGGTCTGTTTTGGAGACTAACATGGCGTGTTAGTCTATTTCGTCATTATGCATGGCAAAAGAAAATGGCGGCCAGCCAGTCCACGAATCAATGAAATAGACTAACACGTCATGTTAGTCAAGTTTACTAATTCGCGGACGGGCTGGCCGCCATTTCCTTTTGCCATGCAAAATGGCAAAATAGACTAACACATTGTGTTAGTCGATTTTGCTGATTCGCGGACTAGCTGGCTAGCATTTCCTTTTGCCCCACGAAACGGCGAAAATGACTAACATGGCATGTTAGTCTATTTCGCCATTTCGGGGGCCAAAAGGAAATGGTGGTCAAGCAGTCCACGAATCAACAAAATCAACTAACACAGCATCTTAGTCGATTTTCACTGATTCATGGAATGTGTGGCCACCATTTCCTTTTGGCCCACGAAATGATGAAATAGACTAACACGTCATGTTAGTCATTTTCACTAATTTGGGTACTAGCAGGATGCCATTTCCTTTTGGTCCGTAAAATGGCAAAATAGACTAATACGTCGTGTTAGTCATTTTCACTGATTCGTCGATTGGCAGGCTGCCATTTCCTTTTGGCCCGCAAAACAGCAAAATCAACTAACACAACATGTTAGTCTATTTTTCTATGAGGCGTGGACGTGGAATTGGTGGCCAGCCAGTTCTCGAATCAATGGAAATGACTAACATGGTGTGTTAGTCTATTTCATCGTTTTGCAAGCCAAAAGGCAATGGCGACCTGCCACTCCGTGAATCAGCAAAAACAACTAACATGGCATGTTAGTCTATTTTTCCATTTCATGGGATGAAAGGAAAAGGTGGCCACGCATTCCATGAATAAGAGAAATTGACTAAGATGCCATGTTAGTCAATTTCGTTGATTCATGGACTAACACATCACTATCACAATGTATGAAAAGTCTATTTTGGAGCCAGAATAGTCGTAGCCACTGCATTGGGCACCACGAACAAAGGCTCCATCTGATCTTCTAAGAATAACGTAACAATATGTTGTACCTCATTCAGTGGCAAAATCAAAAGAAGAATCACAAAACTTCTCACATAGATATGAAGTGTTACTTTGAATTTTAGTTTGTTTGTTTAAAGAATACAAGTATAACTAACCTGCGTGTTATACTCCACCTTATTCGTGTGCTAAAGCTTAAATAGTTAAATACTCATTGATCTATATTTAATATTTATGAAGAAGAATACTCATTGAGCTATCTTATGTACTTTTGATTCAGATTATCCATCATTTATAAATAAGCATTTTTTAGTTTTCAATAAGCAACTATTATAAGTAGGTGGAAGTTAAGAAAAATTGTCATCATATAATTGCTGGTTTTTTTAAATCCGCTATATAAAAACCTTTAACCTACAGATTTAGGTTTTAGGTATAGGTTCACCCACCTTGGTTTAGCGAAGCCTAAAGTGTAGGGGAATTTGATTTATCGATCATTCCCGTTTATTTGCCAAGACTGATTCAGAAGTCATTAAGAGAAGTGCCAAAACCATTCATCATACAAGACATGTAGAAAAGCCACATATAACAATTCAAAAAGCATGAAAAAGTGTACAAGAAACCAATCATTAACCATTGAAGCTATTTAAGTGAATTCAATCACATTTATTGAAAATAACCATTCATGAAGCATACAAAGTGTTTTCTTAAATGAAAGAATATGTCCAATTACAAACAGTCTGCACTACTGTTGACGTTTTATTCAACAAGAGTCAACAATATACATCTAGAAAACTTTTGTAACAATACAAGCCTCTTATGGAGGCAAAGGTTGACACATCATTCCCATCATCTTCATCGCTTATGGAGGTAGACACCTCCTCGCCTTCGTTTCCAGTACTAAGAACGTTGTGCACAAACATCTAGTATGCCTTGTATCTTGTCACTTATGATTTTGCTTCTTTTAGCACATGCCTCATGCACCACCTCTTGACTCTCATTCGCCATCTGCAATCTATGCACTTCCAGCTCAAGGTTTGTATTCTTATCGTCCAATTCCATGATCTTGTTATTGAGTTCTATGCATTTCTTATTAAGTTCAATGCATTTCTTATTGAGTTCAGTGCATTTAATTATATGTATAGTCAGGCCAAAAATGGATGAAAAATCAAAATTAAATGTATAGTCTCAACTATATAAGAATTTCAAAAAATTTAAATGATGGATCCATATGCAGAATTAATTCGCCCAGAGGTCCTTTTTTGCCCAAAATATGAAGTATTATATATTGTCGGAAAGCTCTCGAGATAAGGAATATAATCAGTTAGTTAATTTTAACAAATATGGGATATTTCGAGAGCAGTTTCCATAGGAATGAAGAAGATATTTTTGCAGTTAGGGACAAAGGAGACACTTGGCAATTTCGGTTGTAGACCTAATCTTTTCCCTCTTCCTTCTTATTCCCAGTTCTTCTCATTTTGTAAGGGTTCCAGAAATTTGGGGGAGGGGCTCCATATTTTCATGGTTTCCATTTCTGAGTTCTCTTCAATATTGTATAGGGTAGGATTTCTCTTTTGAGTGATAGAGTACTTTCCTGCTGTAGATGTTTTGCTGTAGGTTCTTGTGTATGTAAGGCATGCACAAATTCACACAGAATTTGTCTCTGAATGTATATCTCTTTTTTATAAATCAAAGCCTCAAGGAGGCTAAAGTTTGTCAATTTCAAGGAGATTGTTGTGGTTGGTTGCAGGCATTCTTCAAGGAAGAATTTAAATTCTGTAATAGATCATAAATAATGGGATATATATTTTTGGATCTGATGATTTTGTGAGTGAGCTGAGTAATGCATTTTTGTAAGGCATTAATGCAAGGATATTTAATGATGAAGGTGGATTTGTAGTACATTCTTTCATTTATAGTTTGATATATGACTATGTTGCCCTTGGATAAGGTAGTGGTCTTGCAAGTTTGGGGACGTTTTCAGATCAAACATATTAAAAGATAAATCTATTTCCCTTTATGTTTAGGGGTTGATGTTCTATCCTTCCAAAGCTCTATTTCACCTATTATTTGTATAAGATCCAGCCCATCTGTACGTGTTACCTAATTTGGTGAGCTTGTGGAATGGTTTGTCTGCTTTTATTGATGTTGTCATATGTGGGTAAATGAGTCTAATTCAATGCATCAAAGGTACACTTGCCTAGGTTTTGTAAAGCCTGAAGAGTAGAACGATTCTGATCCTTGTTAGTTGGTCCAGTTAATCCTCAGAAATCATAGTTCAGGTTGGCTACCTTTCAAAATCTGGTTGCTGATTATACTGGTTATTGATTTTGTTGTTCAGCGTAAAAAGGAACCAACAATAGGAATTTAAACAAATGGATCCCATGCGTATCTCAACTTCTCACTGATATTGGCCCTTATGAAATTGCTCACACATACAGAGAGGGTAATCCAGTGGCAGATTGTGTTGCCAATATGGGCACTGACATTCCTCATGGTTTTGTCACATTTGATATAAGTTCAGTCATGGATACAGTCTGAGATCTAATCAAAGTTGATCACGCTTCTTAAGGCACTTCCAACAAATTCAAACTTGGTGGCATGTCTTGGCTGCCTGATAGGACACTTTTGGGATTCGGGGGTTGTTTTCGATTGCAACACCCTTAAGGACAGTTGGAGATATAGCCATGTGGTCTGGAAGTACAGTAGATCTGAAGACAAATCTGACACTCTTTGATTTCTTGGATACATGCTAGATTCTCAAATCCTCATTGAGGAAGGTGTGGACTAGTTGAAACTTCTAGATTTGGATGAGTGTTGCTATTTATGGGGTCGCTATCTGTCTGTTTCCATACCCGAACTGTCTTCTTCTGAGGGGAACCGAGCACATTATGGCCTACTTTGGAAACATCTTGTGTGTTAATTGTGAGGAGGACCTACGGGGACAGTTGCAAAATTTGTTCTTCACAGTGGATGCAGCTTATGACACCATGGAGGGACTGGTAGGTGTGGTCCTCAATCACCAAAGGCACTGGTGTGATTCAAAGATCTTCGAAGACACGCTACTCCCGGTGGTGGATGTTCTGGAGTCAAGCAAAATGATGGTGGGGCTTCCCGAAGGGTTTGTTAAACCCTTGGTGGTGGATGAAGTGGCTAACTACATTCTGAGTTTACCATCTGATCGTAGGCTGAGCATCCTAAAAGTCTATTTCTAGATGGAACTCTACCTGCCCTCAGATAGTTCGGATGAGGGGTCATCTGAGGAGGATGGGGAGGAGTTGGACAATGACAAACACAACTGTGCTATAGAGAAATATCTGGCGAAGGTGGCTGAGTGTGAAAAAATGAGGATCTTTAGTGAGAATGCATGGGAGGTTTTCCGATGCGCTGTTAAGAATGGCAACATGGAGGCCTTCCACAGAGTTACCCGATCCAAAGATTGGTGGTTGTCTGACCAATCAACCAACAATGTTATCAACGTTGGTGAATGTACTTCGGCTATTCTACAAGCCTTGCATGGCAATTAGAAGTAGTTAGGCATGTGAGACTTTTTAAATTCTTTTTTGTATCGGTATATTATGTAATCCATTTTAAATTAATATAGGGCACTACCCCCATACTTGATAGCACTTACCCAAATATATATATAACAAGCCCCTTTCAAAAAGAGGCACAAGCCCAAAGATTGTTAATAAGGGGACATTACAATGCAAGTAGTATTAAAGAAGGGAGAGAGAGCAACAACCTAGGAATGTCTAGACGTTTGCTAGGGGACTGCTCAATAGTCCTTGAAAATCAACAACCTGCATGGATAACTAATGTTAGTGGTAGTCTACATTGGGAAGTAAATTTATTTCAAAAGACATAAAAGGAACCTACATGTTCATATATGAAAATGCAGTTTAACATTCAATATAAGGGTGGCTGCAAGAAGTTGAGTCCCACTTTTGGGCAAAACGTGGAAGTGTTTTCTCTGTTTTTCAAATTTTCTAACAATTGATATCAAAATTTGATGCACTTAGAGATTGAATCTCAAAAAACTTTAGTAATAGAAAATGTAATGCTCAGAGTCTAGTTTTCAAATATGTAATTTATTTTAATACCCACATGGTAGAAATCACTTTTTAGTAGGCATGTTTAAAAACCAGTTTTTCAAAATGCATGTTTTAGAACCATACCACACATGTGTACGACCACCCTTTTTTGATGCAAATAAATGAATTTTTGCAAATCCTTCTAGGAAGCGATACCTAAGACACCAAATATTGATGAGAATATTTTTTCTTTTTTTTAATTGAATATATTTTTTTTTATTAATTTTTAATTGACAATAAAGTATATTTTCAAAACATCGGGTGTAGGACCACCATAATTTGATGAAAATTTCATATTTTTCAAATTTTTTTTTTTTAATATTCAAAATAATTGTATGTAGATCGATGTCATATAATTTATTTTTCTAAAATCCTAAAAACAAAAAAGTTATTAAAGGTTTAGTGAACCTTAGCATTTTAGGTTTAGGTTCCACTTTTGATTAATAAATAATACAAAAATAGTAAAAATAATCTTATCATTATGAAATTTATATTTCTGAAATCAGGACGCTGAAAAATCTAATGGGTTTTCGTTTCGTCAAAAAATTCAATCAGAAAAGCCCTAAACAAATTAGGCCAAGGTAGAAATATAATGTCATTTTACCTTAGTCATTTTTTGGAGGTCCAAGCATAGGCTTGGTGGGACCAAGCCTGTCCCAAAGAAAAAAACAATGCTAAGGGTTGTTTCCCGCCCCTAATTTTAACAAACGGGCACCCGTTTTTTAAATTCAAAAAACGGGCACCTGTTTCGCTTTGTACCATTGAAAGCGAAACGGGTGCCCATTTTTTAAAATGGGCACCTGATTCTATAACGGGCACCCGATTTGAAAAAAACGGGTGCCCGTTTAGCTTTGGGCATCCGAACCAAAATGGGCGCACGTTTCCAAAAAACGTGTGCCTGTTTTTGAATGGCTCGGGCACCTGAAGCGAAACGGGTGCCAGATTTGTAAAAATTGGGCACCAATTTCTAGCAGGCACTTTTCCCAACCTAAGGACTTCTGTGGGATTGGGACCCAACTTTGTGTATTTACCCATAAACTACCACTAAGTAATTTATATCACCTAAATTATATGTGTCAATTTGCCACAGTGCCAAAGTTGTGCCAAAGTTGTCTATATCAACCACCTATTTTCGTACTATTGTTATGCGCTCAAGGACAGACACCTCTATTCTGACTTGAAATCAATGTTATGGTATGACTCTAAAACGGGTGCCCGATTTGAAAAAAATGGGTGCCCGTTTAGCTTCGGGCACCCGAACCAAAACAAGCACACGTTTCTGAAAAACGTGTGCCTGTTTGTGAATGGCTTAAGCACCTGAAGTGAAACAGGTGAAAATCGGGCACCAATTTCTAGCGGGCTCTTTTCCCAACCCGCAGACTTCTGTGGGATTGGGACCCAACTTTGTGTATTTACCCATAAACTACCACTAAGTAATTTATATCACCTAAATTATATGTGTCAATTTGCCATGGTGCCAAAGTTGTGCCAAAGTTGTCTATATCAACCACCTATTTTTGTACTATTGTTATGTGCTCAAGGACAGACGCCTCTATTCCAACTCAAAATCAATGCTATGGTACGACTAATACGCAACTTAGTCACACGTTTTACACTATATTTTACATTCAACGGCTACAATTGAATAACATGTCACTAACACACAATAGCATTTGTCTATTCTCGAGTCTTGTTATTGACTAACTCCAACTCCAATTGTAAATTGCATCGTATGTTAGCCTTTGGCTTTACCATTGTTAGCTAAATCAAATCACAAACCGTACATGAACAATGGTCTAAGAGGTTGTGTCTATTCTAGCTCCAAAATAGACAAATTGTACAGACTGACAACATCGTGTTAGAAAAAATCAGTAATCAAATGCAAAACCTACGATTAAAAACCTGCCACAAACATGGGTTGTTAGTCCCCCCATACTGTTTTTTGCAGCCACAATAGAGGCATCCCGCTGCGAGAGTAACTTGAGTTTCGTGCTAGTCTTTTCTTTGACAAACGTACCAAGTTTTGCAGCCCGCGGCCTTTTCTTCTTGCCAAGATGTCGTCTGAACGTGGTTCCTTCATTCGCAAGCTTTTAATGTGTGTGTTATGCACAATAAACTAGTGGTAAACACAAAGCATTCTGCAGTCGTCCTCTGGCATGTCCACATAATTTTGTGTGGGCCCCGAGGAGTGAAACCAAGAACTCGACAATAACTCCACATCACATACCATGGGTTCAAGCACCAAAACAAGTTGGCATGGTATGCATGTCTCATAAATATATGTCGATGCATGTCATTGGTATGATAGGTTTGTTGTTGAGCTACAATACACATAGCCTCCCACATATATTTGCATATATGTTTATTCTGTAGTTTTCGAGTGAGATTAGGTGCATTCAACTTGTGTTAGACATGTCTATTATGGCTTCAAAATGAGATTGTACCAATGACATGAATTGACATACATGGGACACGTCTATTCTGGCTCCAAAACGGACCTATCATACCAATGACATGCATCAACATACATGTCCAAGAATAAATATATATGCAAAAACATGTGGCAGGTACCTAATAGCTACATGAAAGAGAAAGTGAGTTAAAATGTTTTGTTTCAAATTGAGCTTCTTTTACATGGTCTTGACCTTGTTTACATGTCATGGTTTGCCTTTTGATGCCAATAGACTCCTAAAAATCAGGTTGTTGATTGGTTGATGCAAACAGACTCCTGAAAATCAGGTTGTTGACTGGTTGATGCAACCATTCCTTGTCTGTGTGTAACCTGCTCTTGTTTAGGAATTGATCTGTTGTTTGCTGACAATTAGGAGTTGATCTGTTGTTTGTTTGATGATAGAAAACATGGTGCCCTTTTTATCTGCGTAACATGGAAAAAGGAAGACTAATGCATGAATGAAAATATTATTGTTTAAGGGCTCCTTGTTGAAGCAGCCTACGTCTATTCTGGCTCATTGTTGAAGGGGAATTTATGGGACTGCAGTTTTTTGTGTCATTCTGTGGCTTGGGGTATGTTTAAATCCACCTCTATAACTCGTATTTTTCCTATTTTGGTTTGGATTTTGTTTAAAATCATCAGGGTTTGCATTGTTTGTTTGTGTTTCTTGTTTGCAGGTATGTGCAAGATCATGGTGTGCCAAAACAGGCCCTTAAGTGGCAATGAAATTTCAGAAAATCAGAGTTATGCAACTTGACATGAAAATTTGAATAAGTTGTGAACATTATTTTTAAAATATGTAAGAAGAGAATATATAGAAAAATGAATGCAGTTTCTAAGCTACTAGTTGTTTTTTGGAAAAAAAAAAATCCTATTTGATGAAAATTTCAAATTTCAATGCAGTGGTACTAAAATTTCAGGAAAAAAATAAGAAGTAGACGTATGTCTGACCACCCTAATCACAATCAAATCATAATATTTATAATATAAGTATTAGACTCATGTTTGGATGTGACACATTTTTATTTTATTTTTAATAAAGTAAATAATTATTTATGAGTTTTTTACTACAGCTTTTCAAAAATTCAGAAACTCCTACATCTGACCACCTTAACTTGGTCAAAACCTTATGAAATTTAATTTTTTTTAATTTTTCCCTATAGTAGACGAAGCATAGGATGTGATGCATGTTTCAGATTCAAAAAATGTTATACCGTTTGAAAGTTATGAGTGTTTTTCAATCAGTATATCAATCAAGAATATTGTCAGAATTCAATTAGAAAATAAATAATAATTATTTATTAAAGTCAAAATAAGACACGCCTTATATTGTTGGAAAGCTAGGAACGTCCTTAAAAAAACATTTTCATTTTATCAATTTTGGCTACAAAAAAGTCGTCAGCCACCAATGTAAAGTCTGGAAAATCAAGGAATACTAAAAAACACGTTTTTTCAGTTGACTTTCCAAGCTTGTCACTTCCAAGCCAAATATCAAAGCATTCCTGAGCCAAAATTTGAAATTTGAAAATTTGACTACAAAAATCGGATATTCAATATAATCAAATATCCGATTTTAATATATAAATTTTTGGCTCCCAAAAATTTTCCCATTGCAGCCTTTTATTTACTAAACTGCCACATTAATGGCGCTGGCAGAAATCCGATATCAGATTTTATTAGTCATATTTTAGAGAGAGAGAGAGAAGGATAGGGAGAGAGGGACAAAGAGAGAGGAGGAGAGAGAGAGAGTGAGAGAGAGAGAGAGATTAGGGGAGAGAGAGAGATGGAGACAGAGAGACAGAGGGAGAGAGATGGGGAGGGGGAAGTGAGAGAGAGAGATAGAGAGAGATTAGGGGAGAGGGATAGAGAGAGATTAGGGGAGAGAGAGAGAGAGAGAGAAGGAGAGAAGGAGAGAGAGAGAGAGAGAGAGAGAGAGAGAGAGAGAGAGATTAGGGGAGAGGGGGAGAGAGAGATTAAGACATCATAGGACATCATGAACCCTTATGACATTAAGACATCATGAACTCTTATGAGATTAGGGGAGACAAAGAGAGAGATTAAGACATCATGAACCCTTATGACCTCTTAGGACACCATATGACCCCTAATGACACCATATTGGGTCGCTTTGGGTCATATTGTGTCCTAAGGGGTCATATTGTGTCCTAAGGGTCTTACGACCTCTTAGGATACAATATGATCCCTAACGACACAATTTGGTGTCTTAAGGGGTCCTATGGTGTCCCAAGACACTATATGGACACCATATGACCCCTAACGACACCATAGGACCCCTTAAAACACCAAATCATCTTATTAGGGGTCATATGGTGTCCTAAAGGGTCGTAGGACACAATATGACCCCTAACAACATGATTTGGTGTCGTTAGGGGTCATATGGTGTCTTTGAACACCATAGGACCCCTTAGGACACAATATTACCCAAAGCGACCCAATATGGTGTCATTAGGGGTCATATGGTATCCTAAGAGCTCATAATGGCTCATGGGACACCATATGACCCCTAACGACATGATTTGGTGTCTTAAGGGGTCCTATGTTGTCCATAGGGGTCATATGGTGTCTTGGGACACCATACGACCCGTTATGACACCATTATGGACACCATATAACCCCTAACAACACCATAGGACCCCTTAAGACACCAAATCATGTCGTTAGGGGTCATATGGTGTCCTAAGGGGTCATAGGCCACAATATGACCCCTTAAGACATAATATGACCCAAAGAGACCCAATATGGTGTCATTAGGGGTCATATGGTGTCCTAAGAGGTCATAAGGGTTCATGGGACACCATATGACCCCTAACGACATGATTTGGTGTCTTAAGGGGTCCTATGGTGTCCCAAGACACCATATGACCCCTATGGACATCATATGACCCCTAACGACACCATAGGAGCCCTTAAGACACCAAATCATCCTCTCTCTCTCTCTCTCCCTCTCTTTCTCCCTCTCTCCCTCTCCTTCTCTCTCTCTCTCTCTCTCCCCTAATCTCTCTCTCTCTCTCTCTCTCTAAAATATGACTAATAAAATTCGATATCCGATTTAATCGGATATCGGATTTCTACCATGTGGCAGTTTACTAAATAAATGGCGGCAACGAGAAATTTTTTGGGACCACAAATTTTGGTACTAAAATCGGATATCCGATTTTAGTACAAAAAACCAGGAAAAAAAGGGTTTGTGTGCCATTTTGTAGATTCCAACGGCCCACAGTCTACATATTCTGTTTTCTATCGAGGATCACGGGTTTTCAGACAACTAGAGACAAATTTGTGGTTTTGGGAGATTCTTAAAGTGAAAACTTACATTATCAATCATGAAGGAGCATGTGTGGAGGGAAATGGGGAGTAGTAGTTGTCAAAAGTCTAAACGCAAAACAAAACTTTCAAATGACCAAATTGAAGTGTATAGAGAAAGAGATAGAGAATGTCATAGGAGGAGAAGACAAGGTATGTTAAATATTGCTAATGTTACTTCAACTAAAGAGGAAATTGAATTTGAAAATGTGCCACAAGTTATTGAAAATGAAAATGTAGATTTTGAAAGTAAAAATATTGAAAATTTTGAAAATGTTGAAAGTGATAACTAAAATGCTCAACATGTGGAAAATTTTGACATAGGAGGTGAAAATGTGGAAAACTTAACATTGAAGGTGGAATTGCTCAACCAAGTGAACCATATCTAACACCTAATTACTTTAGAAATAAAGACCCTCTCATGGATGAAAGAAAAATTCCAAATCCAAGACCTTCAAGAACCCCAAAATGGTTATTTGAAATCGATGAGAATATTATTGCGAATCTTGAAGGCAAGAGGTCAACAAGAACCATTCGGTTGTAGGCTACACAAATTTTCAACCAAAATTTTAGCAATAAGACATTGACCGAGCACTGCCAAATCTTTGATCAATTGCTAAATATGATAAAGATGAGACCATTGCTAAACAAATTGAAGATTCGTATGAACAAGAAGGTGGAGAGAAATTCTTTTATTGAAAAAAATCTATTTGACGCTCTCAATTCTATTGGAAAGAATACCAAAGAAAGAGATAAGAGAGCCACTTGAAGAGTGATTACAACCTCCTTAGTAAGCCATCAATTGAGGAAGGCTCATCAAATGAGACAAACTTGTGTTGATTTTAACATAAACCGTAAAACTTTGGATAGAGCACTTGCACGAACACAAAGACTTAACGATCCACTTCAACAAGATACATGGGCATTTGGTGGGCGGTTTCCATGTGTTGATAGAAAGTTGACTGACAATGTGAAGGAAGAGATTCAACAATTTTGGCACTCTAATTCTAGAGTGTCACCCAATGTAAAGGATGTTTTGAAATTAGGAATCGGCAACCGAGACCGCACACCGCACCCCAAACATTTCTTGGAATCAAGCCAAACAATGTTGTACAAAAAATTTTGTGAATTACATCCAACTTTGCAAATATCACAAAGGGCCTTTGAATCTTTGAAACCATTTTATTGTGTTCCTCTTAAGATTCGCAATACCTGTTGTTGCAAGTACCATGTGGAGTTTTCAATGTACCATGAACTTTTATGTCATATTCGTTCTATGATGCATACTATTGAGATGTTGTAGGAGTGTGGTGCAATGCTATTTCCAAGATCATCGAGAGACTTGCAAGATCTATTTTTATGCCCTAGAGATGATGGCTGCTATTTCTATAGAAATGATTGTTTGAATGAGAAGTGCTCAGAATGCGGTGGGTTGTCCAAGTTTTTTTCATGTTTTCATGAGGGCAGCGAACACGAGTTTGGAAATAATTATGTTGAGAAAAAAAGATACGAGACAGTGAAATATACTTTGAAGAGTGGAGGTGAAAATTCTAGATGTGAATTAGTCTCAATAGAAGTAAGTATTGCTGATTTTAATTTGGATTTTAAGGAAAATATTTTCTACAAGTATGCAAGGCACACTCATAGGTCTCAGTGGTTGGATCAACAGTTCAGGATGTGTAAGAACTCTTTCCCAATTGCCACTATTATATTAGTGGTTGATTTTGTAGAGAACTATACATTGCAACCATAGAATGAGGTACAGTCTCAGTACTACAATTAAGTCTAGATTGCTATTTTTGTTCACATTACATATAGACATGCTCCTGATAGTACAAAAGAGGACAGGAAGATAATCAGGGAGTATCATTTTTATATGAGTGATGATAGATCACACTCCTCCGAGTATGTGCAACATTCTTTCGACAATTTTTTTGAGTTCTTGCATGAGAAAGATATTGCAATTGACCGACATATAATATGGTCAGATAACTATACGGGTCAATTCAAGAATGCCCGTATGTTTTATTGGTTGAGTAGAATGCATGTGGAGAGGTGTATACCTCATATTTGGTGTTTTTTTGAGGCAGGGCATGGGAAGGAGAGCATGATGGAGCAGGTGCATGTTTGAAGAGAGCTCTAGTTAAGGAGCAATTGAGGATTTCAGGTGCAAATTTCTTTGATGCACGTTCTATTGTTAATTGGTGTACTTCAGCATTATCACATGGAGGCATTCTTGATTCAGCAATGAGCATATTCTTTTGGTTGGTTGAGGAGGGAACAGTGGGAGATAGATTGGATTGTCAAACAATTAAAGATTCTTCAAAGATGCATTCATTTCTCAACTCAGATGCAAGTACATGGACCATTTGGACACGAGCGTTGGCTTGTTTTTGTTAGAGTTGTGTTCGGTGTGATTGGGTTGATACGTGGGTTCCCCACTATCTAACTCCTTTATCTCAAACAATATCCTTGTCAAACAATGACATGGAAAGTTCACTTGAGTATGATAGTCTATCA
The DNA here is from genome assembly GCF_030272615.1 of Cryptomeria japonica. Classification (NCBI taxonomy): domain Eukaryota; kingdom Viridiplantae; phylum Streptophyta; class Pinopsida; order Cupressales; family Cupressaceae; genus Cryptomeria; species Cryptomeria japonica. Next base: position 540,221,069 of record NC_081413.1, read on the forward strand.
GATCTTGTACATCCAGGACATGTTTTTGTAGTTGTTGCACCGCAAGGGAATGAAGAGAGATCAGAATATTGGTTGGTACGACGTGTACAGGGAAAAAAAAAGCTAACACAACCAGTGATAGATGATGACGGGTTCACATATCCTACAAGTTCAGTTGTTGTTGTGGGAACTTGGTTGCGAACATACATGATTAGAAATAATGGCATACCTGGATTTGAAGACTATGAGAGACACAAAACCATTATAATGTATTCACACCTTATTATAGCTGCAAATGTCAAGTTGGTGAAGCATCAAGCAAAGCCAAAGACCAAAGAGTTATGGACAGTGACTACTGTTGATCATGAAGCAATACTGGATACTCTTAAACAAAGAGATGACCCTTCAGGCACACTTGAGTAGTAGGTCTTTAATGGTGCCTTATTTTTTTTATCATGCATTTCATTTCGAACAATGATCATTAAACCTTAATGATCAAGTTTGTTATGTGTATATTAAGGATGTCTTGAAAATGCAGGTCTATTGATGAACGTTTTTTTTTGCAACACAGTTTTTGCTTGCACATAGCGGGTACAGGATATAATCGGAAGGGACGTATTTTTGCAACACGACTTATTATCGTGCATTTGATGAGTTTTACAATTTTTTATGATCTAATTATTGCAAAACCTTTATGCTCATGCAAGTCTTTATTGATGTTATACAATAGTACATCACATTATGATTTTTGATGATATACAAGTTCATACTAGATCATTTGTCGTTGACAAGACCCTCTCTTGGTGATGGTACATATTATTTTGTGCATAAACATTAAGTCAAGTGAATGTATTGCTATTTAGAAATGACCATATCTACCATCGTCTTCAACCATGCAGAGAAATACAGTGAGAAGGGCTTTAATTAACATGCGTCTTTCTTCAAAGTTATGCTTGTATACTTTGCAGAGAAACTAGTAAGTTTCGTAATTATACAATCTTGTGTGTCTTAAAAATGTTTGAAATGATCTATTTATAATTTTCCAAACTAATTTGTATTAAGTGTTATAATTTGTTTCTTGTAGCACATTCATTCTGCATAAAAAGGTTACTTATTTTGGTCTTCATTTATATGCAAGCATTGTTGTACGTAAGCTTTTCTCTTAGGACATGAGGATGTCTGATGCAGATGAAGTGGGATGTTGTATTTGTATATGGATGTGAATTGATTTAACATTGTTATGATGATATGCAATGTCCATGAGCAAATTGGTTTAGTTATATTGATGATAATGTCCATGTATCTGTACATGAGTACATTGGTGTAGTTGTATTGATAATGAAAAAAAAAAATCATGCTTGCATATCCCTTCATGGATGTCACATGCAAGTGTAATGGTAATTATGTGTATACAATACATGGAAATATTGATGATCATTATGTGTCTACAGTGTAATGCTTGTTTATATATAATTTTAGCTCTCAAGGGATGACGTTGGTAGGGTATGACCCCGAGCGTTGGATCGAATGGGGGGGTGGAAATAAGAGCATGCGTAGGGTAATAATGCCTAACTGGACATGTCGAAGCTGACAGTTTGTCATCGTGACGAGCAGAATGAGAAATCAGCCACGCGACAACATTCGATTGAGTGAGACTGGCGATTTTTTCGCCAACCAAAACATTGCTGCCCTTATAAAACCGTAGGGAAACTTGAAAAAACAAGATAGGCTTTTCTAGGGACCCCTCTCATGGCCACATAGGCTCAAACGGATCGTTTGCAGGTGCCACGGATTCTGAGTTAGGGACCGTCAAAGTTTGACAATTTTGAGCACTTAGGGTGCTCAAGGGACGATGTCGGTAGGGTATGACCCCAAGCGTTGGATCGAGTGGGGGGGGGGGAAATAGGAGCATGCGTAGGGTAATAATGCCTAAATGGACATTTCGGAGCTGACGGTTCATCATCGCGATGAGTAGAACAAGAAATCGGCCACACGACAACATTCGATTGAGTGAGACTGACGATTTTTTCGCCAACAAAAAAATTGCTGCCCTAATAAAACTGTAAGGAAACTTGAAAAACCGAGATAGGATATTGTAGGGACCCCTCTTGTGGCCTCGTAGGTTCAAATGGATTGTTCACAGGTGCCACAGATTCTGAGTTAGGGCCCGTCAAGGTTTGACAATTTTGAGCACTTAGGGCGCTCAAGGGACGACGCCGGTAGGGTATGACCCCCAGCATTGGATCAAGTTTGGGGGGGAAAATAGGAGCATGCGTAGGGTAATAATGCCTAACTAGACATGTTGGAGCTGACGGTTCATCATCGCGATAAGAAGAACGAGAAATCGGCCACGCGACAACATTTGATTGAGTGAGACTAACGATTTTTTTGCCAATCGAAAAATTGCTGCCCTAATAAAACCATAGGGAAACTTGAAAAACCAAGATAGGTTTTTGTAGGGACCCCTCTTGTGGCCTCGTAGGTTCAAACAGATCATTTGCAGGTGCCATGGATTTCGAGTTAGGGCTTGTCAACGTTTGACAATTTTGAGCACTTAGGGCGCTCAAGGGACGACACCGGTAGGGTATGACCCTGAGCATTGGATTGAGTGGGGGTGGAAAAATAGGAGCATGTGTAGGTTAATAATGCCTAACTAGACATGTCGGAGCTGACGGTTCATCATCGCGATGAGAAGAACAAGAAATCGGCCACGCGACAACATTCGATTGAGTGAGACATGATTTTTTCACCAACTGAAAAATTGCTGCCCTAATAAAACCGTAAGGCAACTTGAAAAACCGAGATAGGATTTTGTAGGGACCCCTCTCATGGCCTCGTAGGTTCAAACGGATCATTGGCAAGTGCCACGGATTCTGAGTTAGGGTCCGTCAACGTTTGACAATTTTGAGCACTTAGGGCACTCAAGGGACGACACCGGTAGGGTATGACCCCGAGCGTTGGATCGAGTGGGGGGGGAAATAGGAGCATGTGTAGGGTAATAATGCCTAACTGGACATGTCAGAGCCAATGGTTTGTCATCGCGACAAGCAGAACGAGAAATCGGCCATGCGACAACATTCGATTGATTGAGACTGACGATTTTTTCACCAATCGAAAAAATTGCTGCCCTAATAAAACCTCGAGCGTTCAACTGAGGTGGGGGGAAAAATAGGACCATGCATAGGGTAATAATGAATTGTTTCAAGTATTTTTCATTAAATGAATTGTATTGTATTGTTCATTAAATGAATTGTATTATTCATGAATTGTATTGTTCATTGAATTAATTGTATTGTATTGTTGATTAAATGAATTGTATTGTTCATAAATTGTATTGTTCATTAAATGAATTGTATTGTATTGTTAATTAAATGAATTATATTGTTCATTATGAAAACAACACTTACGATGAAATGAAATGAATTGTATTTTTCATTAAATAGCCATTATTAACCATTGTTAATTATTGGAATGAAGATTAAAGATTTCCATGATAACACCACACACAGATGAGCAACAATTTATATGATCGAATATCAACTTCAGTATATATAAAAATGTCAAATGATTACAAATGTATGTCCATACACAAATATGGTATACACGCCAATTGAAACAAAATGTATGTCTAAATATGTGAATGTATGTCCATATACAAAATATACATGCCAACTAGACATGTAAGCATCCAAAAACTATCTATAACATCCTAAGCTACTGATGGATCATCGAAATCGATCCTCCTCGCCGCACTGCTCGGCTCTGAAGGATCCTGCACAAGAAATACAAACCACGATTAATATTAGTTATATTATATAATTCACATTCGAAAAGTTAACATAAAAAATGAACTATAATTGAACTATTCATGTTTACCTCATCTCCACATTTTCTCTTCAACTTTGCAGGACTCTTGATGTGTGTCTTTGGTAGAGGAGGTATGTTTTGAATATTTTCATACACAACCTACATATGTTCAGAAACATGACATTGATACAAGTTAGCATATAATTGTCACTGATAATAACAAATTATATCTACTAATCAAAAAATAAAATAAACACACATCTACTTGAGGCATCTCTTCTTCTTCTTCAGGTATACTGGGTATAGTCATCAAGGATGTGAAGCCAAGAATTATTTGTATATATACACAACAAGTATATGAAACTATCAATCTATGTCTAGACATGTATAATCACTATAAGTTATTTAAACTATTTATTCAATCATATTTGCATTCAATTACCTTTCCCTTGTCTCCAACTGCACTACCAGATCCTAAATCACACTGCCTCGCACTCGTGTTGCTTGTGCCCTACAAGAGTAAAATAAGATATACATGCAAGTTACTACATAATCTAATTAATACCAATATAAATGATGAGCATGCATGTACAATAAAATACAAACGACTAGGTGCAATAATATATGTATCATCAAGCTATCAAGGCCAAATGAAATGGCTGACAAGGTGCCCTCATGAATCTGTCTCAACTCATCCTCGGTCATCAACTGTTAAATAGACCATGTAAATAAAAATTAGTACTTAATATTATCTAATTTATAAATATTTAATTAAAATATAACATGAACTGTGAAAATACAAATCTTACCACTACATCATCAATGTATGATAGTGGTGCCTCCTCGCCTCTAGCATGTGAGGACTCCCCAAGGTATCCTCCAGTCTGTGTAATAACATCTGGTGCATCATGCATCTCATGCACCTCATAATCTGCACTGTCCACGGGAGGATCAACGAGTTGTCCAACTTGACCCAAGCATACGTGCCCACACATGACACAGCTATGGGGCACACATATGTGTGGAGCTGAGGATGACATGTCAACAACACTGGATGCACTGCTACCATCAAGAGTAGGCTGAGCTACTGACGCAGCCTAAGAAACCAAAAGGCTACTCAAAGAGTGAATAGTCGATATGGTCCGTGAAGCCACCTCACAAATGATATCAGGATGCTGCACTACAGGTGGGGGATCAACAGGAGGAGGCGAGACATATGGGCCCTGGACTACTTTGACTGTCCCAGGTCTATTTTGGGGCATACCTAAACCTACACCCTGGAAAGGTTGGATGTCAAAGTAGTTCACCTGTTTATTTAAAACAAACTCAGCATACAATTTTTTATGAAATAGAAGGGGATATCAAGATTGTTGTTGGGTGGTTTGTCGAAAACCATCCACCAATGATCCCAAAATTTTTTCACAATCCCATCATTTGTGCATCATTTAATAGAAAGTTTTGTTTTTTGGGGATCTACGAGCTAACCAGTACGGGGATTGACAAACAATGAGGCTATTTCGGCTTTGGATATCTCGAGATCCTTGATATCCTTATATGACAAGCCATTTGCATATTTTTCCCTCATAGAATCTCGCCAAAAGGGTGGCATTGTGCTCCTCAGTCATGGTTTCCATACTTTTTATGATCGACATGAGAGGATCAAATTTTGGGTTTAGACGAGGGATCCTATGATATACTTCTGCAGTCCCCCTCAATTCATTCAAATTTTGTACAATCAAATCCTGAATTGAGGGGGGGTTTTGCAAATGAGGTTTTGGTTGTTGCAGTTGTGGTTGGTCAGGGTTTTCATTGTTATCCCCCATTTTTAACCTAATTGTATGTAAACAATTAAATTTAGTTAACAAATTTAAACAATTAAGTATTTGATTTTAAAAAACCTGTTTTTCATATGAAAAAACCATATTTTCAATGAAAATCAAATAAACATTAACAAAAAATACAAAAAATGAATGAAAATGATTGAAAACGATAAAATTCTTACCTCTCAATGTTTTTTTAGCAATTTTTTGCCAAAACACTGGATATCGGATTTTGATGAAATCGCGCAACTCGTGAGTTAAAAATGACTCACGGGTTGTCACTGTCGAAATATAAAAGTCTCAGAAAATCGGATATCCGATTTTGATACTTAAATTATTTTTAAATAACATATATAATGTATAATATATTATTATATTATATAATACATATTGTATTATATTATATATACTATAATATATAATATAATATTATATTATATATAATATAATATTATATTATATATTATATATACTATAATATATAATATAATATTATATTATATATAATATAATATTATATTATATTATATTATATTGTATTATATAATATAATATTGTATAATACGTATTATATAATATATTATTGTATTATAATATAATATTATAATACATAATACAATATTACATTATATATAATATAATATAATATTTTATAATATAATATAATATAATATATTATATAATACGTATTGTCTTATATTATATATATTATAATATATAATACAATATTATAATATATAATACAATATTACATTATATATAATACAATATTATATTATATTATATTATATAATATTACATTATATATAATACAATATTATATTATATTATATAATATATAATATATTATATAATATAATATTATAATATATTATAATATATTATATAATATTATATTATATAATATTACATTATATTATATTATATAATATAATATTATATAATATAATATAATATTATATTATATAATATAATATAATATTATATTATATAATATATAATGTAATATTGTATTATGTATTATAATATAATATTATATTATATATAATGTAATATTGTATTATATATTATAATATATATAATATATTATTATATTATAATATATATAATATATTATTATATTATAATATAATATAATATAATAATATATTATATAATACGTATTATATAATATGTAACATATAATATATTTTTTAAATTAAATTTACAAATAAAAATCGAATATCCGATTTGCATAGGTAATTACCAGGCCAAGGTGTACTGACGCCCAAGCCAAGCAAAAAGTCAACACGGATTTTCGCATTTTTAGGCGAGTGAGGAAGGCTATTTTTTTCACATCACCACTTTTTGCCCCCCCTTGATCCTGCACTAACCCTTGCCTCTATATGTAGCCAAAATAGCTTCAACCTATGTCAAATGTTTGCCTGTTTTGGAACCAGAATAGACACATATCGTCGTGTTAGGGTTACGTTTTCTTTTTTTTATCTAATGGGCACCTGGGAATAATGGAAACAGAGCATAATATTTCCATAGTTTCTTTTATCTATGTTTTATTTTGTTGTTTTCCTCTGTATTGTAGAGGACATGTTTGTTGAATTGCAGGGTCACAAGATCATCTGCATCACCTTTTTTGTGTGTATGTGTGTGTTTGTGTGTATATTGCTTCATATTGACATATATATAATAGCACACGCCAAACCGCAAACAAACAATGTAAACCCTAAAGGTTTTCAACAAAATCCCAAAAATTTGCCCTCAACAATGAGTCGTCAACAATCAAACCTTCAAAAATCGGACGCCCTTCAACAATGAGCCAAAATATACGCAGCCTACCAAACACAAACACACACACATATATGAATATGAAGAAATACACACACACACATGCCGATGGTCGTTTATTTTTTTCTGGCTTTTAATGTGCGTGTATAAGAATGAGCATTTCATCTTTAACAACTCTTCTCACTATGGAAAACTTACACATAATTATGGAAATATACATACCTTTAAAATCTTGTAGATCTTCTTCACTCCGCAAAACCACAAACAAGGAACCTTGGTATCCTAACACGGCCATGTTGCAAAATGATGCCTAATTTTCACAGATAGAATACAAAATGACACAGGAAATAAAAAAAAATTATTGAATGTCTTAGGGTTTCAAATTACCACAGCCGCCTAAGCCTCCACCCAAATCGTTGTCCTCTTGACACCTCCCAAGGGCACACTCACAACCACCTGTGCGATACAAAAATGATATAAAAAATTACAATCAAAAACACAAGGTTGATGAAGGAATCATAAAACTATCATTATCTGTTAGGGTTTGAATTTATCGATGTCACCATAACCCTACACAACAATCTTGAATTGTACCACCCACCTATGCACTACGATAGCTCCTCCCTGCACATAAAAAAACCTGCATGTTAACAGGTGATAACAATATACCCAAACAACTCCCATTATGCATGCGGTCTGCTTTTGTCCCCCCCTTTGGAGCCACAAATATTTTGACAATGCATACCTATAACTCCAATGGAAGCGCAACTCCTTCGCTCAGTGATTCAACCGAAGACATTGTGATGCAACAATCGACATGAATTTATACCGTCGAATGTTTTGTTTCACCTCCACCACTGTGTTCTGCATGTAGCTCCCGTACGAAATATATTTTCAATTTTCGTGAAATCGAGTTTTCATTATAAAAAAAAAAAATTTAAATGAAAATTGTACCCATAACACGTGACCACCGATGTTAGTCGACTCGTGGACACAATAAAGCAGGTTACCCAAAAAATGTAAGCCACGTGGCCATTTAAAAAAAAAATTAAAACTAGCGGTCACCAAAAATGTAAACCGTGTGGCCGGCGGTATGTTAACTGCCTCGCTCGATGTAACCATTGTATTTCTGTGACATCGGTCAGGAAAATGTTAACTGCGAGCAAGCTTTTCCGTCAAACGCAACAAGGCAAAATCATTCACGTCATCACCGTGGCCAATACGTTCATGTCATTTGTGGGTCCCAGGCACGTCGATCTCATGGAAATTTCAAACATGAATGGTATGCCTTCAACATCATGTAAAGGCATGCCGTTTTGGAGCCAGAATAGCTACAGCCATTTTAAATGTATGTGTGTAAAAGAATAGTCTAGAAACATATAGCTACAATCACCAAGAACAAGAGACTGGGTATGTGCAGAATAGAATGAAGTGATGCCATAATAGTAGGGTAATAATAGAGTAGAAAAATAGTTTGTTGGGACTATATGAAATTAAAGAGCATGAGCTCTATTTTCTAAGTCAGATCTGTATGATTTAATATATATGAATATATGCAATATTTTAAGTAAAGGTTTCTTTTATCTCTATTTTTTTATATGCTCTATTTTAGTTTCCTTTATCCCCTACCTATGTCTATCAATTTCTAATGCAATGTATTTCATTCTCAGGGAAATTGAAAAGGGTAAAAATTAGTTCCTTTAATGTGAGGTTCATAAAGATAAAGTTTGTGTTGGCATATCGGAAAAATGGCTGCTCGAAATGGCTCTCCATGAACAAACTTGGCTGGATGGAATGGTTCTCTGCGAACAAACTTGGCTAGACGAAATGGCTCTCAGCGATCAAACTTGGCTTCTTGAAATGGCCCTTTGTGAGAAAATTTGGTTAGACGGAATGGCTCTCTACGAACAAACCTAGGTGTATGAAATGGTTCTCTGCAGACAAGCATGGCTGCTCGAAATGGCTCTCTACGGTCAGGCTTTGCTAGAGGGAATATCTCTCTGTGAACTAGCTTGGGAGGTCGAAATAGGTTTATGTGATCAGGTTATCTGTATCTCCAATGTCCACTCTATAACAATCGCTCTTTTGAGGTTTTTCCCTCTCTGAAAGGAAAAGGACCAAACACAATTTCTAGGTTCTCATTTCGCAAGAGCGTTAGTGGGCCATGGCTGAAAATTTTCCATCTTAACAATAGGCCTTTAGGGATCAACAATGCAGAGCATCTGGGTCCTCTCTCTTATACTAATCCTTTATCCAGTTCAATAGCCATAGGTCCAAACAATATTCCCTTGGGTAAAGCGAGGACTCTCATGGACTCTCAAAATAGAAAAGACCCCCCATTCCTGGGAAATATCCATTCAAATGGCACGAAAGGATTCTAAAAGCCTGGAGATGGTTTATGGAGGCAGGAGGCCAACCTACAACAGGCTTCATGGGGTCCTGTGCTCATAATTGGTACCAATTCTAGGGGTCTTTGTTAATGATATGAACAAAGGAAAAGGGACTTTCTTGGGGAGGAACGCTTCTAAACATATTCAGGGCTTCAGAAAGGAAGAACCTTCCACTTTTCTAGAGGGAGTTAGGATTGAGTCAAATAAGAAGGAATGGAAAAGGAAGGGGTCGAAAAGCAAACTCTTTTTCCAGCCTTTAGACGCCATCAATCCATCCATTAGTCATCTTAAAGACAAAGCCCTGTTTGCTAAATGGTGTAGCATGGGAGGTAATAATCAAGGGATCTTATAATGGTGGCTCCAATCCTTCCTAGGATGGTATTTGTTCACATCTTGCAGAATAATTTCTTCTTCATGCAATGCATTGATTCTACCTTGAAAAATTGCATTCTTCATGGTAACCCAATCTTTTACCAAGGTTCTTCTTTCCATCTCTTGGATTAGAAGCCTAGGTTTGATCCCCAATCCTATAGAATTAAGAAATCCTTGATTTGGCTTAGCCTACTTAGTCTCCCTTTAGAATTCTTATGTGTTGAGGCTCTTCTAAAGATTGGGGATGCTCTGGGCACTTTTTGGGGTATAGAAGAGGATTTCTTCAATGGGAAGCAAGGAGATGTGGCTAATATTTATGTGGATATAGATTTAGACTTTGGTTTTTAGTGAGAACTAGAAATTGTTTCTGAAGTTGGTAGATGGAAACAAAGAGTTAAGAGGCTTACTGATAGGTTCCTAGGAAAATGTCTTCTTCAAGAGAAGATAATCTTTGGTTGTTCTCTAAAAGGCCAAATTGGCCCTCTTTTCCATCCCAATGAGCTCTAACTACAAAAGCTAAAAGATGACCTTCTTAACAAGACAAATAATAATGTGGTTTTATCTTAACTAGGAGAAGATAATTTCCCCCCCCCCCGTAATGGATTCTTGTCATCCTAACCACAATGAAGCCTTAGTAAATCCTCCTATCATTGCTCAAGGAAGTCCTTTAGGTACTAGGTCTTTAGGATGCAAACTAAAAAAGAAAAAAACCTTCAAGAAGAAGCCAACTTTTATTAGGGGAACATGCAAAACTTTCTCTTCTAAATCTAAGAGAGCCTCTAAGAAAAGGAAGCTGTCTAGAAATGCTAAGTGTGGCTCTAATGTTATTTAGAAATAACTTTCAAATTCCAAGGTTCAGGTTCTCATGGAACTCCTCTTTGACACAAAGAGTTTGAAATAGGATATTATTCAGGAATTGAACGCTTCCACAAGAATTGTTGATTCTTCATTGGATATGAAGATTTCTCATGAAGAAGACAATCTTCAAGCTCCAAACTAGGAGTTAAGGAGTTAGAATTAGTTAGACCCTTCTCCCTTTCATACCAGATTGGTTGTGCCAGAATATTATGTTGAATCCCCCTCTTTGAATCCATCATTACCTGCTTCTCCTTCAACTAGTATTGGCTTTCTGAAGTCAAGAGGAATTAACCTGTCTTCAGAAAACCCAAATCCTTTTGACAATTCCTTACATTCTATGCTCTTCTCTCCAAAAATGGGTCAGGATTCCAATTCTCAAAGGATTTTCAAAGATTGTATGGAGAAGGATGAGGAATTTGAAAATGTAATGGAAACCCCTCTTGCTGCCCTTTATTCACAAGTAAAAGAAAAGAGGAAGCTGGGTATTAAGCAATTGTTTGAATGCAAGTCCAAGCCTGATTTTGGTATTGTCTCTCCTGAGAGAGATACAAAATCCTTTAGTGAGAATAGATCTTTAGAGGGAGAAGAAGAAGGACAAATTAAGATAACAGATTTGTTGAAGGTAAGGAAGGGTTCATCCCTTCCTAAATAGAAATGAAAATCTTAACTTGGAATGTTAGGGATCTTAATGCCCCTAACAAAAAATGTTTGATCAAGAGGAGAATCATTTTGATCAATGTAGAGATAATTATGCTCCAAGAAACAAAGTTCAACCTACAAAAAGCAAAATCCTTCAGAGAAGGGCTTAAGAATCAGTACTATGGTTGCAATTATAAAGCAATTCAAGCAAATGGTGCTTCTAAGGGATTACTCATTTTATGGAAACCCTCCTTGGTTCAAATTAAAAGGGTGGCTTCAAGTAACAATTGGTTGATGGTGGCAGCCAAGGTTCTATCATCAAATTTCTCTTTTATGTTGATAAATGTCTAAATCTATTTACCTTATATGGTAAAGCTTTGGGTCAGATTGTTAATAAAGAAAAATCAGAAATCTATTTTTTCTCAACCCCTCAAAAAGTGGAGAGAAGAATCTTAAAAATTCTTAGTTGTAAGAAGGGTAATATTCCATGCATTTACTTTGGCATTCCAATAGACAAAGGTCTAAGGAGCTCAAAATTATGGGATTCTCTAAAATCAAAATTGGGGACAAGAACCAACTCTTGGAAAGGTAAATGACTCTCTTGGGCTAGTAGGTTGGTTATTCTACATGTGGTTATCTCAACTCTCCCCATTTATCTATTGCCATATTTGGCTCTCACAACAGGGATGAATTCTTTCATCATCAAGAATATGAAAAATTTCTTCTAACAAAACATGGAAGAGAAACATAGAATAGCTTTAATTTATTGGGATTGGAGATCCAACTGCGAGATGGGTTAGATTCATGCAAGCTAAGTATATAACGGATGAAGAGCCAAGAAACTTTATGAGAGCTGGCAACCCACCAAAGGGATATAGGATTTGGAGTTTCATAATTAAGAATAGATTTCTAGTTGCAGATTTTATCTCTTGGGATGTTCAAGATGGATCCACATGCCTTTTTGGGGAAGATTCTTCGGGTGGCTACCCAAGTTTAGATAGCATGATTTCAATTCAAAGGACAAGACATTGGCTCTAAAAAAATTGGGGCATTCATATCAGAGATTATGTAGTTTTCTATAAGGAGAATTCTTCTTTGGGCTGGAACTAGAAGAGTTTTTAAGGTTTCCCCCTTATAATGAAATACAGCAACTTCAAGAGACACTAAAGGACTACCAACTATTTTTCATAAATGGTCAGGACTCCTTAGTTTAGACTCTATCTAAAACAGGCCAATATAATGCCAAAGATGTCTATTGTCTTTTAGCCAATCAAGTTGAAAACAACAGTTTAGGAATCCCACTAAAGCTCTTCTAGAGCGGAAAACTAATTTCAAAAGCAGGTGTTTTTGCTTGGCTAGCTGTCAAAAAGAAAATTCTAACAACAGAAAGCTTTAAGAATGTGGCATATGAGGGTCCCTCAAGGTGTGTTCTCTGTAAGGCACATGAGGAAATCGTATATCATCTACTTCTTAACAACCATTTTTCAGCCAAATGTTGGAGATGGCTATGTGCCAAATTAGGTTGGATCTTGGCCCTCCCCAATGATATTGTCACTCTCTTTCAAGGAAGGCCAATAAGGGCAAAATATGGCCTCCTCAGTCCTCTTTGGAAAGTCAACCCTTCTAGCCTCATTTGGTAAATATGGAAGGAATGTGGTAGAAGAATTTTTGACAATAAATCATGGAGGTTAGAATCAATCCTCATATGTATTGAGACCTCGATTGTGGAAAAAATCAATTGCAAGCTAGCATTGAATTCCAACCCTAAAAAATATTTTACAGATTGGGATGTCCGAATTCAGCTTAGATGGAATGGTATTAAAGTTTCCCCTTGTATATGGAGCAAGGATCATAATAGAACAAAAGCAATTTGGCTCACGCCTAAGAGAGGTTGGCTAAAGTTAAATTTTGATGGTGCATCCAAAAGTAACCCAGGTTCGCCTGGTGTGGGTTATATTGTTAGGGACCATAAAGGAACTATTAAAGGTAAAATTTATCTTTCCATTCCTTTGAATACCAATAATATAATTTAATTTAATGCTCTCTTGATTGGTCTCTCTGAATTATCAAAGAAAGGAATCAAGCATCTTGAAATTGAAGGGGATTATGTTATAGTCATAAATGCTATTAGAACAACTAGGACCCCTAACTGGAGACTGCAAGCCTTACTGAAGAAAAATTTATCAATTCTAGGAAAGATAGATAACTTCTCTTATAGACATATCTATAGGGAAGACAATCCAGAAGTAGATCTTTTATCAAAATTAGCTGCACAAGGACACAAATTGGTGTGGTGGAAGGACAATGTCAGGGATATAAATAATTGTCAATGATTTTTTATGTAGAATTACCAGATTTTTCAGTCTAGGTCAACATCCTCCAAGATGGTGATTAAAAAATTATATATGAGGCTAAACAGTAACTTCCCACCATTTTCTCTTTTCTACAAAATTTAAACTTTCAGTGAACATTGTTGGATTAATTAATCCTATCAGACCCTTTGTCAAATCATAGATTCATTGAGTTGCTTCCAACATTAAAATGCATTTATTGATCCTAGTAGATCTAATTCTTCCTATCAAGGGCTTTTATATGATGACTTGGATGTTCAGATCACCCTTATTTTTCTAATGTGCTCCAAAGTCACTCAAAGAGGCACTCTTTTCCAAAAAGTAATTCTGAATCCCAAGGACCTCTATTCTTTTTTCTTCCTAGCTCAATTGGCGGGGTCCTCTCTTCTCTAAAATTGTTTAGATAAATTTGTCAGACGGAGTTAATTATTTTCCAAACAAGGTAGGGGATATCTCTAAATTTGCCAAGATGCTTAGCTTTTTGTCCTAATTAAATTAGTCAGATAGCATTTATTACCATGGCTATGGACAGCTAAAAACTCGATATCAGGATCTTATGTGATCTAGGCAAATGTTTTTAGAATCCGATCATTCTAATGACTCCTAATCTCAAGGCATTTTCATAACCCACTTGTCTTGGAAGGCGGTTAAGTGTGAGTTAATGCATTTCTCGCTTCTAATGGGAAGGTCATGTCAAGAGAATGTTTTTATTAAAATGACAAGCTTAAGTTGAGGGTGATGGACGCCTTCATTAATTAAGGCAACTCATTTAGCTCTGTTATCTCATTAAGTCCACCATCATATTTTTTTCTCATTAAGTCGGACTTCTCCTTTAGATGGATAGAAGGTCTTCGCATCAGAATAAGCAAGGGTAGGGTCCTCAAAGTTCATTTTCAGAGAGTTTCCAAGCCTGACTGCATGTGTTGGATTAGATACTCCGATATCCTTGACAAGCCCCAATCATCAGTGTAACTTCAAAGAAATCGAGGACTTGAGATTAAAACATATCCTCCACACTGTAAACCGTCTCATCATGTTGGCTACAAAAATGATCCTTGGGCAAGGTCATTTGGATAGAAAGGAGTACTGTAGGGACAATACACAGGATTCCTCTAGATTTGTCACATCCCTTCTGGATGCTAATTTCTCTAAAATCGAGACTAGAGTGCTTGCCTCTGAATTATTTGAGCTTGAATTGCTAAGGGATTTAGATAGGGTTATGAAATATTCCCTACTCAGTTCTGGAATTCTGAGGCTGTGGGATCTTGGTACAATTAATGAGATTGGTGACACCATCAATTTCCATCCTTTTCTTCTCAACCTTAAGGGGCCAGCCTTGATAAGGTACAGGCAAATTGTTGCAATGGCGACAACTTGTTTAAAATGGAGAGTTTTAACAAACAGAACTCAACACCCAGATAAGGAGATAAGGAGATTGTGTTCAAAGATTTTGTCATCCTAAATGGATTCCTCACTGTTACAGAAACCAATGATTCTCCTCAATCGGCTAGAGAAGAACCAACAGATTCGTAGGATGGCATTGAGGGTGGTCATGGATGTAGGTATGGTCAAGGCAGGGGTTGAGTTGGTGGTCATGGTCATCGCAGAGGTCAAGGATGTACTTCAAGAGACTGACTATGTGTATGGATAAAGAAAGATATGTGTTTTTGCTCATTTTTTTATTCGAATTTCTGTATAGTTTTCTAGAAACTTGCAAAATATAAGAGGACGGTAGTAGAAATCTTAGTTCATTTATGTTTAAATGAACTATTCTAATTTTTTGGAGAGGTTAAATGTTTTATCAGAATTTAGTCATTTTCTTGAATTTCAGTCACGGGGAAGGACAGAAAGGATCAACTTTTTTAAATTTTGTACTTCGAAAATTTTCTCTTTAATACCAAATATTTGGCCCTGCCTTTATCGACCAAAAAAATGTAAGGTTCATGAACAGGTGTTTCATTCCATGCCACCTCAAAAGATTGAAATCTTTAAATCACTCGAGGGTTGGGCAGAAGAGAATGTATTGACCCAATTAAAACACGTCGAGGATTCTTGGTAGACACAAAACTTTTTGCCCGATCCCGCTTCTGAGGTCCCTATCGATGACATTAAAGAGTTACAGAAGCAGTCCCTTGAATTATCAGATGACTATTTAGTTTGTCTAGTGGGGGATATGATTACAGAGGAAGCGTCGCCGACTTATCAGACTATGATTAATACTCTAGATGGTGTGTGGGATGAGAGTGGTGCCAGTCCCACATCTTGGACTATGTGGACTCGTATGCAGACAGCCGAAGAGAACAAACGCAGTGATTTTCTCAATAAGTAGCTTTATTTGTGTGGTCGTGTGGACATGAGACAGATTGAAAAGACCATATTGTATCTCATTGGATCAGGAATGGTTACATTCATCACCAGACTAATATTTTTCGCTGATCGTTGCAAACATATACTAAAAGCTATTATAATTGTGCCTAATGTGCTCTAAAGTGTAGAAACCTGAGGTTGTAAATTTCCATTCGGTGAAGGAAACATAACTTATTTGGTTGAGCGGCTTGTACTCCATGGACAAGGTCGCCAGGAAGAGACGATGCTAGAAACAAAAAATACGGTGCATGAAATGTTATTCTTCCTTCCTAAATAGCACTGCCTCGATTTTGTCTCACATTGCTTGGCATGCGATCTGACATTAGTCAATCATTAATTTCACATGGGGAAGAGATTTGAGGTGTTGGAAGAGGATTATATGAGTATATTGATAATCTCACTCTCATTCATTCTTAGTGCATCCCACTTCTATTTATCATTACCATCACCATCACACAAGTTGGGGGGTTGTCATGAATTGTCATGAATATGGTAGTGTCTACACTTGGCCTTTCATGTGACATGAGACCTTATCTAACTTTCATCATTACCATAGAAAGATCATAATGAAAGCACCTATAAATGTATTGTGAGCATTAATCATGTCCCACATGGAGAAAAGACGTACAAAAAACCAACACGTGTTAGTAAATACTTAACAGAGAGCTTCAACCAATGCGATGGGTGCCAAGTCACCATCTACATGGATCTTTACCCTATTTAGTATGACCTCCCCCTCAATGATTTCACACCCTTTTATTGGTACAGCATCGGCTAGTCTGTTGGCTTCTCTAAAACAATGCTTAAGGATAAAATCCTCAAATCTTTACAAAATTTGCTAGGCCTCCAAGAGAACATAACTTATTTTCCAAAATGGGGCTTCAAATTTTTTGAAAGCCGATATAATATTCATCGAGCCCCCTTCAATGATATTTTTTATACCTAACTTGCAGATCATGCATAAACCATAGAATAATGTTGTGGCTTATGCTACATTATCAATTACATCTAGAATCTTGGCCACTCCTACCTCCATAATTTCTCCTTTGTGGTCATGGATGACATATCCTAGCCCTGAAATATCTGGTTTTTCACTACACCATCAAAATTAAGCTTCCAATGGTGATTATTTGGGGGTTCCCACTTAACATATTTTCTTTTCCCTTTCCCTTTTGAATTCTTAGGGAGGCTACCCTTAAAGGGTATTGTGATCCCTAGCCATTCTTTGAGAACTATATCATCCCATGAAGTAAAATAGGATTCTAGCATATTATATTTAAAAGTGTAATCCCTCACCACCTCTGAGATGGGATTATCGATGTTACTAATTACATGACTTATTTTGCAGTACTTTCCTTTCTAAGGATCCTTTTGTTCCCTTCACACCAAAGATTCCAAATAACTATGGTTGGGGCAACTTCCCATAAGACTGCAAAAAAGGATTCCATGTGCAACTTTGGCCAAGATTCAAATACCAAGATAAGATTGGAGTGGAAAGAACCATGCCAATGTACCTTATTGCACAACCATGACTAGCATTCATAAGCAAATTCGTAGTTGAGGAGTAATTGATCTGTGGATGAACTATCTCCTTATCACATAAAACACAATTAAGAACTCATGAAATTCATCAAAAATTAAGTCTATCATTGGTGAGAATCCTCCCCTTAATGGCTAACCAAGCAAATGCCCCTACATTTGGAAGTCTTGCATCTTTGTCCAACAAAAGAAAAAACATCTTGTTTTTAGACATGAGTGCACTTTTCTGCTGAGGACCTCATATCCTTCCCTTATGGGTTAGTGCAAGATCATGGGGGGCCAAAAAGTGGCAATGTGAAAAAAATAGCCTTCTCCACTCGCCTAAAAACGCGAAAATTCATGTTGACTTTTTGCTTGGCCTGGGTGTCAGTACACCTTGGCATGGTAAACACCTAAGCAAATCGAATATCCAATAATATCGGATATGCAATTTTTTTTTGTAATTTTAAATTAAAAAATAAATTATATAATATATAATATATTATTATATTATATTATATATTATTTAATACATAATATATAATATAATATTAGATTATAAAATATCATATTATATTATTTAATATAATGATATATTATATAATATATTATTATATTATATTATATATTGTATAATATATAATATATTATTATATTATATAATATAATGTTATTTTAAAATAGTTTAAGTATAAAAATCGGATATCCGATTTTATCGGATCTCTGATTTTCTAAGACAATATATTTCGACTGTGGCAGCCCATGAGTTATTTTTAACCCACGGCCTATGCGATTTTTGGAAATCTGATATCCGGTTGGATTCGAAATCCGGTTTTTCGCCCAAAAATTGCTAAAAAATACATTGAAAGGTAAGATTTTTATTTTTTTTCAATCATTTTCATTCAATTTTTGTATTTTTTTAATGTTTATTTGTTTTTTCATTGAAAATATGGTTTTTTTCATGAAAACTAGGTTTTTTTTAATTAAATACAAAATTGTTTAAATTTGTTAACTAAATTCAATTGTTTACATTCAATTAGGTTAAAAATAGGGGATAACAGTGAAAACATTGATCAAGCACAACCGCAACAAACAAACCCTCCTTTGCCAAACCCCCCCTCAATTCAAGATTTAATTGTACAAAATTTGAACGAATTGAGGGGGATTGCAGATGTATATCATAGGATCCCTCACCTAAGCCCAATGTTTGATCCTTTCACGTCAATCATAAAGAGTATGGAAACCATGACTAATTAGGAGAACAATGCCACCCCTTTGTGGCAAGATTCTATGAGGGAACAATATATGGATGGCTTGTCCTATAAGGAGATCAAGGATTTCAAGATATCCAAAGCCGATATTGCCTCATTGTTTGTGAAACCCCGCACTGGTCAACCCGTAGACCAAAAAAAAAAACTTTATTTTAAATGGTGCACAAATGATGGTATTGTGAAAAACTTTTGGGATCGTTGGTGGATGGTTTTTGACAAACTACCCAGCAACAATCTTGATGTCCCCTTCTACTTCATAAAAAAATTGTATGTTGAGTTTGTTTTAGGAAAACATGTGAACTATTTTGACATCCAACATTTCCAAGGTGTGGGTTTAGGTATGCCCCAAAATAGACCTAGGGCAGTCAGAGTAGTCTAAGACCCATATGTCCCCCCTTCTCCTGTTGATCCCCCACCTCTAGTGCAGCATCTAGATATCATTTGTGAGGCAACATCACGGACCATATCAGCTATTCACTCTTTGAGTAGCCTTTTGGTTTCTCAGGCTGGGTCAGTAGGTCAACCTAGTTTTGATAGTAGTGGTGCATCTGGTGGCGTTGACATGTCATCCTCGGCTCCACACATTTGTGTTCCCCATAGTTGTGTCATGTGTGGGCACGTATGCTTGGATCCAATTGGACAACCTATTGATCCTCCTGTGGACAGTGCAGATTATGAGGTGCATGAGATGCACGATGCACTAGATGTTATGATACAGACTAGAGGATACATCAAGAGTCTTGCAAAGCCAAAGAGAAAACATGGAGATGAGGTAAACAAGATTAGTTAAATTATAGTTCATTTTTATGCTAACTTTTTGAATGTGAGTTATATAATATAACTAATATTAATCGTGGTTTGTTTTTTCTTGTGCAGGATCCTTCAGAGCCGAGCAGTGCTACAAAGAGAATCGATTTTTATGATCCATCAACAGTTTAGGATGTTATAGATAGTTTTGGGATGCTTACATGTCTAGTTGGCATTCATATTTTGTATATAGACATACATTTTGTTTGAGTTGGTGTTTATGCCATATTTGTGTATGGACATACATTTGTAATCATTTGACATTTTCATATATACAGAAGTTGATATTTGATCATATAAATTGTTGGTCATCTATGCATGGTGTTATCATGGAAATCTTTAATCTTCATTCCAATAATTAACAATGGTTAATAATTGTTAGTTAATGAACAATAGAATTCATTTCATCATAAGTGTTGTTTGTATAATGAACAATACAATTCATTTAATGAACAATACAATAGAATTCATTTAATGAACAATACAATTCATTTAATGAATAATACAATACAATTCATTTAATGAACAATACTTGATACAATTAATTATTACCCTATGCATGATCCTATTTTGGCCCCCCACTCGGTCGAACGCTCGGGGTCATACCCTACCGGCACCTATGAACGGTCCCTTGAGCAAAGTACTAAAAATTGTCAAACTTTGATGGGCCCTAACTCAGAATTTGTGGCACTTGCGAATGATCCATTTGAACCTACGGATCCACAAGAGGGGTCCCTACAAAATCCTATCTTGGTTTTTCAAGTTTCCCTATGGTTTTATTAGGGAAGCATTTTTTCAGTTGACGAAAAATCATCAGTCTCATTCAATCGAATGTTGTCGTGTGGCCAATTTCTCATTCTGCTTGTCGTGATAATGAACAATCAGCTCCAACATGTCTAGTTATGAATTATTACCATATGCATGCTCCTATTTTCCCCTCCCACTCAGTCGAACGCTCGGGGTCATACCGTACCGGCATCATCCCTTGAAAACCCTAAGTGCTAAAAATTGTCAAACTTTGATAGGCCCTAACTCGGAATTAGTAGCACCTACAAAGAATTTGTTTGAACCTACGGGTCCATGAGAGGGGTCACTACAAAATTCTATCTCGGTTTTCCAAGTTTCCCTACGGTTTTATTAGGGCAATATTTTTTCGGTTGGGGAAAATATTGTCAATCTCATTCAATCGAATGTTGTCGCATGGCCAATTTCTTGTTCTACTCATCGTGATAAAAAATCATCAGCTCCTACATGTCCAGTTAGGCATTATTACCCTACGCATGCTCCTATTTTGGCCCCCCACTTGGTCGAATGCTTTAGGTCATACTCTACCAGCGTCGTCCCTTGAGCACCCTAAGTGCTAAAAATTGTCAAACTTTAACGGGCCCTAATTTGGAATCCGTGGCACCTACAAACGATCTGTTTGAACCTATGGGTCCATGAGAGGGATCCCTAAAATATCCTATCTCAATTTTTCAATTTTCCCTACGGTTTTATTAGGGCAACATTTTTTCAGTTGGCAAAAAAATTGTTAGTCTCAGTCAATCGACTGTTGTCACGTGGCCAATTTCTCATTCTGCTCGTCGTGATAATGAACCATTGGCTCCAACATGTCCAATTAGGCATTATTACCCTATGCATTCTCCTATTTTTCACCCACACTCGGTTGAACACTCGGGTTCATACCCTACTAGCGTCGTCCCTTTAGCACCCTAAGTGCTAAAAATTGTCAAACTTTGACGGGCCCTAACTCAAAATCCGTGGCACTTGCAAACAATCCGGTTGAACCTACAAGTCCATGAGAGGGGTCCCTACAAAAGCCTATCTCGGTTTTTCAAGTTTCCCTTAGGTTTTAATAGGGCAACATTTTTTCGGTTGGCAAAAAAATCATCAGTCTCATTCAATTGAATGTTGTCACGTGGTCAATTTCTCGTTCTACTAGTCGTAATAACAAACCATCAGCACCGACATGTCCAGTTAGGAATTATTACCCTATGCATGCTCCTATTTTATCCCCCAACTTGGTCGAACACTCGGGGTCACCCCCTATCGGTGTCGTCCTTTGAGCACCCTAAGTGCTAAAAATTGTCAAACTTTGACAGGCCCTAACTCGGAATCCATGGCACCTGTGAATGATCTGTTTCAACCTATGGGTCCATGAGAGGGGTCCCTACAAAATCCTATCTCATTTTTTCAAGTTTCCCTATGGTTTTATTAGGGCAGCATTTTTTCGGTTGGCAAAAAAATCGTTAGTCTCATTCAATCAAATGTTGTCGCGTGGCTAATTTCTTGTTCTACTTGTCGTGATAACAAACCGTCAGCTCTGACATGTCCAGTTAGGAATTATTACCCTATGCATGCTCCTATTTTTCCACCCTACTCGGTCGAACACTCGAGGTCATACCCTACCGGAGTCATCCCTTGAGCACCTTAAGTGCTAAAAATTGTCAAACTTTGACGGGCCCTAACTCGAAATCCGTGGAACCTGTGAATAATCTATTTGAACCTACAGGTCCACGAGAGGGATCCCTACAAAAGCCTATCTCATTTTTTCAATTTTCCCTATGGTTTTATTAGGGCACCACTTTTCGGTAGGCAAAAAAAATCATCAATCTCATTCAATGGAATGTTGTCGTGTGACCAATTTCTCGTTCTGCTCATCATTATAATGAACCATCAGCTTTGACATGTCTAGTTAGGCATTATTACTCTATGCATGCTCCTATTATTCCCCCATGCTCAGTCGAACGCTCGGGGTCATACCCTACCGGCATCGTCCCTTGAGCACCCTAAGTGCAAAAAAGTTGTCAAACATTGATGAGCCCTTACTCACAATCTGTGGTGCCCGTGAAAAATTCATTTGAACCTACAGTTCCACAAGAGAGGTCCTTACAAAATCCTATCTCGGTTTTTCAATTTTCCCTACGGTTTGATTAGGGCAACATTTTTTCAGTTCCCGAAAAAATCGTCAGTCTCATTCAATCAAATGTTGTCGCGTGGCCAATTTATCATTTTTCTCGTCGTGATAATGAACTATCAACTCCAACATGTCCAGTTAGGCATTATTACCCTATGCATGCTCCTATTTTTCCCCCCCACTTGGTTGAACACTCAGGATCATACCCTACCCGCGTCGTCCCTTGAGCACCTTAAGTGCTAAAAATTATCAAACGTTGACGGTCCCTAACTCCCAATCTGTGGCACCTATGAATGACCCGTTTGAACCTACGGGTCCATGAGAAGGGTCCCTACAAAATCCTATCTTGGTTTTTCAAGTTTCCCTACGGTTTTATTAGGGCAGCATTTTTTGGGTTGGCGAAAAAATCGTCAGTCTCATTCAATCAAATGTTGTCGCGTGGCCAATTTCTCATTCTTCTTGTCGTGATAATGAACCATCAACTCCAACATTTCCATTTAGGCATTATTACCCTATGCATGCTCCTATTTTGGCCCCCACTCGGTCGAACGCTTGGGTCATACCCTATCGACGTTGTCCCTTGAGCACCCTAAGTGCTAAATATTGTCAAACTTTGATGGGCCCTAACTCAGAATCCGTGGCACCTCCGAATGATCCATTTGAACCTACGGGTCTAGGAGAGGGGTTCCTACAAAATCCTATCTTGGTTTTTGAATTTTCCCTTAGGTTTTATTAGGGCAGCATTTTTTTGGTTGGCAAAAAAATCGTTAGTCTCATTCAATTGAATGTTGTCACGTGACCAATTTCTCATTCTGCTCATCATGATAACGAACCGTCAACTCCAACATGTCTAGTTAGGCATTATTACCCTATGCATGCTCATATTTTTCCCCCCCACTCATTCGAACACTCAGGGTCATACCCTATCGGCATCGTCCCTTGAGCACCCTAGGTGCTAAAAATTGTCAAACTTTGACAAGCCCTAAATTGGAATCTGTGGCACTTGTGAACGATCCATTTGAATCTATGAGTCCATGAGAGGGGTCCCTACAAAATCCTATCTCGGTTTTTCAAGTTTCCCTTAGGTTTTATTAGGGCAGAATTTTTTGCAAAGTTGGCAAAAAAATCATCACTCATTCAATGAAAAATATAGATAAACAAGCATTACACTGTAGACACATAATGATCATCAATATTTTCATGTATTGTATACACATAATTACCATTATACTTGCATGTGACATCCATGAAGGGATATGCAAACATGATTTTTTTTCATTTTCAATACTACACCAATTTACTCATGTACAGATACATTGTATATCACCAATATAACTAAACCAATGTGCTCATGGACATTGTATATCATCATAACAAAGTTACATCAATTCACATCCATATACAAATATAACATCCCACTTCATCTGCATCAGACATCGTCATGTCCTAAGAGAAAAGCTTATGTACAACAATGCCTGCATATAAATGAAGACCAAAATAAGTAACTTTGAAGAAAGATGCATGTTGATTAAAGCCCTTCTCACTGCATTTCTCTGCATGGTTGAAGACAATGGTAGATATGGTTATTTCTAAATAGCAATACGTTCACTTGACTTAGTGTTTATGCACAAAATTTAATCTCATTAATGCACAAAGGAATATGTACCATCACCAAGAGAGGGTCTTGTCAACAGTGAATGATCTAGCATGAACCTGTATTTGTAAGAATTGTTAGTCTACACATAAAATGCATGGATAAACATAAAGGCTTTATGATAATCACTTCAACTGAAATGCATGATAATAAATAAAAAGGAGAGATTATGTACCATAAAAATACTTTTTTTTCGAATTATATCAACATAACCCACTATGTTGACGCAAAAATCATAATGTGATACTATTGTATATCATCAAAAAAGACCTACATGAGCATAAAGGTTTTGTGATAATTATATCATCAAAAATTATCAAAAAGTGTTGTCTAATAACAAAAATTGTAAAGCTCATCAAATGCATGATAATAAGTCGTGTTGCAAAAATATGTCTCTTCCAATTATATCGAGTGTACCCACTATGTGCATGCAAAAACCATGTTGCCAAAAAAAATGTTCATCAATAGACCTGCATTTTGAACACATCCTTAATATACACGTAATAAACTTGAATATTAAGGTTTAGTGATCATTGTTTGAAATGAAATGCATTATAAAAAAAAATAAGGCATCATTAAATACCTACTACTCAAGTATGCGTGAAGGGTAACCTCTTTGCTTAAGAGTATCTAGTATTGCTTCATGACCAGTAGTAGTTACTGTCCATAGCTCTTTGGTCTTCATTTTTGCTTGATGCTTCATCAACGTGACAATTGTAGCTATAATAAGGTGTGAATACATTATAATGGTTTTGTGTCTCTCATAGTCTTCAAATGCAAGTATGTCATTCTTTCTAATCATGTATGTTTGCAACCGAGTTCCCATAACAACAACTAAACCTGTAGGATATGTGAACCCATCATCAACTATCATTGGTTGTGTTAGCTTTTGCTTTCCCTATACACATCGTGCTAACCAACATTCTAATCTCTCTTCATTCCCTTGTGATGCAACAACTGCAAAAACATGTCCTAGTTGTACAAGATCTAATAGATGGTCATACTCAAGTGAACTTTCCATGTCATCATTTGACAAGGATATTGTTTGAGATAAAGGAGTTAGATATTGGGGAACCCACTTATCAACCCACTCACTTGACTTGCACTGATCCCAATCACACCGAACACAATTCTGACAAAAAAATGATAACGCTCATGTCCAAATGGTCCATGTACTTGCATCTGAGCTGAGAAATGAATGCATCTTTGAAGAATCTTTAATTGTTTGACAATCCAATCTATCTCCCACTATGCCCTCCTCAACCAACCAAAAGAATCTGGTCACTGCTGAACCAAGAGTACCTCCATGTGACAATGCTTAACTACACCAATCAACAATAGAGCATGCATCAAAGAAATTTGCACCTGAAATACTCAATTTCTCCTTAACTAGAGCTCTCTTCAAACATGCACTTGCTCCATCATGCTCCCCCTCCCCATGCATTGCCTCAAAAAACACCAAATATGAGGTATACTCCTCTCTACATGCATTCTACTCAACAAATAAAACATACGGGCATTCTTGAATTGACCCATACAGTTATCTGACCATATGATATGCTGATCAATTACAATATCTTTCTCATGCAAGAACTCAAAAAAATTCTCGAAAGAATGTTGCACATACTCGAAGGAGTGTGATCTATCATCACTCATATAAAAAGGATACTCCTTGATTATCTTCCTATCCTCTTTTGTACTATCAGGAGCATGTCTATATATAATGTGAACAAAAATAGCAATCTAGATTGAATTGTAGTACTAAGACTGTACCTCATTCTATGGTTGCAATGTATAGTTCTCTACAAAATCAACCACGGATACAATAGTGCCAATCGGGAAAGAGTTCTTACACATCCTGAACTGTTGATCCAACCACTGAGACCTATGGGTGTGCCTTGCATACTTGTAGAAAATATTTTTCTTAAAATCCAAAATAAAATCAACAATACTCACTTCTCTTGAGACTAATTCACATCTAAAACCTTCACCTCTACTTTTCAAAGTATATTTCATTGTCTCATATCTTTTTTTCTCAACATAATTATTTCCAAACTCGTGTTCGCTACCCTCATGAAAACATGAACCAAACTTTGACAACCCACCACATTCTAAGCACTTCTCATTCAAACAATAATTTCTATAGAAATAGCAGCCATCATCTCTAGGGCATAAAAATAGATCTTGCAAGTCACTTGATGATCTTAGAAATAGCATTACACCACACTCCTGCAAAATCTCATTAGTATGCATCATAGAATGAATATGACATAAAAGTTCATGGTACGTTAAAAACTTCACATGGTACTTGCAACAAAAAGTATTACGAATCTTAAGAGGAACACAATAAAATGGCTTCAAAGATTCAAAGGCCCTTTGTGATATTTGCAAAGTTGGATGCACTTCACAAAAAAAATTGTACAACATTGTTTGGCTTGATTCCAAGAAACGTTTGGGATGCGGTGTGCAGTTTGGGTTGCCGATTCTCAATTTCAAAACATCCTTTACATTGGGTGACACTCTAGAATTAGAGTGCCAAAATTGTTGAATCTCCTCCTTCACATTGTCAGTCAACTTTCTATCAACACGTGGAAGCCTCCCACCAAAAGCCCATGTATCTTGTTGAAGTGGATCGTCAAGTCTTTGTCTTCGTGCAAGTGCTTTATCCAAAGTTTTATGGTTTATGTTAAAATCAACACAAGTTTGCCTCATTTGATGAGCCTTCCTCAATTAATGGCTTACTAAGGAGGTTGTAATCACTCTTCGAGCGGCTCTCTTATCTCTTTCTTTGGTATTCTTTCCAATAGAATTAAGAGCGTCAAATAGATTTTTGGAAACAATAGAATTTCTCTCCATCTTCTTGTTCATACAAATCTTCAATTTGTTTAGAAATGGTCTCATCTTTATCATCTTTAGCAATTGAACAAAGAGTTGGCATTACTCAGTCAATGTCTTATTGCTAAAATTTTGGTTGAAAAGTTGTGTAGCCCACAACTGAATGGTTCTTGTTGACCTCTTGCCTTCAAGATTCATAATAATATTCTCATCGATTTCAAGTAACCATTTTGGGGTTCTTGAAGGTCTTGGATTTGGAATTTTTCTTTTATCCATGAGAGGTTCTTCAATTCTAAAGTAATTAGGTGTTACATATTGTTCACTTGGTTGAGCAATTCCACCTTCAATGTTAACTTTTTCCACATTTTCACCTCCAATGTCAAAATTTTCCACATGTTCACCTCCAATGTAAAAAATTTCCACATGTTCACCTCCTATGTCAAAATTTTCCACATGTTGAGCATTTTCCTTATCACTTTCAGCATTTTCAAAATTTTCACTTTCAAAATCTACATTTTCATTTTCAATAACTTGTGACACATTTTCAAATTCAATTTCATCTTTACTTGAAGTAACATTAGCAATATTTAACATACCTTGTCTTCTCCTCCTATGACCTTCTCTATCTCTTTCTCTATACACTTTAATTTGGTCATTTGACCGTTTTCTTTTGTGTTTAAACTTCTGACGACTACTACTCCCCATTTACCTCCACAAAGATGCTCCTAAATGATTGTCAATGTAAGATTTGACTTTAAGAATCTCTCAAAAGCAAAAATTTGTCTCCACCTGTCTGAAAACCTGTGATCGTTGATAGAAAAAAGAATATGCAGACTGTGGGCCGTTGGAATCCACAAAATGGCCCACACGGTTCTTTTTTTATTTACAAAAATCGAATATCCAATTTTAATGTATAAATTTGTGGTCCCAAAAATTTTTCCCGTTGCCGCCTTTTTTTTACTGTTGCCACATTAATGGCAATGAAAGAAATCGGATATCCGATAAAATCCGATATCCAATTTTATTGCTCATATTTAGAGAGAGATAGATTATGGGAAAGGGGGAGAGAGAGAGAGAGAGAGAGAGAGAGAGAGAGAGAGAGAGAGAGGAGGGAGAGAGAGAGAGAGAGAGAGAGAGAGAGGAGGGAGAGAGAGAGAGAGAGAGAGAGAGAGATTAGGGGAGAAAGAGAGATTAGGGGAGAGAGAGAGAGAGGAGAAGAGGGAGAGAGAGAGATTAGGAGAGAGAGAGAGAGAGATTAGGGGGAGAGAGAGAGAGAGAGAGGAGAAGAGGGAGAGGGAGAGAGAGACATATGGTCATATTGTGTCCTAAGGGGTCATATGGTGTCTTAAAGGGGTCATATGACACAATATGACCCATAACAACACAATTTGGTGTCTTAAGGGGACATATGGTGTCCTAAGGGGTTGTAAGACACAATATGACCCCATAGGACACCATAGGACCCATAACGACCCAATATAGTGTCTTAAGGGGTCATATGGTGTCCTAATGGGTCGTAGGATACAATATGACCCCTTAAGACACCATAGGACCCATAACAACCCAATATGGTGTCATAAGGGGTCATATGGTGTCCTAAGGAGTCGTAGGACACAATATGACCCCTTAGGACACCATATGACCCATAACGACACCATATGGTGTCATAAGGGTTCGTATGTTGTCCTTAGGGGTCATATAGTGTCCCATGACCACTTAGGACACCATATGACCCATAATGACACAATTTGGTGTCTTAAGGGGTCATGTGGTGTCCTAAGGGGTCGTAGGACATAATATGACCCCTTAGAACACCATAGGACCCATAACAACCCAATATGGTGTCTTAAGGGGTCATATGGTGTCCTAAGGGGTTGTAGGACACAATATCACCCCTTAGGACACCATAGGACCCATAACAACCGAATATGGTGTCCTAAGGGGTCATATGGTGTCCTAAGGGATTGTAGGACACAATGTGACCCCTTAGGACATAATATGACCCCTTAGGACACCATATGACCCTTAACGACACCATATGGTGTCATAAGGGGTCATATATTGTTCTTAGGGGTCATATGGTGTCTCCTGACCTCTTAGG
The DNA here is from genome assembly GCF_030272615.1 of Cryptomeria japonica. NCBI lineage: Eukaryota > Viridiplantae > Streptophyta > Pinopsida > Cupressales > Cupressaceae > Cryptomeria > Cryptomeria japonica. The sequence goes on from NC_081413.1 coordinate 540,250,537, forward strand.
ATACAATATGACCCATAAAGATACAATTTGGTGTCTTAAGGGGTCATATGGTGTCCTAAGGGGTCATAGGACACAATATGATCCCTTATGACACCATAGGACCCATAACAACCCAATATGGTGTCATATGGTGTCCCAAGGGGTCGTAGGACACAATACGATCCCTTAGGACACCATATGACCCCTAACGACACCATTGATGTCATAAGGGGTCGTATGTTGTCCTTAGGTGTCATATGGTGTCCCATGACCCCATAGGACACTATATGACCCATAACAACACAATTTGGTGTCTTAAGGGATCATATGGTGTCCTAAGGGGTTGTAGGACACAATATGACCCCGTAGAACACCATATGACCCCTTAAGACACCAAATTGTGTTGTTAGGGGTCATATGGTGTCCTAATGGGACGTAGGACACAATATGACCCCTTAGGACACCATAGGACCCCTAACGACACCATATGGTGTCATAAGGGGTCGTATGACCCATAATGACACCGTATAGAGTTGTAAAGGGTCATATTGTGTCCTAAGGGGTCATATGGTGTCTTAAAGGGGTCATATGACATAATACGACCCATTAAGACACAATATGTCCCATAACGACACAATTTGGTGTCTTAAGGGGTCATATGGTGTCCTAAAGGGTCGTAGAACACAATATGACCCCTTAGGACACCATAGGACCCATAATGACCCAATATGGTGTTTTAAGGGTCATATGGTGTTGTAAGGGGTCGTAGGACACAATATGACCCCTTAGGACACCATAGGACCCATAACAACCCAATATGGTATCATAAGGAGTCATTGGATGCAATATGACCCCTTAGGACACCATATGACCCCTAACAACACCATATGGTGTCATAAGGGGTCGTATGTTGTTCTTAGGGGTCATATGGTGTCCCGTGACCCCTTAGGACACCATATGACCCATAACAACACAATTTGGTGTCTTAAGGGGTCATATGGTGTCCTAAGGGGTCATAGGACACAATATGACCCCTTAAGACATAATATGACCCCTTAAGACACCAAATTGTGTCGTTAGGGGTCATATGGTGTCCTAAGGGGTTGTAGGACACAATATGACCCCTTAGGACACCATAGGACCCATAAGGACTCAATATGGTGTCATAAGGGGTCATATGGTGTCCTAAAGGGTTGTATGACATGATATGACCCCTTAGGATACCATAGGACCCCTAACAACACCATATGGAGTCATAAGGGGTCATATGACCCATAACAACATCGTATAGAGTCGTAAAGGGTCATATCTCTCTCTATCTCTCCCCTAATCTCTCTCTCTCTCCCTTCCCTCTCCCCATCTCTATCTCTCCCTTCACCCCTCCCCATATCTCTCTCTCTCTCTCTCTCTCTCTCTCTCTCTCTCTCCGCTAGTCTCTTTATCTCTCTCTCTCTCTCTCTCCCCCCACTCACCCCTCTCCCTAATATCATATACTAATTTATTTATAAATTAATATATTAAAATATTAATAAACAATAGATTAATTATGTGCAAATTTAGTTAGTGAATTTACTTATTAAAATCGGATATCCGATTTTTGTTGTACAATTTTCAAATTTTGAATTTTGGCTAGAGAATGCTTTGGGATTTGGCTTGGAAGTGACAAGCTTGGAGAGTAAACTGAAAAAACATGTTTTTCAGTATTCCTCGATTTTCTAGACTTTACACTGGTGGAGCCAAAATTGATAAAACGAAAAGGGTTTTTTAAGGATGTTCTCAGCTTTCCAACAATATAAGGCTTGTCTTACTTCAACTTTAATAAATAATTATTATTTATTTTCTAATTGAATTCTGACAATAGTCCTGATTGATAGACTGATTGAAAAACACTCATAACTTTCAAACGCTATAATAGTTTTTGAATCTGAAACATGCATCACATCCTATGCTTCCGCTACTATAGGGAAAAATTTTAAAAAATTAAATTTCATAAGGTTTTGACCAATTTAAGGTGGTCAAACGTAGGAGTTTCTAAATTTTTGAAAAGTTGTAGTAAAAAATTCATAAATAATTATTTATTTTATAAAAAATTATGAAAAAATATGTCACATCTGGACATGAGTTTAATACTTATATTATAAATATTATAAAAAAATATTATGATTTGATTGTGATTAGGGTGGTCAGACATACGTCTACTTCTTATCATTTTCCTAAAATTTTAGTACCACTGCATTGAAATTTTCATCAAATAGGATTTTGTTTTTTCAAGAAAAAACTAGTAGCTTAGAAGCTACATTTAATTTTCTATAGATTCTCTTCTTACATATTTTAAAAATAATGTTCACAACTTATTCAAATTTTCATGTCAAGTTGCATAACTCTGATTTTCTGAAATTTCATTGCCACTTAAGGGCCTGTTATGGCACACCATGATCCTGCACATACCCTTATTGTGTAATTTTTTGACTTAGATTGAGTCTAAATTTGCTTATACTGATACTTTTTGAAGTTAATAATGTACTCTAGTTCAATGCCTTAGAAGGTATTACTTTCTGATAGTGTGTGATATCCAATAGGGAAAAATCTTCCCATTTAGGTACATGCACTTCATTTTGAATGGTAACAGTGAAATAGTCAAAAACTTTGGTGCCCCACTAGTTTTACAAGATTGACTTGATCTCTATTATATTTTCTATATTGTCAAGCGAGGGGTGTCCATTAATTCCATGTGCCCTCCTAGAACAAATGTTTTTTGCCATCATAAATCACCCACAAAAAATAAGGGAGAAGGAGCTTACAATCATGATCTCATTATTATTAAAATCGTATCCTTGTGATACAGAGTAAGACCCACTTTAAGAATTCTATTTGTCTTTAGTTAACAATTCTTCTTGTTCAATTTTCTAATGCAATGTATTCCATTCCAAGGGAAATTGACAAGAGTAAAAATCATTATCACATACATGAGGTCCATTGACAAGTGCTTCATTGCATGAAAATTTGTGGTGGCAATACAATCATTCGAAAATGACTAGTGTTGATATATGAAAAAAGAAAAAACATCAGCGTTAATGTGGATGAAAATACCTTTCACATGATAAAATTGTGCAACACTCCGCTGACATTTAAATAGATTTAAGTTCAATTTATGATTGAGTTCTTTAGAATGGTCTTTGTTAACTATAGGAAATTAATAATATTTGTTATTAAATTTGGTAGGGTATTTCATCTTTATCTACTAGGTGGAGAAAGATATTCTAAGAAATATGTGTTGATGCTATATGTAAAGTTTGTGTATTCATAATTAGATTATTATACTACTATGATTTTAAATTCTAAAGTTTATAAATAATACATTTCAAATTAACCTTCAATTAAATGAATCCAGACTTTAATTCTTTATGAGTTGTTACTATTTTTTATGCATTGGAGAGGCCAACTCATATGAGTTTAATGCGTTACGTGTTAAATTAATTTCAAAAACTATAGGATACTTAAATAATATAATATGATTATATTGATTAGCAAGAGTGTAAATCTTTTAAGTAATATGTTCTAGATAAATGTCCTTGTACTTATTAATGTCATGGTGATGAAATGATATTGATATAAGAGTTTAGATGGACATCAAAAACTAATGTAGAAATCCAAAATTGACCTAGAAATCAATAAATTAACTTTCTATTATGTTTGTTCAAGCCAAGGATAATGGTAATGTGAAGATTGGTAGTGTCACTTTTATGGTAAATTGGTGAAGACCATCACGAAGGTGACCAAGAATGGTGTTTCTTTCCCTAAGAAACATAAAGGGAATCATAAGAAGGATTTTGATTGGTTCTTTGAACCAGGTGAAGGGGTATCAAGACTTCAAAGCAATTACAATAGGAAGGAGTTACTTGCTATTTGGAGGACGCAGCTCTATTATGTATAAGGTACTTCACCCTCGATGGCAAGAAAAGGAGGTTCCATCGATAGATCTTTCCCATGTGTTAAACCATATCTGTCATGGGGTAAGAATGAATTTTTCCTTCTAGGTTAAATCATCTTTGTCTCAATCTATTTCTAAAGGGGCATTGTTAAAAGTAAACCCCTCTCCATCAGGGCCTTATATGTAGATTGTACAATTACCACCTAACTTTGACCCCCTTTGATCGGCTCCCTTCTATTGAGATTAGTTCCACCTATGACCCCAATTGATATGTGGAACTTATTGTGACTCCCTCTAATTCTGGAAAAGTTTTCTCATTTGGGTTCTAAAATGTGCACTAGGAAAAACCCTGCTAGAATGGCCAAATTTAAGGTGATAGCCAACACTAAAAAGGACCAAGATGTCTATGTTCAGCATGAGATGCAACAAAATATGGAGAATGTTGACTATTCAGGCTTTGAGTCTCTGTCCTTAGATGATTTGGACTCCTCAGACATGGGGTTGGATTAGTCCCCTCCTAAAATAATGCTATTCCTATCCCTCCACCCATAAACCCTGCTTCCTCTGCTAATACCAAACCCCCAAGCTCAATCTTTGTCCTAACTTAAATTCTTAAGGACCTACATGAGGATGTGCAAAGACAGGACAACCTATTAAAATGGTTGTATGCGTAGATGAATGTGGCCATAAAAAAGATCAATCGATTTGAAGAAGTGATCGAGGCGGAGGTGAGGGCTAACACTTGGGTCGATGATGTGGATGATGACAGAGTCTGGAGAACTGCCAATGATCTTGTTGGCATTATGGGGCAGTTATATAAAGTGGATGGCAAGATTGATGATTTGGATTCCAAGATTACAATGGTAGTGACCAAGCTCGTGTTGGAAGAGGTCAAGAAAACACAGGAGGCCCTTAAAAAGAAAATTGAGGAGGCTAACCTTGCATGTAGCATTGCAGTTAGTAAGCACAATGCCTCCTTATAGGCTATTCATGATGAAATGGAAAAGAGGAGGGCAAAGAAAAGAAATTGCATGGAGTCCCTGGCTGCTAGTTCTGGTCCCATGGCTCCCTATGTCAAAGTCACTCTTGACTTTGTGTCGGTTTCCTCTAGCTCTGGCATTGAGTCCAGTAAAAAAGTTTCTTTCTCAAATAAAGTGCTTAGTTTGTGCCAAGATTGGCAAGGAAAGGGTTCCCCCATGTAGTGGATCATCTCTTTGTGTTTGTCCTAGGTGACAGTTTTGTGTTTTTTGGTTGTCTCAGTTTGCTCTGTTTTCTTGTCTTTTGGTTTAGCTGATGCTTTTTTGTTCACCCTACTAGATTTTTGTTGTATGTGGTGGGGGGGTTTTGTTGGTTGTGCATCCCTCATGCACTCTAGGTGTCGCTTTGCAGTTATGTAATCTTACGGGCCTATCCTGCTTTTATTAATAAAAACTTGGAGAAAGCTTTATCAACTTAGAAAAAATATCAAATGACCTACTTTGTCATATGTGTATAATAATAGCAGTGCTTATTTGATACATATCAATGATATGTATAAGACTGTGAGGATAAGTTGGTATTGCGTATTTAATTCATATCAAAAAATTGTTATTGAGAATTAATGGTGCTACCTACATGGAATCCATTGCATTACTTAAAATATGCAACATGGAGGAGTAATGTAATGAGGAAACATAGGGTGAGAGCAGGAGAGGTCGTCTAAAACAATAATGTGGTGAGGAAGGCATGATTTGGAAGTCCAAACTTCTTTAGCTACTTCTACTGGAAAAGTTGTTTGTACTGGCTTTCTTTGTTTTTCGTGTGATATTTTCTGTGAAATGGCATCTCTGTGTGTTGTGAAATAAATGGTGAACCCTAAATATGGCGTAAGTGAGCTATTTTTTGTGTCTTGTTCAGTTTTAGGATCTCCGCGGCTCCTAGATTTGGTGGCTAGATCTTGTAGGGTTTCGATGACTGTGATGCTTCCTCATAAAGCCAAGAAAGTTTGAAGTGTCATGCTTCATTTCTTCTACAATTTTGTCTTTGATGAGATTTCAAGCATTAAAAAGAGTAGAACTGATAATATAATATCCAAGATCTTTCCGAGTGAAATGATAAAGTTTCACAATGCATAACATTTAAAGACACGAGAGCTAAAAAGATGATATTTCCAGAGTCTATTTCTAGATGGAATGTAGAGAAACCAGAAGGCCTTTTAGCTGAGGTAAGGAAGGCTCAAGATTATGTATGCAAATTGCCGCATCGTATCAGAAGACTTGAAGAAAGAGCTCAAGACTATGTAAATCAAGGCCAAAAATATGGTTTCAGTTGGATATTCAACAGAGAAGTGGTGCTTCTATGAAAAGTAGTGCTACTATGAAAGGTTCAAAAATTAGAAATTATATGATATAATATATTATAGTTAACTATTATTTCTTAGAGGTTGTTCTGAATAAATAAAATTGGGAGAGGTGCGAGGTGAAATTCACAAATACTAAAACCACCAAAACTATAAAATAGTTCTTAGAAATTGTTAAATGATCATTTGAACGCTATATATTATTAGTCCTGCATTGATATCTGGAAAAAATAAAGGATCAAATATGTTTCAATGTTTACAATTACATTCTATTTTATTATCAAAATCAAGATTTCATAATTTTTGGCTGGGAAAGTATCAATTTTCTAGGTGATTTATTGATTTTTGTGAAAATAAATCTAAAAAAAAAGGAGAAAGTGAAAAATCAAAGATATATCATTATAAAAACTTTAGGTAACCGTAATGTGTATTGCTCTATGCCACAACAATGCATGTCTAAAACAAATGTGTCTATCACCAGGCCATTTTGGTAGAAAAGTGTGGAATATTTGTGTCTCTATATTTTCAATTAAAAATGCATCAGCTCTACATGACCATCAACAAAAACAAGAATATTGAGCAGTGAAAGTGGGTTTCAAATTTTTTGTAGAGAAAATGCCAAATTACTTGTGAAAATATGCATACAATCCAATCATTGGGGAGCTTGAACCTATGAACAATATAGCATTTATCTCAATTTCATTCTTTTAACTCATAAGATGATAAATAGATTTTGATTTGGTGTTTGGTTCCTTAGTAGGTTTGGTCAACAAGATTTGACTGTCTACATTGGATATACAATATAAAGTTTACATTTACATTAACTATATACATTCAATTTATTTATGTTGTAGATGATTTTGGGAAAGTGAGAAATGCTTTATTTGGACATTTATAAATATTTTCCTTAGTTTCGACTTGATACAAGTCTGAAGGTTCTTAACATCTGTGTATTTGTACATATTGTAAGGCTTTAGTTATGTATTCAATTGTGTCCTGGCAAATTATAATTTCATCAATATTGCAATGAAGTGTTCAACTTTGTCCAAGTGTGTCATCATGATCCTATCATTATTGAAGCAATATCCTTGTGATATAAGGCTCACTTTAAGATTTCTATTTCTTTTGGGATAAAAAATAAGGTACACTTTGAGAATTCTATTTGTCTTAGGGTCAACAATCCTTCTAGAATTATTAATAAGTCAGTTTAAGAGGGCCCAACATAAGACCGACACACCTAAAAAATCAACGCTTGAGTACTTGATACTTTAACTTCCTATCATTATTGAAGCAATATCCTTGTGATACAAAAGAAAGCCCACTTTAAGAATTCTATCTATCTTAAGTGAAGAATAAAATTAGGGTCAACAATCCCTCTAGAATTATTAATAAGTAGGTTTAAGAGGACCCACCATGAGCCGGGCACACTAAGCAGTCAACAATCCTTCTAGAATTATTAGGGTACTTATTTAGATACTCCTTTAGCTTCTTCTTGTACTAAAGCTGTTTGCACTGGTTTTTGGTGATTTGATTGTCTTCTGTGAAATGGCGGCCCCTAGTTTGGTGATTTGATTGTCTTCAACAAATTCTTCAGGTTTTATTTGTGCTAAACTTGGAGGATCTTCGCAGACTGCTAGATCTCACGGGATCTCGATGACTGCGACACTTTCTCGGAAGACCAAGTAAGTTTGCAGAGAAATTTTAAATCCTAATATTGAAGTCTCAAGTTTTATGTTAGATAGATTGGTCGTGAGTTTCTAATGCGATGTATTTCATTCCCAGGGAAGTTGACAAGGGTAAAAATCATTTTCACATACGTGATGTTCATGAACAAGTGCTTCATTCCATGCTGCCTCAGAAGATTGAAATTTTTAAATCACTCGAGGGTTGGGTAGAAGAGAATGTTTTTACCCATTTAAAACACGTCGAGAATTCCTGGCAGCCACAAGACTTTATGCCTGATCCTGCTTCTGAGGCCTTTATCCATGACATTAAAGAGCTACGGGAGCGAACCCTTGAATTGCCGGATGACTATTTAGTTTGTTTAGTGGGGGATATGATTACAGAGGAAGCATTGCCTACTTATCAGACTATGCTTAACACTTTAAATGGAGTGCGTGATGAGAGTGGTGCCAGTCCCACTTCTTGGGCTGTGTGGACTCGTATGTGGACAGCTGAAGAGATCAGACACGGTGATCTTCTCAATGAGTATCTTTACTTGTGTGGCCGTGTCGACATGAGACAGATTGAAAAGACCATACAGTTCCTTATTGGATCAGGAATGGTAAGCATTCATCATCTTTCTAATATTTTTCACTGATTTTTGCAATACAGCCATTAGAAGATGACTAGGGTTGATATATGACAGAAGACAACATCAGCCTTAATGTGGATGGTTGTATTGCAACCATTAGAAAATGACTAGGGTTGATATATGACAGAAGACAAAACATCATCGTTAATGTGGATGAAAATACCTTTCATAGCAGAAAACTGTGCAACACTCCATTGACATATGCATTAGTGTTAATGTGGATGAAAATACCTTTCACAGGAGGATTAATGTGATGAGGAAACGTAGGGCGAGAGGAGGGGAGGTCGTCTAAAACAGTAATTTGGTGAGGAAAGCATGATTTTGAAGTCTGATATTTTCTGTAAAATGGCATCTGCGTCTGTTGTGAAATGCATGGTGACCCCTAAATATGGCGGAAGTGAACGGTTTTCTATGTCTTATTCGGGATTTAGTGACCCTAAACTTGGAGGATCTCGCAGAGTTCCTCGTAAGGCCAAGTTAGTTTGAAGTGCCATGTTTCATTTCTTATACATTTTTACCTTTGATGAGATTTCATGCATTTAAAAGAGTAGATCTGATAATATCTAAGATCTTTCCGAGTGAAAATGATAAAGTTTCAGAATGCTTATTTGTCAAATAAGTATCACAAAAATAGGTGTCAATATTACAAATGAAGCTAGTCTCAAAGAATAGCCTTCATAGAGAATTTCTCGTGAGGTGACTCAAACACTTATTATAACTCATTCAAGCAGCAACATCAAATACTTGAATTATTTAGACTTTAGATCTTTTAAAATGAAAGTATTTTTGAATTATTTAGACTTCAGATCTTTTAAAATGAAAGTATTTTTACTATAGGCTATTAGAATTTATCTCAGTGCATTTTGTTAATTTTCCCTTTGATCAATTATAATTTTATAGGGCAACATCAGCACAGCATGATTAACTTTGTTCAATCAATGGCTTAGATTTCACTTGATAGAAGAATGAATAGGGTTTTGTTTTGATTTGGGACATTTGCCAAGGTTTCTTTTCTTTTGGGGACATTTGCGAGTTAAATATATACTCTAATGCATCCATGGTCAAGAATTTTCATGGGGAATTGATGGTTAGAGTTATTAAGAATTGGATACAAAAATAGGCTTCAATATTACAAAAGAAGATAGTCTCAAAATAAAATACTAATGATGAGACTCTAAGACTTATTATAATTAATTCAAGTTGCAACTTCCAATACTCAAATTATTTAGATTTAGATAATTGAATTCCAACAAATAATTATAAGATAGTAATTTCAATCTAGGCTACTAAAATTTACATGAAATTGTTTTTTTTATATTTCATTTGGTGATTTATATATGAGGTTTACATAATTAGTTCTTAATAAATTTTGACCTATGTGTGGACCAACACTTTATCGGTACAATAGGAGTAGCCTTGAACACCCATCAAGAAGGTTTTTGAATAAGGAATACGTCTAATATAATTTTATACTTTATTTTAATCGTTAAGGAGCCGAAACCAAATCGTTTTTTACTTGAGCTATGAACCAATGAGACCTTATTTTTGAGGGACCTCATCCTCATATATGTTCGGCATTAAAACCTTTATATTTATTTTTATATTGAACAACATACAAAATATTTTTATGAAACAATATGGTTATTGTTTGCATTAATTAACAAGTTAACAATAACATAAAAGTCAAATATAATAGAAATAAAGGAAAAAAGTATTTGAAAATAAATGCATGGGAATTTGGCCCCACCTCCATGTAGGATGTACAAAGGAAATACAATGAAAGATGAGAATAACTTAGGTAATAATTAATTAACAAATGAAAACAAGGAAACAAGAAAGATGTAAAAGGCGATAAATAGTGATTTTATCTCACCCATGAATTTAACTTTGTAAAGGTACATTCTTAAGCACTATCTCTCTACCCCATTTAGTTGGTTACATGAAATAGTAGCCTATTTAGCATAAACTAGTTAAATAATTTAGCTCTATAAATACTGTTTAAAGATGATGGAATTATGAAAGATATGTGCAATAATGTTTCTTATTGTCATATGACTCATGAGTTGAAATCTTATATTTTTATTATCTAATCATTTTAATATTTTTAAAATATTAAAAATTGATTTAAAAAATTCATATATAAGATAATTAGATATAGTGAAATTGATAGTTGAAATTTAAAACTAAATGATAAATAAGTGTTTTCTTGTGTGGATTTAAGCTTAGAGAATGGAAATCATAGGGTCTTTCTAAAAATTTAGATTATTTTTCTTCCAAATATTTATTGATGTAAACAAAATGCAATATTCAAGAAGTTTGTCTTACCATCCATATTAAATAGTTTCCTTATCTAGTTGTAGACATGTAAATTCAATGAACTTGCTAAAGAAACATAGTCCAAGTTCAATGCATTGGTCTTTAGACATTTATCTATTTTTTTCCACTTTATTATTCATAGATTCTTTTGGAGGGTTATATAACAGATCATATATGAATTATAGATTTTGACTAAGCTAGTAAGCCACTTCACTATGCATGTTTTGGACAACTTGAGTACTCCCAACTCCTAAAAAATATTTTATCATTTTCATAAATGTGTATGAATTGATTTGTTGAAGATCTTGGGGGAAATTTGAAAGTTACTAAACACTTGGTTGTTAATAAAAATTTGATCTAACCCAAGTAAAAGCACCTACACTCTTTGCATATATATATATATATATATATATATATATATTTGGTACTTATAGTATTGATTGTTATAGCTTAATTTAAATATGCTATGAATGGTCCTTATTACTAAGTAAATATTCATTTAATTTTTTCTTGTGGTGTTGATTTTAATTTGAGTGCCTACAAATAAACTATGAGTATTTTAGCACAGAATATTGTGTGTTAGTGTACACTTCTTATTCCACCTAGACATCCACATAGGCTTTTAAGCCTAGTTAAGTGACTTGACACCTACATTCATGAGGTGTTCAGTTAGTTATAGGTTTGTGAGTGGTGTCAAATGAGCTTCAACACATCACCCTATTTCCTTGGGTTGTTTTAGCCACCCCTCATAGTTGAAGGAGTCTATCCCTCTTTTGGTGGAGGCACTCCCACCTATTTGTACACATCTTCTTTCCAAATTCATTGGTAGACTTTGTTCAATTTCATGTTATTATGTTCTTGTGTTTTGTCTTCATTGGATTATGGATTTCACATTAGAAGCCCATTTGACACCACTCACAAAATCTAACATGATAGTTGAAGGAGTCTATCCCTCCTTTGGTGGAGGCACTCCCACCTATTTGTACACATCTTCTTTCCAAATTCATTGGTAGACTTTGTTCAATTTCGTGTTATTATTTTCTTGTGATTTGTCTTCATTGGATTCTGGATTTCACATTAGAAGCCCATTTGACACCACTCACAAAATCTAACATGATAGTTGAAGGAGTCTATCCCTCCTTTGGCGGAGGCACTCTCACCTATTTGTACACATCTTCTTTCAAAATTCATTGGTCTGCTTTGTTCAATTTCTTGTTATTATGTTCTTGTGATTTGTCTTCATTGAATTTTGGATTTCGCATTATGGATCAACATATAATAGTTCACTAGTAGATCTAGTTGACAAGATTTGACTATAGATATTGGATATACAATATATTGTTTACACTTACACTAATTATATATTTTAGATTTATGTAATATTGTAGGTGATTTTGGGAAAGTGCGAAATGCTTTATTTGGGTGCTCACAAATATTTTCCTTAGTTCTGACAAGTTCCTAGCATCTGCACATTTGTATAGGTTACAGAACTCTACTTTTGTATTCAATTGTGTCCTAGCAAATTATAATTTAATTGTCAATGAAGTATTCGACTTTGTGTATTCAATGATATCCTAGCAAATTATAATTTAAATGTCAATAAAGTATTTAACTTTGTCCAAGCTTATGATCATGATCATATTATTATTGAAGCCATAAGACCCACTTTAAGAATTATATTTGTCATAGGGTAAACAATTCTTCTTGTGCAAGTTTCCAATGTAATGTATTTCATTCTAGGGAAATTGACAGTCATTAGAAAATGACTAGGGTTGATACATGATAGATGATTTAATCCATTTCACAGGAGAAAACTATGCAACACTCCATTGTATCTATGTTGCCAAAAATATGACGAGCCAACCTTGTTTCACATTTCAATAGCAGTGTGTTTCTCGTCGCCAATGCCCGTTTCCAGCAAGAAAATGCGTTTCGAGGATGTTTACAGTTTGCCTCCTATAATCGTTTATGAGGGGTCCTTTTATCCTTATGATTTATGGGCTCTCTACTCTGCATGTGAAACTTTCTCAGATCTTGAGTATTTAAAAATGCGGTCTTTCACTTAGTCTTTGTACCAATTACTGCAAGTGTAGTAAAGTAATTTATTTTTTACTGATTTGACATTGATAGTTTGGTTTTTGAGGCATTTGAAATCGCATCTCTCATAAATTAACAAGTAGATGCATGCACTACCAATATGACATGCAAATCGTAGTTATCTCGATATATCATAGTGTATGACTTGCAAATAATAGTTATATTAACCATATAGCCTCCATAGGCTATAATTTGCATTCAAAAAATATCTCTTTCTATATATATATATATTTTATTTTGTTATAAAATGATTGAAATGAAGATTATAAATTACAAATTGATTCAAAGAATTTCAAGAAGAGTTTTAAGAATTGGTGTTTCAAATTAGGTATGTTTATTTCTTCCCTCCATTAATATATCAATCATTTTTTTTTTGGTATAAAATAAATTTTAGAACATGAATTGATCTGTTAAAAAATGGATGGTGCTTTTTCAAATCCCTTTATGTTCAAATGACAAAGTCAATCCACAAACCCCACAAAATGTAACAAAAAAAAGAGAGAATTTGAGCAAAGGTTGTGGAAGATTGTCATAATAATAGGAAATTATATAGGAGGAAATTATGGCAATTCTAGAAGCAGGCAATCGATGTGCCCACATTGCATGACAAACAAGGCTAGTTCAATCGCATGAGTTCAATATCATTTGTTGGGGGTTGGAAAGAAAGAACAAATAGTTGTTTGTAATAAAATTCCAAAAGGAGAAAGATACGATTTAATCAGAGTTTTAATTTTGATAGTCTTTAAAATCTACGGAGAGACAATTAACATATTCTCAACTAGGGATGCCACCATTTTCAAGTGCTTCTTCTATCTCTATTTATGAATCTCAAATTGGGAAAATGTTTGATGCTACAGAAAAAAAGAATGTAGATGTTGCTATTAGATGACTTTTCTTTGGTTGCATAATACCATCAACATAACTAGGTCTCTTTTATGGAAAGAGGCTATGAGGATGGTCAATAATACACCTAAAGGGTATGTTCCTTGAAGTTATGAAAAACTTTGCACTATTATTTTAGATTATGAGAAGAAACACATTGAAGAAAGGCTAAGAGACATTAGAGATGGTCATATATGGGTGTTTCTATAGTTTTAGATGGTTGGATTGATATTGCACATAGACCACTAATTAATATTCTTGTTTCTTCACCTAAGGGTACAATGTTTATCAAATTGCATGATACTTCTGCTCATGTGAAAGATGCAACATATACGATAAGCCTTTTATCAAATTGCATGATACTTCTGCTCATGTGAAAGATGCAACATATATGATAAGCCTTTTATCAAATTGCATGATACTTCTGCTCATGTGAAAGATGCAACATATAAGATAAGCCTTTTTAAGAAGCAATTGAATAGGTAGGGAGAAATAATGTGCAAATTATAACTAATAATGCTTCAAATAATGTTTTGGAAGGGGAGAGAATTATAGATGAATATTCAAACATTTTTTGGATACCATGTGCAGTTCATTGCATGAAATTGCTTCTTAAATATTTGCTTAATAAGCTTCTTTGAATTGACTGGTTTTATTTTTCCATAGTACTGGGTTTTGAGAAAGTTATCCTTTGAGTATGCTTAAATCAAAAATATCTTTTGAATGTGTTTTCTCAATATTCCACTAGGGTTTTCAATCCTTATTACAAACATTAGATAAAGTTTCTTGATTAAAAAAAAAGAGAGAAAAGAATGATGAAAAAAGAAAAGAGTGAAAAGTGAAAGATCTGCAAAGTAATGTAATTAATCTTATATTGGTCTTTTGTATTAGTAATAGTTATGATAAGATTTTGTAGTCCATTGTAGCCAACAATTATAGGCATACCATGTTTCTCTTATAGATTATGTATTTTTGGGTTCATATATTTTAATCTTTCTCTCTAATTTTGTACTGAATTTCTTTTTATGCAAATATTAAATAAGCATATTAACGATAAATATAAATTAGAAACATCTGTTCCTGAACCTCACGATTCAAGAACTAATTTACCCTTTTCAACTTCCCTGGGAAAGAAATACATCGCTTTAGAAACTCCCCATCAATCTATCTCACAGAAAACTAAAGATAGTAAGATTCATCTCCACTAGAAATAGACTGGAAATATCATATTTTTAATTCCCGTTTCTTTAAATGTTAAGCATTGTGAAACTTTATCATTTCACTTGGAAAGATCTTAGATATCATATCATCTGGTCTACTCTTTTTAATGCCTGAAATCTCATCAAAGGGAAAAATTTATAAGAAATGAAGCATGTCACTTCAAACTTGCTTGGCCTTATGAGAAGGTATCACAGTCATCGAAACCCTCCAAGTTCAGGGCCACTAAAACCCAAGAAAGACACAGAAAATAGTTCACTTCCGCCAATGTAGGGATCACCATTCATTTCGCAACAGACGCAGATGCCATTTCACAGAAAATATCACACCGAAAACAGAAAAAAATAAGTACAAACAACTTTTCCAGTAGAAGTAGCTAAAGAGGTTTGGACTTCCAAATCATGCTTTCCTCCCCACATTACTGTTTTAGATGACCTCCCCTCCTCTCTCCCTAGGTTTACTCATCACATTACTCCTCAATGTTGCATATTTCAATGGAGTGTTGCACAGTTTTCTCCTGTGAAAGGGATTTTCATCCACGTTAAGGCTGGTATTTTGTCTTATGTCATATATCAACCCTAATCATTTTCTAATGATTGTATTTCCATCACAAATTTTCATGGAAGGAATCATTGGTTCATGAACCTTACGTATTTGATAATGATTTTTACCCTTGTCAACTTTTTCAAGAATGAAATACATCGCTTTAGAAACTCGAACCAGAAGAATAGTTGACCCTAGGACAAATAGATCCTTAAAGTGGGTCTTACTTTATGGCTTCAATAATAGGTTCATGATTGTAAGCTTGCACAAAGTTAAACACTTTATATACTTTCTCTCTTGAATATCCAGCTGAAACCACATTTCTGGCCCTGTTTTACCCTTCCTTGAGCTCAATTTGCATACATTATCTTGAGCTTTCCTTCCTTCAGCTGAAAGGCATTCTAGTTTCTCCCCATTCCATGTCTTCAACAAGAATTCCAAGATATCCGCATAGTCCCCTAACTTTTGTGCAACAACTAAAAAGTGCTCAAACAAATTGTCATCCTTCCCTTTCTTGAGCTCTTTCTTCAAACCTTCTCATACAAACCTTCTTTCCCTCATCTACAAGGCCTTCTAGTTTCTCTACATTCCATCTCTTCACCAAGAATTCCATAATATCGACATAGTTCGTTGTTGTGCAATAGCTGAAAAAGTGATCAAACAAGTTATCATCCTGCCCATCATACATCAAATGGGCAGACATAGTAATCTTCTTGTGCATCATGTCTTCAAAATCAATGATTGTACCATCAGGGTCAATCTCAAACAATTTTTTAACCATTTTAGTATATGCAGTCTCGTGGCACTTCTCATCTGCAGCAACAGTTCCACATATTTCACTCATAATATTTCTTATGGATAAATCTACAAACATATACATAAACTATGATTGACCTACATGTAGTAGTTTCTAAGGTACTAAACTTATATTGTTAATCCTACTTGAGATAAGTCATATTTGTTTGTATCATTAGCATAATTAGCGAATTAGTGTTGGAGGCTAAGGATCTCTAACTGCTAAGTTGTGGTATACAAGAGATGAATGGGTAGCTTGTAGTTATGGAGAAGTATGAAATAGAATGATGGATATAACTTAGTATGAATTATTGAAGGATTTGAGTCTCGATAAATTTATAATCTATGTCACTAATACATTTGGCCTTAAATTTCGACGAGCATTTCCGACGATCTATGTGATTTCTTTTGCTTTGTCAATTGATTTGTTTTTTTTTCAAAAAATTGCCCTGTGTTCATTGGAATTCCGACACTAATACATTTGGTCTAGAATTATGATGAAGGTTTCCGACGGAGAAGGTATATTGTTACCAAATTTCATTTTTTTTTGAAAAAATGCCCGAATTCGTCGGAATTCCGACGATAATTTCACATTTGGTTTTGACGGAGAAGGCATTAAGAATGAATTTTTTATTTTTTTTTAAAACTGCTCGCGTTCATCGAAATTTCAACGACAATGGGTATTACTTCAAAAAAAAAAAAAACACTGCATTTCATTTTAACCCAAAGTTGCAATCCCGCGCAAGCAAAGCTCTTTCACTCCCTACGTGCGATCTCCTCCACCTAATCCTAAATCAAACTACCAGCCTATGAAAAGCAGAGCTCTATCACTCCCACCCAACCCAACATTCGAGCTTCACTGCGGTGGCACATTCCAACTTTGACAACATTTCGCGCAATTTAACAACTAAAAGATTAGGGCACTCTACTTCATATGAATTTTGCATATGAATTTTCATTTTGGGGTTGCACATTATCGATTTAACATTAATAATATTGAATTTTGCATATGAATTTTGGACCTACTGCAAGGGAACTTTATGCCACACTATCGATAGCTAGATTATCTATGAAGATCATGATTATTGACAGCTAGATTAACCTTGATCATGCTAACAAAATATGGAAGTTTAACCTTAACAATAAAATGTTGAAGAAAACCCTTAAGTCTTGTTGAAGCTCCCATACATCATATCAGGAATAATCCTAAAAAGGACCTCTTTCCTTATATTCCCATCATCGGTATACTAGACCTAATAGACATACTAGCATGCATAATTCCTCTGAAACATAGCATTAATTCAGAAGGGCTTCAAGAATGATAGCGAGATAATTGCCAACTTCTACTACTTTCACTGCAAAAGCTACCGAGAGCCAGCCATCTTCTGCATCTAGCATCCTTCGGAAGGGGGCTAAATTTTTGTTAATGACCCCAATTCGGTACACCTCCCATGCATCTTTTATCGTTGTTTTCTTTCTTTCCTTCTCTGCCTTTCCTTGGACATGCTCCTCTTCCTCATCGTCTGGGTCCTCTTCTAAATTTGATGAGAAGTAATTGCTCGAGTTGAAATACAGACCCAACAGGCTTACCTAGCTACTTAAATCCAGGTTCAAGATTTCGTTAGCAACAGCCTACCCATCCACAGAGAGAATAAACATCGACCATTGGGCAGAGCACGGCTTCGTAGACAAAACCATCACACCAATGTCTACCACCGCCTAAGGTGGAGGTCACCGGTCTCCATACCACATCTCCTGCCCTATCATCAGTATGAAACAACCTCCTGCACTGCATTTGAAAACTTTCCTCTCTACACATGCAACTCAGACTGAAATGATGAACCATTTTTGCGGCACTTAGTTGAATATCGCATGCCTCCTCTCTACAAACAGAATGCCCTTTTTATAATGATCAATCCTGAAACTACTGGGCCACAATTCTGGAATCAATTAGACCAGTCTGATTCCTCTCGATTGAATATTGTCCTCACTATCTTCCTGCAATATGCACATAATCTTTCTACAGTGCCAGCTATGTACCTCTATTTGTTGTATTTCTCATACTCATCGTTCTCTCCTATCAAGATTGTTTTACTGAGATCCTTAGTATAAAGCAAGGCAAAATTTCATTCAAAAAATATCTCTTTCTATATATATATTTTTTATTTTATTATAAAATGATTGAAATGAAGATTATAAATTACAAATTGATTCAAAGAATTTCAAGAGTTTTAAGAATTGGTGTTGCAAATTAGGTATGTTTATTTCTTCCCTTCATTAGTATATCAATCATTTTGTTATTGATAAGAGGTGTAAGCAAGGGGTTTGTGTGTGTTTGGTGTCAGGAAAGAGATTAGAAGGGGTTCACAATCTTTGTGATAATAATTTGGAGTATTGGGAAGGGGGTTTGTCCCTTGAAAGTGTGACTGTCCCAAGCATACATGACTATCTTAATAGGATAATGTTGCAGCAGTAGGATACTCTGTGACCTTTAGCATGGTTGGGAGGGTAAAGTAGGGTGTTTGGCTCTAAAAAAGAGTTCCCTTGAAGTTGTCATGCAATACCTTGGAGTGGTATGCACCCATTTGGCATTGGGAGTTGTGTCTAAATCACCACAAAGCCATTAGATATGTTTTCAGATGAAAAAGAAGAGTTAAATGGTTTTGGTTCAATTTGCATAATTTCAATGTTCAAGTAATTTAATTTGGTATATTATACTGAAACATGATTTCATAACTAACATTTCAACTTCTATATAACTAGTTCTATGGCCCGATTTTTTTGCCTATGAAGAAAGACCATGTGAGACAATATCAGCGAACAACAAAATAAGGAGACAATTGCTAGATTGTGGTCTAACTTGAAAAGAAAAGGTGTTGGAAAATTTTATTGTCCCTGCAAAATTTGTAAGGGATTAAAGACTAGAAGACTTCTAATCAAAACAGCTAAGAAACATTATAGGCTGCATGGTCACATTGAAGGTGGACATGATTAGCATCCATTGGTAAGTTTTTCATTATATCGTTTTAACAATTTATATACATAAGAAATCACTTGATGATGAGATTGTGATCATGGTTTATTTATGTTTATCAATTTTATATAACTCGAGCACCCTGGAGCACATGATATGGATCAACACAACCTGGAGAATATGGTTTTCAAAGTGGAGGAACATGGAGTTGTAAATATCGAAGCTGAAGATAATGATCCCATGGATGATGATGATCATGAGCCACAAAACACAATTGGAGATGATGGTACAAATACATTGATCCATGACACATTTAGTACTAGCGCAGCTAATCATGATGATGAAGATGACCTTGATGTTTTTCATGATGTCCCTCTACTTGAGAAGGCATCTGAGGCCCTTTACGAAGGCTCCCAGACAACTCTTCTCTCTGTTGTATTGTTGTTGGTGAACTTGAAGGTTATGAATGGTTTATCCAACATAATAATCTCACGTATGTTAAGGTATGTCATATATGTCATTATAGTTAATAAATGGTAAATCATGTACCATTAATATTCTTTATATTAACAAATTATATTTTTTTGTTGTAGATTGATAAGTCAGTTTTTGTTACCACCATCAAATATTCTACCTCACTCATACCGAGAATTATCTGTCATTATGAAAGATATTGGAATGGAGTATCAAGCAATAGATGTGTATCCCAATGATCATATTATATATCACAAACAACATGAATTTTGAACTGAATGCCCTGAATGTCATATCAGTAGATATCAAACAAATCAAATAATAAAAAGGGTTCCTCACAAGGTTCTTCATTATATTCCCATTATTCCACGTATGCAATGATTATTCAAGTGCACTAGCTTGGCACAATTTATGGATTACCATACATGCAATAGAAGTCGAGATGACATTATTCAAATGCCTATGGATGGTTCAACATTTATGGACATAGAGGAAAAGTGGCCACACTTTAAAGAAGAACCTTGTAATCTCAGACTTTCATTGGCAGCAGATGGTGTCAATCCATTTGGAGAACTAAGATCTGTTTAGTCAGTGTGGCATGTTTTTGTTATCAACAATAACATTCCTCCATGGATGTCAATAAAGAGGGAGCACATAATGTTAGCCAATGATTGTTCTAGGTATTTTATCATTTAATAGTCATCTACATTTCATTATAAATATTGCAGTAAAATGGTCATAATAATTATGTAATGTTTTTGTTCATTCGATTAGGTAAGTACCAAGTTAAAGATATGAATGTATATATTGAGCCTCTTATCGATGAGTTGTTGGAGTTATGGAATGGTGTCACTATGTATGGCGTCTCTAGACTAGTAGGACAAAGACAATTTCAATTCCATGAGATGCTTGTATGGACAATACATGATGCTCGAGGGATAACACATTTTTGTGGTATGTTATAGTGTTCAAGCGCATGATAATTATAATTAAAAAAATTAACATATTTAATCCAATTATACATTATCTTGTAGGTCTTCAAACAAAGGGAAAATTTGCATGTCTAGTTTGTGGTCCAAAGATGAAATCTTGTCATTCAAAAAGTTTAGGAAAGCGGGTGTTTGATGAGTATAGGCACTTTCTCCACAAAAATCATAAGTATCGAAATATTGAAAAAAATCTTCTCAATGGGAAAGAAGAGAATACATCAAAGCCACAAAGATTGACACCTCCCCTGTGGAAGTTGGAATATAATAGAATTAATCGTCAAGGTAATGCCATTCCATCTAATGGTTTATGTCATAAAACATCTTTTCTATTGTGTTTTGTTTACTGATGATGTGATTGATGATCGTGAAGGTCGTCAAGGCATAAATGACCACCTTCCTAAGGGACTAAAAAGTTATCCCCGACAATTTAGTAGGTTGCCCTACTACGAGCAGTTACAAATTATGCATTTGTTTGATACTATGCATATTGGAAAGAATATAAAAGAGATATTATAGAAAATATTGGATGGAAGGCGTGACAAAGAAAAAATTGTCAAAATTTGTAGTGACATTCAGGAATCCAATCATGCAATGAAAAATGTCATTCAATCAAACAGCCATGGAGACCATATTAATATAAGTGACCTTCCTTGGTTATTAACGGACTAGCAAAGCAATGTTATAAAAGAAGTCATACCAAAAATTCGATTTCCCGTAGGATTTGCTATGAACATAAACAATCTCATATCAAAGAAAATTGAATTTGGGCCAGGGATGAAAACGCATGATTGGCATACCTTCATTAAGGTAATTCATGTTCTTGTGTTTTTACTATATATTTGTATACTGCACATGTACTTTTCATTATATTATGTTAGAAAAAAATGTAAAGATAATTTTATAATTGTTGGAGTACATTCTACCTCTATCTCTCCCAGACGACTTTGACAATAATGTCAAGCAAGTCATATATGATCTTGGAAAATATATGAGGTAAGTAGTGATATTTGTTCAGTTCGTTGTATAGATATTATATTTGCGATTTGTTTTACTTGTCATGTAATATATATTTTTGCGTCTTGAATATCTTGTAGGTGGTTGTCATGTAAAGAAATCCATAAAGAAGATATAAAATATTGGAATAGAAAAATTTGTCATCTAATGTGTGAAATGAAAAAGTGTCTACCTTCATCTTTTTTCAATGCACAAGAACACTACCTCATACACCAAGTTGGGGAGATTGAATTGTGTGGACCTGTACACACTAGGTCAATGTGGATGGTTGAGAGGCACTTGAAATTTTTGAAGGCTTTGGTTTGACAAAGAGAACATCCTGATGTTTTTATGGTGGAGGGATATATGGTATACCAGGCTATGGTGTAAAATTTTTAATATCTTCCTAAGTTTGCAACAAAGATCCACGTGGATCACATTTGGTATCCCAACCCCATTAACAAATTCGAAGGGGAGTACTTGACGGGGAAAGGTAGATTGAAGAAAGTAAGCTGTAATTATAAGATGTTATTGTAGTTAATTAATTCTTAATCTTCAAAATAAATGGATTGTAAGACGTCTCTTTATTTTTTGTATAGTTGGTTGAGAGTGGGATGCACTACATTTGTATATTGCAAACAATCTTGATTGGATGACGCTATGGATTAAACATTGTCAACATTCTGCCTGCACATTAACATGGGAAGGTGTGGCTTCATTGGTTAAAGAAGCTCATTGTAATGGAGATTCCAATGTTACGCAAAGGGAAATTGATTTAGCATATGGTTTAAGAGATAAACAAGTACATATAAATTTATTAATCACCCATATGCGTATCAACTCATGATGCAATAAGTTTTACATCTTTGACATATTGTAGATCAAACACCACAACGCTATATGCTGCAATGGTCATAAATTTTGCATCAAAAAGTTGGATGACACAAAGAAAACTTGTGATTCTAGGATAACTACAGTCTTTGAGGTGAGAAATATTTTATTGAGAAACGACATACATCCTCAAGAGTCTCAAAATCGATATTATGGCATTTTGGATGATATACTTGAGTGTGACTTTAATTCCTTCAAATTAGTTTTGTTCGTTGTCAAATGGTACAGCTACGATTAAATAAAAATGATCTTGATAGAACTGTTATTGAACATGATAATGATTTTACAATGGTTAATAAAAGGTCATTTGAACCAATTGAGGATGAGCCCTATGTTCTTCCAAGCCAATGTGAGCAGGTATTTTACTCAGAGGTTCCACATAAACTGGGTTGGTCATTTGTTGTTAGACATGATCCAAGAGGAAGGCCGATAAAGTATAATGTAATGGAAGAAGAAGATACCAAAGAAGTAGAAGATAATGTAGATGATGATCATGATCGATAGTTACTCGATGATGATGAAAAAAAAGAAGCTGATGATGGTGATGGTGATGGTGATGGTGATGGTGATGGTGATGGTGATGGTGATGGTGATGGTGATGGTGATGGTGATGGTGATGGTGATGGTGATGGTGGTGATGATGACGACGAAGACAATGGTGGTGGCGGTGGTGGTGGTGGTGGTGATCATCATCATCATCATCATCATCATCATCATCATCATCCTCATCATCATCATCATCATCCTCATCATCATCATGGTCATGATGGTCATGATGATGAATGAAATGTATGAGGTATGTAATTAGTATATTATCTATTTAATATTGATTTCTTGATAGAAATTTATTTGACTTATATGGTTACGTAATTAGTTCATTATGTTTTGAATTCTAATGCCATTACATAATTAATTCATGATGCACCTTTTAATGTTTTTAATTCATGTTCCATGACCTCTAGCAGGTCTTATAGTAGAACTATGCCACCCCGAGGAGATGGAGATAGGGAGAGTGACTATTTATGTGACATTTTTTAAACTTTGTGTTTATTTATGGAATTTGGATTGTTTATTAGCTATGTGATGTTGATTTAAAATACATATGTGATGGATTACATGTTTATGATGATACATGTGACATTTTTTGAACTTTGTATTTATTTATAGAATGTTGATTGTTTATTACCTATGTGATGGATGGTGATTTATGATACATATGTGATGGATTACATGTTTAAGATGACACATATGAGATGCTAATTATGATCCTCAATTACATATATGATGATACATCATGTGATGCTTATGATACATATGTATTTATTGTTTATCAACTTACAAATGTAATGTTTATGATACTCAATTGATGGTGTTGATTTCATGTATATATTTTGTGTGATGTTGTCACCCTTGGTGGGAATGGGTCATTGACTACAAACATCATCAACCCTTTAGTTGAGGATCATGCACAGTCTACATAAAGTAAAGGTAAGGAATTAAAAAATTTACAATGATTATGATGATAGCATCTTTTTATTTATTTAATAGTCTTTTTGTCTACAAAGTTCATGTTGTTCATGTTGTGTACTATGTAATTTTTAGCTAACATAAAATAATTGAATTACATGTGCAGGAACCTGAACCCCTTTGCACAATCTCATGGATCAACAGGTGTAAGTCAATACACCATATAGAAACAATTTATTTTTAAAAAATTACTTGGAAAACAAACTTCCTCGGTTTTTCAAACCTCGACATTAGCGGCAAATCTAATACAGTTATCAACACTTGAGGCCCTAGTTGGACTTATTCAAATTTTAATCTCAACATCAACTTTAGGGTCGACTTCTTCATCAACATTACCCTCATTTGAAAAATATCTCTCTCATTACCAACTAACTATCCCATTTGATGGAGTGAAAGTACCACCAAATAGGTATTTTTCAGATGTGTCTTCCTCAAGTGAGGGAAATGCAAGAATAGAAAATGAAAGTGAGACATGTAGTAGGTCTACAGTAGGGAGATCAACTAGAGGTCAAAATATTAGAAGAAAATTCAATAAATGCATGAAATTTTTCCTTGCTCAAGGGGGGTCATGTTCTTATGATGATGAGACCAAAGGAGACATTGAGGTACAAACATCTACAGAAATAATGGGTACCCAAGGAACTTCCACAAATAAACACCAATTTTTCTGTTAACGATAGGATATATTGCATAGCACCTTCGTCGTTACATGGTTTGGGCCTATTTTCCATGGACGACATAAAGGTTTGTTACAACAAAGTTGTTGAATTGACGTAGTTTGTCGGACCTTGTTACAATTACAATAATTGGATGCAGATTGTTCGATATAAAAAAAGTATGCGTAGGTATGCACTATCAGCAAATCATATACAACAGAAAGATAATGATCAAAGTAAATGAGTGGCTGTATACATTGAGGGAAGGTCAAAAGCAATAGGGAATATTGCAGATTTTATAAATAGTACATGACGTGGGTCAACTAATAAACAACCCAATTGCATATTTGAGGCGGGCGAGGGAAATAATGTATTCGTGTGTGCGATAAAATCAATAAGTGCATGGGAAGAGTTGCTAATCAATTACAATTTGAATCATATAGATACAAATAAAGTTACTATCATGAGGGTGGTATGTACTATATACCATTTAAATTAACCAACCTCCAATTAATGACTCCAATTACCATTTTATTATGAAGTTTTTTTCCTAAGTCTATTGGTTTAATTTCACTAACGTTTTTATATTTTTTCTTTATCACAGGGCGACATGGATCCATCACATAGCATAGACAGGGATGTAGGTCGTGATACTTCTATCGAGCAGGTAAATCTCATTGTAATTGTACAAATTAGATAGAAGCAAATTGTTACATTATTATGATCTTTTTTTTAGTGTTTTAGACTAATTTTGTAATTGTTAATGACATTCTTGTCACAGATGGATGTTCGGGGAAAGGGAAAGGGAGTTGCAGTAACTGAGCACCTCCCTAGGGATGTGGACTCAATAGGATTAAGTGATGATGACCCTAGAAATTCCACAAACCTTGTGGAATTGCTAAAAAAATCACTTAGAAAACTTAGTAGAGAGATTATTGTTTTGGCATCCATGGAGCCTCAAACTGATGAGATACAAGAGAGGGTGCAAAAATTGATTCAGACAGCAGATAACTTGCAAGTGAGTAGTAATGAAAGCTTTAATTATAACAAAAGTTCAATAATGGTTTATATTTTATACTCTTTTATGTCATTAACTAAAATATGTACGTGTTGATTTTACAGCAATTTATGCGTCCTCATGAAACTGGTGGCCATGATCAGGGTGTTGCAGGTAATTCAGGTGATGAAGATTTTCTTGGCTTATCACTTGCTTGGCTTATCACTTTGAGTACCCAAAAGACATCATACTTGATACTGTCAATGTTCATAATAAAGGTTCATCCTTGTTTACAATTCTTGCACTTTTCATATATTTAATATTTTATATATTTAATGTATTACTCTTCAGGTGTTATCAATGTTCCTGTGCAAATGTCGTTGGTGCCTCATCAGAGGTTAGCCCCGCCTGTATTGTCGACTGCAATATCAAAAACATGCAGCATGCAGACATCCTCTACTGCATGTCATATTGGCCCGCCCACTGTTGGTAGATCCCTCTTTTTCTCTATCTTGTGTTATGTGTTTATTTCCCTTCATGCATTTTTTCTTGGGGGCATTTCATAGTGGATTCATTTTCTACAGCAGGAGATACACATGAGGATGCGCTAGAGGCGACTACTGCTGATAACATACCATCATTTCCTCGATCTTCTCGTATTGCTAGTACGGGAATGTTGCAGCCCACATTGGTGGTGAGCGACAAAGAAATGATTCCCTTAAAGATACTGAATGTTTCAGGTACTTTAAAATTATTATTATATAGTCTAATTGTAATTTACTTCTGATCACTCATTTTGGATTAATGATCCCATGGATTTTTTTGCAGGAAATGATATTTTTTATAAAAATCTTAATGACATTGCATTGCAGATATTTGGGCCCACCATACGTAAAAGGTGGAACATCATATGTAAACTAACCCTAATCCACTATTTTGATTTCATATCATTGCTAGAATAGTTTTCCTTTGATCCATTTCTTGAACTATAATAAAAGTAGCTTCAGTTCATTTATGAATCTAACAGGTTTGTTTTTTCTTTAAAAGGTGGAATGACCAAGAAAAAAGGTTAAAAGATGAATTGACAAACCGTATGGTTGAGTGGTTTGGAAATGACACCTTTGACAAAACCAAGCTCCTTGAAAAAGTTGGCACATATCTAAAGTATGTGAGGGACCAATACAGAACCCATTTAGAGAAGAACGTAAAGTACGAGCATCCCCCCATGATTCCAGAGAGGGAGTGGAAGGACCTGATTTTGGATGCCAAGGAAAGAATTGAAATGAAAAAAGGAGATACACCAACAGATGCCAAAAGAAGGTATGGGATACTATTAAGAATGTAACTATGTACTAATTAATTACTCTTTATATTTATATAATCTAACATATTTCAAAATTTTCATAGACTGAGTGACACGTCAACAGAAACCAAGGCAAGACAACAAAAGCACGGGCAACACAAACTCGGCTCTAGTGGTTATATGAAACTTTCTGCATGAATTGTAAGTATCTGTAAATGAAATATCGCATCAAATATTTATAAATTGCAAACGATTTTTTTTTTATCAAACAATGCAAGAAAAATTCACGATACAAAGCAAAAATGCAGGGCTCTGAATTCAATAGAGCGCCCATAGAAGATGACAAGAGAATTTCCTACGATCAAGGCTATACAGTCGTGGTTGATCGGCTACAAGAATTGAGTGGGCAAACACAAGATTCTGGTGCATCCATCACAGAGGTAAATAAGATAAATGAAAATTGTTTCAAATTGAATACTTTACCTACTATAATCTAATTGATGTTGAGTTCCAACATAAAGTGACTATATTTGTTTTAAATAAGAAAGCAATGATAAAAATGTGCATGACATTGGAATGTAGCCTGCTAATCGTGAAACACCACCTACACATGAAGGTTCAGATATGCATCCCAGTAGTGGAGGTATTCATTTGCTATTCAAATTTATTTATGTAATTATTAATACAATTAAACATCTTAATTTGTAATTAGAGTAGTAATTAATGTAACCTTTTTTGTTAATATTTTAGAGCATATAGTCGGTGGTGACCAAGTGGAGCATGATCCGAGTAGACAACATCAGGAACATGATGTTCCCCAATCAGGTAAAGAGGACAATTGTTATTCCTTTAAACAAATTTAATTGCAATTGGTGTTCAGCATTAATGTAACCTTTAGTATTTCAACTCCAGAGGATCTAGGGGGTGTTCAGCATGTTGAGGTTGAGGCTAGACAAAATGATGTGGCCCCATCAGGTAAAGAGCGCAACAGTTATGTTCTCTAAATTAATGAAATACTTGTAACAATAATAAAAAATATTTTGAATTTAACCCATTTCTTTGTTATTGTAGAGGACCCCCCTTCGCTTCAGTGTCCTCGTCCTTAGTATAGGACTAGGCATACATCGAGATCATGAGCAGAGGGATGAACAACTGAAGAGGGGGGAAATGATGAAGAAAACGATGTTCCACTTAGTCTTTTTATAGCTTCAAAGAAAAAACAAAAAAACAAATTATTGTAATTTACTTTATTTGATAATGACTGATTTTTATGTGTTAATGAATGCAATTATGTGCTAATCAATGGTTATGAATGATATGTGTTAATTAATATTGATGAATGTTGGGTGTTAATTAATGTTAATCAATGTTATGTATTAATGAACTTTATGTGATATTAATGAATGAATGTTATATTTTATTAATGGTAAAAAGAATGAATGAATGAATGTTAGATGTTAACGAGGAATTCAGAGTGATGTTAAGGGGGGGAGGGGCCAAATGAGCTTCCACCTTCACGTGGTTGGTCCTGTTAAGTAGAGAATATTAAACTATTGTCGAAACCAAGTGAAGCTCAATAAGATAACACACTTTTCAATATTTCATTATGTTGCACAGTTAATCTTATTGAATAATGTATATTGAATCTTAATTGCAGGGTCCAACAGAGCCAACACGAACAACAACACCACAAGTTCTTGGGTATAATGAACTCCCATTTATGTATACTTTATACTATGTGTATGCACATCTTATGGTTTGTATGTATAGTTTATGCTACGTGTATGCTACATGCCTTAAGTGAATTAATGCGTACACATCATGCTTTACATGTATTTGTGCCTTATGTGTACACTCTATGTTTTGTATGAATTCTTCTTGCCCCAAGTATATTCATGTGTATGCTCTATATGTATTCTTTATATTTTATGTGCATACTTAATGCTTTAAGTGAATCCATGTGCCTCATGTATATTACTCTTAAATGCATGTTTTATGTATATATACCTAATAAATTATGGATATTAATGTCTTCAACATGATTTCCTCATTGTATGATTTATATGTGTACTTTTTCATATATGCATTGTACCTTAGGGGGTATTTGTGTGTATCACTTCATGTCTTGCATGGATGCTTCATGCTCTTGCCTTGCGTGTAACAATATGTATGTTTCATGACTTAAGAGAATTCATGCTCTACATATATTCAAGTGTATGCTATATGACTTCAGTGGATTCATCTGGATGCCTCATTCTTTATGTATGCTTCCTGCTTTATGTGTTAAGTATATTCACGAGTATGCTTCATGATTTAAGTATTCATTTTATGCTTCATAATTCAAGTGTATTCATTTGTATGCTTCATGCTTTAAGTTCTCATTGTATGCTTCATGCTTCAAGGTATTCATTTAATGTATGTCTTATGACTCATCTGTATTCATTTATAGTCCTCATGTTTCGAGTATATTCTTCATGCTCCATGCACAACATGTGTGCTTAAGTGAATTCATGGACACTCTACGCGTTACAATGAACATCCTGTTAGCATATAATTTTTCAAATTAATTATGCTCTTAAAATGTTGCTCTCCTGTATTTCTTGGTTTTATACATTGAACACTCTTTGTCATGAGAATAGTTATTGCTGGATTTTTTGTGCAGGGATGATCTCACAACATCAGTCCTCTTCTATCTATAATCCATCTCCTAAGATTCAACCATCAAATAGGTGATTAAGGAGTGGCACTGAGTTGGGATAAGACTTCTGAGGTTTATTTGGGAGCTAAACCTATTAGACAATTCCAAAAGTGATCAAATTGTAAGAGGGCAATTGAATTTCAGTTTTCATCTCGACAAATTTGATTAGGAAGAGCAAGATCTATGTGATATTTCAGATTTTAAGCTTTTAAGAGGTTTTTGCTTATATATAAAATTATAAGAAATGATATTGCATTAAGATAAGTATGTTCGGTTATAGAAAAAGGCTTATTTGTCCATTAGTGTAACTTAACTCAAAGAAGGCTTATTAGCAAAGCCATCAGGAAGACGTGAGTTATCGAAGCAGAAGGAAATAAGCTATCCCGATACCCGATGGGTCTATCGGGAAGACATACACTGATATGTTCATAATAAAACACTATCGGCAAACAGTTACAATCCATCGGGGTAACCTAAGTAATCGGGATTTGGCTTGACGGGCTATACCGAAACCCAATGGAAACACAAAAGAAAACGTTCATCGGGGAAGAAACAACCATCGGTACGAGGTGATAAGGGCTATATCGATACCTAATGGAAACATCAATAAAATACATGTCGATAAAATAACTCAGAACAAAATGTTTTTGTGGTGCCAAGGAAAATATTTCATCAGAAAAGTAACACTGATAAGTCCTTGCAGAGTTAATTCAAACTGAAACCAGAAGCGACCTGTATTTAATGCTCTCAATTTAATTGGTGGCTCACATGAGGCTAATTGAGAACTCACTCGAGAAATAAAAGCACATGAATAGAGAATTTATGTTCATAACTCTTCACACAGCGTATCTTCTTCAAGTAGATAACATAATTGAAGAACTAGAGCTAAGAAATCTTCACAATTACAGAAATTGAGGCCTCAAGTTCTTCAGGGAAAAAGAGAATTGCTAAAGGGTCTGAGTCCACATCAAAGAAACTGAAAACATCAGAGACTCCTCTTGCATGGAGATTGAACTAGGACATGATCGACCAAATGCAAGCACCAGGGCTGAAATCCAGAAGATCAAAACAACATTTGCCTGTTAGAGATCAACTGGAGGACAAACTTAAGAGGATCGGAGATGTGTGGACTAAGGTAAGGGGTTACAAACTTTTCCTGTTTCATTTCTTGAGGCAGAATAGGGAAGTTCCAATTTGTAACCCATGGATGACGAATTTAGGCAAGCTGGTTGTTCCAAATGTGTTTGTAAATATTAGACTGTTGGAAACTTTGGTTAGGAATTATGATTCTATAAAGAGGTGCATACAGCTTCCAAATGATGATATATTTATCAGGTTTAATAGAGGCACCATAGATGAAGTTTTTAACCTTGACTTTAATCCTGATATGCCCTTATCTTTTGAGAAACTGGAAGAAGAATTTGTGAAAATGGACACTAGTTATAAAGGGTCGAATCTCGCCTTTCATAAGGCTAAGAAGGGTGTTTTGACTGATGAGGATAGCATGGACATATTCAGGAATTACTTGCAGTATACTTACATGTCATGTGGACAAGTGGGGGTGTTGAAGTTTCGAATGTGGCCAACATTGGGCCTCTAGTATTAGTAGTTAATATACAAATGTATGAACCAAGGCTCTTTAATTATGTTTCATACCTTGCTGAGAAACTACAGGAGGGCTTCTTGTACCTCAGGGATAATAAGGAACCCACATTTCAATTTTATTCATTGTTTATGCACATAATTTTTTTTTATGGAAGACATCGGAGCATGTGGCCTTTGAGTCTATGATTGAACACAGTAGACAGGGAAAGGAAATAACAACCTGTACAGATGTGGACATCGGTATGGGACTCATGGTATGGAATATAAAATTACATTAAGTTTGAGGAATGGATTGTAAAACCGTTATATCAACTTTTCGGTGTCCCATGTGAGGGATCAATTTCACTTAAAATTAAGAAATTCTTAAGACCTGCTACCTTTGATGATAGGGGTCTGGTGAACCACAATTGGGGTGATTGGCTAGTGCATAAGGACTTCACTTGTTTTAGAGTTTATGGCTTTGAAAGACACCCTAATCTGCTGCCAAAACTTGTACCAGACAAAATTGCCTATTTGGAAATTGTGAGGCAGTTAAGTGTATCAAATGATAAACATTTTGCAAGCATCCGCAAACAAGTTTTTCTGCCTAGAACCCTTAGTTTTGGAGATTTTATTATTGTATCAATCAGGGCCTATGAGGCCATTGATAGAAAACTAATTGAAGAATACAATCTATTCTAATTTATTATAAAGCTAATTATGACCCCAAAGGATACATAGGTATGTGCAAGAAAGGACAGAGCTTGGGAGATTATGTGCACATTCTTGTGGAATCAAAGGCCTTTTTTCAAAATATGGAAGAGGAAGAAGCCCAACTAGTTATTGATAATTTGAATAAAGACCTGGAAGAGAAGAGGTTGAGATTACAAGAAATGGCAGCAGAAGAAGAGGAAGGTGAAGAAGAATCTGAGGATGCTGAAACCATATTCAGACAGCAGGAACCTGATATTGTTGAGGAACCAAACTTGCAGGAATAAGTTATCACCAGGTTAATTATTCATAGTGATGCTTAGTATGATTCCTATTCAGCTTTTGTTTTAGATGATGTATTTTTTCAGTCTAAGGAATTGAAATATTTTCTTTATCATTTCAAAGGAAAGAAGTTAAGGGACTCTGTCCCTAATATTACCCTTGAAAATGAAGCAGAGTTATTGAGAAAACTTAAGGAAGAGATTGATGCAGAGGTCACAACTATGACCCCTCATAGAGGGAGACAAATTTTAATTGAAGCTGGTGTTATTGTTTTCCCGGGATGGGACTTAAGTGCATCTTTCATTTTTTACAATATGTTGAAATCAGAAATAAAGAGTTCAAATTAGATATCCAAGAAGTTCAAGATGTTTTTATTGGTTCAAGATTTGATCAAGACAAGGAAGCTCTACGGTTATGGGCCCTTTACCCTCCTAACAAAAGGTCAAAAATCACTGATGTGGATAAGGCCTTTGGGCACATGATGAAATTGAAGGTAGCTGAAGTGGACCTTGTTATAATAGCAGATATGGGTATTTATCTTTCACGGTTTAATAAAGCACAATTAATCAAGGTGATAAAATGCAGAGATCAATATAAAGGTTTGTATGAGGGATTGCTAAGAGGAGGAGGTCAACTACTGCCAATGATTCATGATGGATCCCAAATCAAAAATAAATATGAAGAGTTATTACAAGAAAATAAGAGGATCCAAAGGGAAATTCAAAGTGTGAGATCAGACACTTCCTCTGTATTCCTAACAAACAGATTTAATAAATTGTTGATACCTCTGGGAGAATTTTGGACTATATATCAGAAGAACATGGACACTGCCTTGTCCCATCATCAACATTGCAACATGATAAGAGGATGGCAGGTGCTAATAAAAAATTGATTGAAGAAATACAAGGTCTTATAGATGCACTTGAAAGGTTTGGAGAAGAATTGAAGAGTGAATTTGATGAATGTAAAGAAATTACACAGTATGGTTTTGTAGAGTTGACAGATCGTAATGGAGGAATCAAGGATAAAGACAAGTGGCTCTTAGAATGTCAGACCCTTCTCAGTCTTGCTCTTGGCATTTCTCATTCTAATTGTTTGGAATTGACAAGGACTATGGAACAGATGGAAAAGTTCATCACATGGGAGATCGTTGTTAGGGACCTAATCCATGATGTAGACACCTATAAATTAGAAGAATACTTGAAGCATCTTCGGAAATATGGCGGGGTCCTTGGAGATTAAAATTATTTTCAAACATTGCAAACTGTTGTTTTCACATACTTTTATGTAATGTGTCCAGTAGTTAAGTTAGTTTCAGTCCGTTAGGATATTTTTTAGGCAGTTAGTTTCTAGTTAGTTTTTTGTTAGTTTTAATTTTAATGAAAGGGTATGTCCTTTCATCTTCAAACTAAATCCTCATCCATATATAGAGGATATTTTAGGAAAAACATATGACATAAGTTCTTTATAGTTTTTATCAAGACAATCTTTCATGCTTTTCTTATGAACTCGTTGTCTGGAAGTATCAAGTTGGTGGATGATACATGCTGAAATCAACTGGTTTAAGTATTATATTTTCAATATAAATATTTAAGTGTTTTTATTTCATTATGGTATCTATCTTTCAATTAAATTGATTAATTCCTTACATAAATTTATTTACCTAGATTGTTTCATTGTGCAGTCTTATGTTGTTGTGATTAAAATTGATTTTCAGTTTGAATATCAGTTTGGAGGATTGGTTGACAAACTTCAAATTGTCTTATTGGTCTTTCACAGCAAGGTTAAATTCAATAAGACTAACTAGATGTTATATTTTAATTATAACGCATATAGAATCTTTTGAAATGATGGTCTTGTTTCATTAACAAGTATTTAAAACTGCCTCTAAGGTTATACGTAGAATCTCTTATTTAAAATGGTATGAAATCAATAAGGAATTAAGGCACTATTCTTTTGTTGATTTTATATATTTGAATCAAGTATTTTCAGAGTGAACTTCATTAAGGATTCTAAATCATACAATTATCATTTTATAAACATTCATTTACAAGTAAGAATTACAGTTTTTAGATAATAAAATCGGGTTCAAAAACAATTGCC
Organism: Cryptomeria japonica; assembly: GCF_030272615.1. Classification (NCBI taxonomy): domain Eukaryota; kingdom Viridiplantae; phylum Streptophyta; class Pinopsida; order Cupressales; family Cupressaceae; genus Cryptomeria; species Cryptomeria japonica. The sequence goes on from NC_081413.1 coordinate 540,285,132, forward strand.
ATCTTGGAGCTATAAGGTTTTCTAAATTTGCTATAGAAAAGTTTCACACCAACATAGTGGATTGGGTGATAAGGTTTACCCGCCTAGGTTGATTGAAGCCTGAAGTGCAAGGGAATTTGGTCTGTGACCATTCCCGTTTGTTGGCCAAGACTGATTGAGAGATCATTAGGAGAAGTGGCAATACTCTGTGATTTCCAATCTGTGGTTTTGGGAACCAACACACCCCATGCTTTATAAGATACATATATTCACTTGTACGATCCTTATTCAAATCATGCCTTAAATATATTCATGAAATTATATTTTCTGAGTTTATTTTTCATTGTATTTCATTCTTAATTGGTTTGATAACTTGTTATATGTCTGCAGAATGTTGTGCTAACAAATTTGATTGATAAAGAGGGCGAAGTAAACCCAGTGGAAAGTCAAAGAAATGAGTCTGAAATTGTTGGACTTGAGCAGCTCTTGAAAAATAAAACACTCTCGAGGTGGGCAATTATTTTTAATACAATGTTTACTATTTTAAGTTTGTTTTATTCCAGTAGATCTTTGTACGGTTCATTATTTTCTATCTTCCATTATCATGCTTATTTGATAACTTTGGATGTACCTATCGTGGGAGGGAGATTGATGCTAGTAGACATGGCTGGATCTGAGAATATTGATCAATCTGCCTTTGTTGTGTTTGAGGCAAAACTTCAGGTATTCCTTTTCCTTATTATCATCATTCATTGTGCACAACATTTGTATATCTAAGGTCAGACTGTTGATATCCATTTTGTAATTCAAAGATTTATAATGCAAGTATATCACACACACAATAGCCAAATGAACGTTACTGAATAGAGAATTCCAAACCACAATATTAGAATTACATCTCCTCCAAAATGATATTGCTCTAAAATTAATAAGACTCGTACATCTAACTTTCATCTCCTCATTTGGTGAATGCTTTAAATTCCTTTTAAAAGATGTCATGCACTATATACATATTTGTTTAGTTAATAATTGCAGACTTTATAGATAAAATGCATATACTTTTATTTATTTATAGTGTTCGGTATCACTTTTCTTTGGCAATCGTCAAGGAAAGATTAATGTTTCAAGGTTTTGAATCACTATTTTTGGCAAACATTATGATAAGTTTATTAGTTTCAAAGGTTTAGATCACTTTTCTTGGTCAATCACAAGGATATTTTGTTATTGGATTGGAGAAAAGTTAAAATATATATACAACTAATTATTTATATATTGTACATGATCTTATGTTGCCCTAGCATGAAAGATAACAAGAATTCCTTGTATTTTGTTTACCATTTGAATTCATTATCGACTTTACAACTAAATCTAGCCTAAAGTTCAACTCTCATAACTATTTGGGTTGTTAAGATGTTTTTATATTTTCACTACTTGTGTTATACAATTGGGAATTATGACCCTCACATTCACAATTCACGGCCAACATGCGCCTTAATCAATACTCAAATTATTCATATGCAAACCCAAATCATATAAATAATAAATGTCAAATCGACCTAAACAAATCAATGGAGTCACCTAATCAGTGTCTCCTACTCCCTAATAGATAATGGGAGATCAATTAAACAATCTACAATATGCAACAAACTGCTACAAACCTTACAAAATGAATCATTAGCTCACTACATCATGGCCATGGATATTGGAGGATCCTCTTAGAATGGTTTAATCTTCTTAAATTCCATTCCATAGTTGAACTATAAGCTATAGTAAACACTCTTGTTGAATAACTCCAACACCATGACTTGACCAAAGGTAACTTAGGTAGCTTTGTCAATCACAAACATTTAATGAAATTATAGAAGTCCTTAACACCCAAGTCTGATCAGAACATGAATAGATTCTTCAAGCTTTTCACCATGGTTGTATATCCTAATTTGCCATACGAAGTTAGATCTATCTCCCCTTAGAACCAAAATGAAACACTTTCCCACCCTTACATAGAAAACTATTTCAACTCTAACTCTCACGCGCAAGCTTCTATCATGTCCCCGCCATGACAACCAGACTCACACCATCTCTAATAAGAGAAAATTGTCTTGTTTCAAGACTTCACAATTTTCTATAAATCAAATCATGCCCAAACATCAATTTGACCCTTTGTTAGTGCAATTAATGATATATACACAACAATCAAGGTATATATCATTGTCTTTGAGGAGTGGTCCTATTATCAACTAAGGCAGCAACCTTATTATTAGTGTTGCAATCTCAACCTTAGTGGAGCAGTGATCTCTATTGTGTGTTGAAAATTGTAGCTAGCTCAGATACCTGACTATTGAATTTTAGTGTTGTCAATGACAATTAAAATTCCTATGTATTACCTCTCATGCAATCTGAATCATACCCCACATGCTAAAAGCGAACCAACAAGCACCATTATAATTGGCATGCGTATTCTTTTTTTTTTTTTAAATCAATCTCTGTCGAAATTTCGATGGCCACACAACTTTGCACCGATGGCCAAACCATTGGTTCAACAACATCCTCGTCAGTGCAAAGTTTCTGGCAAGCATCGGAATTGCGACGCTAATTGAAGAAACATCCGACAAGGATGCTATATATCTGACGACACTTTCTTGTTGGACGGTCATCGTAGTTGTAGAATTCCGAAGGCAACACAACTTTGCACCGATGTCCAAACCATTGGATCAACAACATCCTCATCAGTGTAAAGTTTCAGGCAGGCATCGGAATTGTGACACCAATTAAAGAAACATCCAACAAGGATGTTGTATTTTCAATGACACTTTCTTGCCGGATGTCATAGTCATAGTCGATGCATATTCATGGTGAGCGTCGAAATTCCGACGATATTTTTGGCCGATGGAGCGGTCATGGCCATCGTCGGAAGAGTTTAGGAGGTAGTCAGAATTTTGACATTAGATGGCATCGTCAGAATGTCCAACGAAAAGTTTTCGATGGCTTCATTTGTTGATAGTTCGATGAAAAGTAGTCAAAATACTGATGATAGGCCATTGGAAATCAGCCCCAAATGTACTAGTGTGTCCATAACAATTTCTTGAACTAAGTAATGGGCAAGTGCAAGGTAATGAGTCACAAATTCGCGGAAGTCTACGCGTTGAAAAACGCGCTCTTATAAACGGGGGCCCGTTTGTGCTTGGGCTCCCGAGCCGAAAGGTAACGGGGGTCCGAAGCAAAAAAAAATGGGCCCCCAGTTTGTTCTAAAATGGGGGCCCACTTTTAAAAAAAACGGGGGCCCGTTTTTAAGAAACGGGGGCCCGTTTTTAAAAATGGGGGCCCGTTTTTTAGAAACGGGGGCCCGTTTCTAAAAACAGGGTCCCGTTTTGTTTAAAAGCGGGCCCCCGTTTCTAAATGGCATTTTTCCTTTTTTTCCCTCAAGCCGCCCTTGTTTGAAAATGGGGGCCCGTTTTGTGGAAGTTGATTCCACAACCCGCCACTTGGCTCGGGATTAGGCCCTGGATAGGCCTGGGATGGCCACACCTGAGACATGGACCTGCAAATTCAAACCTCCATGAATGAAAGCACAAATATGAACTTTAGAAATAGTTTACGCTCCTCTAATCAGAGAATTTTTATACGAAATTAAAACCCATTTCAGATTATACTGTCTAGATTCTAAATATGTAAATTTATTTAAAAATTGATTATTTTAACTATTTTTCATTTAATTTATATTAAATCGGGTCCATAAATTTGAAATATTAACTAATTTTGTTAATTTAATAACTTTTTTATTTTAAAGAATTTTGGAAAAAAAATTATATGTCATCAATCTACACAAAATTCTTTTGTATTTAAAAAAAAAAAATCAAAAAATGTTAAGTTTACATCAAATTATGTGGGTCGTACACGTCAAATTTTTAAAACGATAATTACAGCCATTAAAAAATTAATTAAAAAAAAAATATTAGAAAAAAAAATACAGAAAAATATGCTCATCAATCTTCAATGTGTTACAAACCATTTCCCAAAACGGTTTGAGAAAATAATTTTAATTGTATCAAAAAGTGTGGGTCGTACACATGCATGGTATGGTCCTGAAACAGGCATTTTAAAACATAGTTTTCAGAACTCCATTTAAAAAGTTATTTTTTATTATGTGGGTATTAAAATAAATTATATATTTGGAAAGAAAACTCAGAGGGCTATCTTTTATATTCCTAACTTTTTCCAATATTCAATCTCTAAGTGTTTCAAAATTTAAGCTCAAATGAGACAAAATCTGAAAATCAGGGAAAACACTTCCACTTTTTGGCCAAAAAGTGGACTCATCTTCTTGCACTGACCCTAATGTTCATATTAATATTTGGTACTAAATTGGGAGGTCCTTTAAAGTTTATATGAATCTTATGTGGCCTTATTGGTGCATGTTGTGCTTCATCCAAATGGATTTCATAAAATAATTTGATTATGATACTTGAAATCATCAAGAAGAATATTATACTAGTCCTCACTTGGATTCATATCAAGGCTTTTGAATAATTGTTGTATCTTGATGATATCTTGATTTCTTCTTATTTCCTTATGCTTTGATTTTATTGAGCTTACTATATATTGATTGTGTTAATATAAATAATTTTTGGGTATGTATAATTTTGGCAAGGTTAGTAATTATTGGTATGAAGTCGGTTGTGATAATGAAACTTGACTTCTATTTTATAGACTTGATAAAATGGGGTGTTAATGCTAATTGAGCTAAATATATACATATATTCAACCTTGTATTTTATTTGCATTAGGTTTGGATGATAGATAATTATCATACGTATGAAATGGCATTAATAAATGTATATTTTTATGCCTAGTAGAAATTTTGAAAGGGGTTGTAGAGATTTAGTCTAACTTTATGTTTACCAAAATAGGTTCACATAGAGACTTGAGCATACAATTACTTTGGTTTCATAAGAATTGTGAGTTTTATGAAGTGCTCACAATATGTATGCGCATACAACTTGAGAATTTACTGTTGATGAGTATCAAACTTAATGTTCTATGTTAATGAGATGAGCCTCCAAGGGATTCTTGGATGTTCAGGTTGAATTAATTGGATCAAATTAAATGTGAGATCTTGATTTACTTGGATATAAATACTTAATGAAAAAAATTATAACTAAAAGTATTATTAATTATTAGGAGACATTTAACAAAACCTTGTTAGAGTATAAAATTGTATTTTAGAATTTTGGAGGTTTGTTATTCATAAATAGAATTTGTGAGATGTGGCTTTATTTTGGAGATGGTATTGGTAAATAGTGATCTATTACACTATTTTATCTTAAACCCTTTTATGGTTTTTCTCTTATATTATTCCTTAGACTAATTCTCTTTTAGGAGGAAGGTTACTTGTGTGGTTATGAAACCCTAGGTATAGGAACCTGTATTTATGTTCCTTGAAAGATTAGGAGAGGATAACTACATGTAAATTTGATCTCATTAGTATATAGGTAGTCCTTGGATGAATGATTATCTTGAATCCAATTTCATAGGGAAGAGGTTTAGGGAATTGCTCTAAGGTTTGGGGTGTTTATAAACTTGATGAACCTTCCATCTCTAGTATGCTTCAGCTTGAGGTTGAAAATTATATTAGACATAAAATCATTTTCCAATTAATACACCCCCACTAAATAGGCCCAAGCCAATAAAACAAATCCTATAATATTTAAGTTACCTTAAGGTTTTGTTGTGTTTATATTTCCAAAATCTACTCCAATGTTTTTGATTAAGCAAAAATAGGTTTTGAGGGGACCCAAAACCTCATACATCATTTCCAAAGATATAACAATAGAGTATCTAGACCAACATTAACAACAACAAAACAAAACGGGCTCCAAGAGATAAGGACAGCAAAAACACAGCAGCCAGAGGAAAAGAAAGCAAAAAACCAATGAGGTACTGGCAAAAAAGCAACGAAAAACAACCACCCAGCTACATGAAAATATTGAGACTATCAGTAGCCTCTTTCTTCAGCATTAACATGGTCTTTCTAGCTTCCTTGAGGTTAAGATGATCTTGAGGCATAGGAGCCTCCACAGCCTTGGTGCTTTGTCTGGTCCTCCTCATGGAGCGAGGGATATCCTTGGAGCTAGAGACCCCAACATCCATCTCCACATCCACAAAGCTCCTTTCATTGTGCATTTTCTCCAATATAGCCACCATATCTGACATATTGGTAGCAGACACTCTCAGCATAGCCGCATTGTTCTCCATTATCTTCTTGAGGGCAATCTCATTTTTCTGCATCTTCAAGCTGATCTCCCCAAACTTTTCATCATATATGTACTTAAAAATATCTATAGCTTCACCATTTTTTTGAAGATAGTCCAAAATCACTCTCTTTTCATCTTCTTTCCATAGGGCACACTCATTGCTTTCAGAATCACTTCCTTTCCCCTGTTCCTTTGTTCTCACTTGGCCCTCTTTCTCCATGACCCCTTCAATCCTTTCCAATTTAACGGAGGAATTTCTCTACTTAAGATGTCTTAATTTCATGAAATGTCCATCATTGAAATCAATATAGATCAACCGAGACACTTCTATCAGTTCCCAAGATATCAAACATCATTTCTAGCTTGTCTTGTAAGTCCTGGGAATCCAAGTCCATTGGTTCTGATTCTTGATTTTTAGAAACTTTAGGATGATGCTTATCCCCAAAATCAGAATCAGATAAAATAATCCTCTTACCCTTCCCCTTGGGCTTCACCTTTCTAGTAGAGGTTTCCTCCGATGATGAAATATCATTGTTGATCTTGGGGATTCTAACCCTCTTCTTAGGGGGGTTAGGGTGGCAGCCTTGTCATCAAACTCAGAATCATCTGAACCATCATTAGGGATATACTCCTCCTCTTTATTATCCAGATTAGCCTTTTCCCTATTAACCGTAGCTTCCAAATGCTCATAAATTAAAAGGATTAACCCCTTATGAGCCAAAGGGCTCGACTTAGGGTTCTTAATATGGTCAGCCAGATAGTCATTAAGGGAAGAAACTAGATAAAATGGAAAGGAAACATTATTCCCATATCTAAAATGATTCAGTAACATAAATTGGTAGCTATAAACTTTAGTAAACCTCCCATCAACCGTAACAAATTCCATTATCACTTTCAACATTTTACGCCAGAAGCTTTTTACCTGGTTGGGAACGAAGTAAGTCCTATCGTGCTTAACAAGCCTCTCCTTTCTGTCTTTATTCTTGGTAAAGGTCTTCACTGCATTGTCAGAGAATTTTCTATCCCTGAAGAATTTGACCCCTTCCGTCGATAGCCATGTCACCTTCGAAATCAGCTTCTCATCCAAATTCATCGTATGCCTAAATAGGGTGACTCTCTTCTTATTTCAATCCTTGACAAAGAGTTTGGAAACCTATTCCTTTTTCCCATGTAGCTTCTCCATATAACCGATTATCCCCCCTTTTTGTAATCTTCTCCAAACTTTTTGTTCCTTCTTCCAACCTTCACAGCTAGTCGGCCCATTCTTGTTAATATTGCCCCCCATGGATTTAGAAATTCCAACCACAACTCCTTTGCCAGATAAAATATTAACTCTGCAAGAACAACAGAGAATAGCAGAATCGAGATAGAGCAAGCACTTAATCGCCCAGAAAGCATGAGGGGTAGTCCACCTCATGCAATCTAGAAACTCCCCACCAGCTCGACCATTATTAATGATATAGCTCAATCTAAGGGCCATCATGAGATAAAAAGGGAACAACCTTTCCATTTATACGATCAAAAAATAATTTCTCCTTAGCCTCTAAGGACATATTGCTTTCACCTTGCCACATAAAAGGGGTCAATAACTTAACTCCTAAGTGAGCAAAAGGTGTCGGCAACCTTGTTTGCTTCCCTATAGGTATGCACTATAACACACCTATCAAAGCCTTCAATAATCTTAAGGGCTCTAATAATAATATTTTTAATTTTTCAAGAAGGCTTAGCCAAACCTTTTATGCAATTGATAATATTTAAGGAATCTACTTCTATCCAAACTTAATTAAATTGCAATTTCTCAATGATTATAAGACTTTCCATAGTAGCCATAGCTTCAGCTATATGATTGGTCCAGGAGTTACAAGGCAGGGCCACCATAGCCACATAAAACCCTCTAGAATCTCTAACCATTCCCCCCCCTCCAGCAGGTCCAAGGTTCCCCTTAGTTTCCCCATCGAAGTTAAGTTTCACCCATCCCTCCAGGGGTAATTACAAACAACGTTGTCTCTAGATTTCTTTGCTTTGATTTTGCTAATATCATCCTCTAACCCCCACTCCACACAAATCCTCTTATCCTCCTCAGATATAGAAGTGGAGGGAAGGTGGTTAATGCCACAACAAATTAACTTCATATTTTCTTTAATTTCTCTACACCTTGTCAAAAACAATCTCAGCTGAACAAAAATATTCCTTGAAGATTATGTTGTTTCTTTCCTTCCAAGCATGCCATGAGACATAGGGACACAGCAGAGATGAGAGTATTTTGATGAAAGAATTGGATGAGGGACACTTCCATTGAACAAAGAAATCTTCCACCTTATCCGAAAACACCCAAGTTATCTTCCATTTCTTCAAGACCGGACTCCAAATGTCAGCTATGAAGGGGTAGTGAAGCACAAGGTGAGAGATGGATTCTTTGGCATTGAGACACAAATGACATCTATTAGGGATCAAGAATCCTCTCATACATAAGTTTTTAGTAGTAAGGATTTTATTTTGGAGCAGAAGCCAGAAGGAAATATTAACTTTAGGGGTGAGGTTTTTAACCCAAGCCTTGGCCCAAATAGGAGGATGGGGCAGGGGAGAAACCAATCTATTAATAGCTGAAGCTACAGAGAAAGATCCATCTTGGGTTAACCTCCAAATAAAACAATCTTCAACTGAAGGATTAAGAAACAAGGACAACATAGACTGTTGGATTGGAGAAAAGATAGCATTGATTTCCTCTAGATTAACCCAAGAATTATTCTTCCAGTAGTCAAAGACAAAAGAGCAAAATCTAGCTTTGAAAATATTGATAAAGGACAATAGATCAGGGTGCAAATAGAGGGGTTCATCAAAAATCCAAACATCTTCCCAAAATCTGATACAAGAACCCTTACCTAAAACCCAACCAGCTCCAACTTTAGCCACCTTTTTAGCCTTGAGAATGCTATTCTAGATGAAGGAACCATGTAGAATATCAGAGGAATGAAATAAAGACACCATATTAGGAATACCATTAAGGTATTTGTTGAACCAAACCAAATTCCAATCCTTTCTATCACCATAAGACCTCCAAACCTATTTAGCAAGCAAAGCATTATTAAAGTCTTTAATTGCCCTTAAGCATTATTAAAATCTACTCCAATGTTGGATGAATTTTAAGAGTCATTTAAATTGTTATGGTTTATTTTAATTTGAATGTGTGAGATTGACTCTCAAATTTGTGGAACTACAAAAATTAGAGCTTTTGTATTGCACAATATGGCCTTATGTCTTGCATCAATCAAAAGAATATAAGGGTATAGGTTAGCCTCAAGACCTAGTGAAATATATTTGAAAAAATAATGGCATGACATATGTGAGAGCGTATAGAAGAAGCAAAACTCAAAATAATGTATTGCATTACCACATGCTAGAGAATCAATACAAGTCTATACCTTGGACCAATTCCATATCATTGAGAAACAGTATAATGCAACTAAGGAATGGATATAATAGAACAAACTAACTCACCCCCCAGAACAACTCAAGTTCACCTTACCAAGAGGCCTTGTGAATATATCAGCAATCTGTGAATCAATGGAGCAATATTGTAGCTAAATATGGTGGTGGATCACTTGCTCTTGAAAGTAATGACATTCAACCTCTTTGTGTTTTGTGTGCTCATTCAAAACTAGATTCTTGACAATCTTCAATACCTCTTGATTGTTGCATAAATATCTAGTGACTATTCTTTAGAAATATCCACATCAGCTAGAATGTGATGTAACCAAATTGTCTTGTACATAGCTCCTCATGTGGCATGATATTCATCCTTGGTGCATGAGAGAGAAACAAGTGAATTCTTCTTACTTATCCATGAAATAGGACCAGATCCAAGATTAAAAAAAAATATACACTGATGTTGGTTTTTCATCATCTAGACATCTACCATAGTCCCAATAAGCATATCCTTTGAGGAAAAATTGATTGTTCTTCATACATTCTACACCATACTCAAGAGTACCTCAGACATATTGCAAAAAATGCTTAGCTACAATCCAATGATATTTCTTTGGTTCTTGCATGAACCAAGATAGATAGTTGATAACAAAGCATAAATCTAGTCTAGTATATGTTAAGTAAATAAGACTCCCAATAAGATTCCTATAGAGAGTCGCACCAACTTGTGGTGAATCCTAGAATCAAGAGGGTTGCAAACCTTTCTCCATCGGAGTGGGTATAGGTTTATAATTAGACATGCCAAATCTTTCCAAAATTTTCTTAACATATTTCATCTAGTAGATAAAAATATAATGCTCCTTCAATCATATCTCCAAGCCTAGACAATAGTGAAGTAGCCTCAAATTTGTCATGTTGAAGGATTTCTTTAGATCATGCTTAATAATTTCAATTAGATTGTTTAGACTTTATGTAATCACAAGATCATCCACATACAACACAAGTATGACAATATTTTTCCCTACCTTCTTAATGTAAAAATAAGTATCAGAGGAGCTCTAAATGAAACCATACTACAAAAGGTGACCATCTATTTTGTTGTACCATTCCCAAGGAGCTTGTTTAAAACCATACAATGACTTGATCATATGACATACCTTGTGAGGTTATATGTTGGCAACAACAATTAAGGAAAAATAAGAGGGGGGTGAATGAGGGGGGGGTGAATCATTTTTCACCAAATCTACAAACGTAACCACAAAAATAGATCTGATATATTGCAGAAATAACAAAGATAAGAAAATTGAGAGCACAACACACAACACCAAGATTTTGACGTGGAAAACCTGGTTAAGGGAAAAACCATGGTGGGAACCTACCCACAATAAGATGATACTCTGCAGTAGTATGTAAAAATATTACAATGGGGAATGCACTAGCATTTAGGCACACTACCTAGAGCTCACCGCTCAAAAGATGATAACCCAAAAGCCTACAACCCATGGGGAAGTCTCACTGACTTACAACAAGATTCAAACTACAATCTAGAAGGAATGAATTGAAAGAATAGCATCTCCAAATGCCTAATGATAGTTTCGGTTAAGAACAATGTCTTCTCTGTAACACCATTCTCTACTCAATCATAATGCCAAAGGATGATTCACTTGTTCGCACATACACCACTCTAATAATGTAGACACAACCATGATACCTAAATTACATGACAATATCACCTATATATACAAATCATCAACCTTGACAACAAGGTCGACTAAACCCTCAACTCACAATTACAAAATTACATCACATGATACAAATATCAACCACCAAACCAATATAATGATATACATGACATAACATGATCCTAAACCAAATTCCCAAATTCTCATCACCACTAAAAATCACGCCAAGATCAACTGCAACACGCTACACCACCAAGAAAACCGCATAAAATGAAGAACATCACTGGTTTAGCAAAATCATCAAGAACATGCACAACAATCAATGTGGATCACCAAAACAAATAGAACATACTTAGGAAACACCAGCAAGAACGTTATGATCATCAGTAACAGTTGTACCAACACCACTTATCAAATCTTCATCAATCAACATCTGAACCTTAAGAACACTCAAACAGCAACAACTATCAAGAACTAAAAATAACTTGTGGAGCACCAAATCATGAACCATCTGAAATGAAAATACACAAGATCACCCCAAACAATCTGCCAAAATATCATCTCAGGATCTGATCACACTGAAATATACCGGAGGAAATACTGAACTCTGCAAAGTACTGATCAGATAAACAAACGGCAAAATTGGATCATATGCTATGATCAATTGAGTTTCTGGGATAACCAAAACCAACACATAAGAATATAATGATGCTAGAGATACTCCATACACCAAACCATGATCCCACTAAACCAATCTGCAATCACTAGAGCAGGAATATGTTAACATCAATGACAACAACATATCCTAGTAGCAACAATATCCAACAATCTCCCCCTTTGGCATTGATGGCAACATATGAATGTGAAAAATAATCAATGCAAAGAAAGAAGATATCGAACCAACAAACTCCCCCTAAGATCAAGTAGATAAAATAGTTTTTCACATGCTTCTCTCCCCCTTGGAAAACAATGCCAATGATCTCAAAATAAAAAACTAAACTACTCTCCCCCTAAAACATATAACCAATCCAACAAACTACTCCACCAAAGGAGCAGTACCAACTCATTAATCCGGCTAGAAAGATAAGGCTCTAAGATCCACCAAATTGATGCAACATAATGCATCTAGTTCTCATAATGAGGGGTAGATACCCCTAACTTGTCTCTCAAATAGAAAAATGTATCTGCAAGCAAAGGCTTAGTGAAAATAGCAGCAATTTGTTCCTTTGTAGATAAATACTCCAACTTAACTTCTTCTTCACTGACTTTTTCTCTCATGAAATGATATTTGATTGACACATGTTTAGTCTTTGAGTGTTGTGCCAGATTCTTTGACATATTAATAGCACTGAAATTATCACAGTATATGATAGAAGACTCATCATAGATAACTCTAATATCATTCAACATTTGCTTCATCCAAACTACCTAAGTGCAATTACTAGCAGCAGCAAAGTACTCAGCTTCAGCAGTAGATAAGGACACTAAATCATGTTTCTTACTAACCCATGAAAATAATTTCTTACCTAAAAATAATGCTCCACTAGATGTACTCTTTTAGTCATCAACATCACTAGCCCAATCAACAACAGTGTAATCACATAACATGAAATCATCATTCCTCAGATACCACAAACCATAATCCACTGTCCCCTTCAAGTATCTGAATATCCTCTTAATAACAGTGGCATGACTCTCTTTTGGATCAGCTTGATATCTAGCAACCATGCACACAGCATGCATAATGTCAGGTCTAGTCTGAGTAAGATATAGCAGTCCACCAACCATAGATCTATACAAATACTGATTAGATTTCAAAGATTCATCCTTTTTAGATAATTTATAGCCAATCACCATAGGAGTTCCAACCGGTTTGGAGTCATCTAATCCAAACTTCTTCAATAATTCCTTCACATATTTAGTTTGAAATATAAAAATAGCTTTTCCAATCTGTGAAATCTGCAAACCTAAGAAAATTTTCATTTCTTCTATCATAGACATCTCAAATTCTTTCTACATATCACCGACAAAATTCATACTCAAGTCATCATCTCCTCTAAAGATAATATCATCAACAAAGACTTCAACAATTAAGATGTTATCACTCTCAGTCTTGAAATACAAATTACTATCAGTAGTACCTTTATTAAATCCTAATTTCAACAAATATTTATTCAATCTAGCATACCAGCCTCTAGGGGCTTGTTTCAATCCATAAAGAGATTTCTTCAATTTGCACACCATGTCTCCATCATCTGATAATGAAAATCCATCAAGTTTCTCAATGTAGACTTCTTCCTCAAGATGATCATTCAGAAAGACTGACTTGACATCCATCTGATATACCTTGAAATCATTATAGGCAGCATATGCACATAGCATTCTAATAGCTTCAAGTCTAGCTACTGGAGCAAAAGTCTCCTCATAATCAATCCCTTCTTTCTATGAATATCCTTTGCATACCAATCTTGCTTTATTTCTAACAACTTCACTAGCTTCATTCAATTTATTCCTGAATACCCATTTACTACCAATAACATTATTATCTTTAGGTCTAGGCACAATCTCCCATGTGTTTATCTTTCAATCTGATCTAATTCTTCTTCCATAGCTCTCATCCATTTTTCATCTTTGCAAGCCTCAACAACATCTTTAGGTTCAATTTTGGAAATCAAACATACCTCTTCAGTAGCTAGTCTTCTAGTCATTATACCTTTATTTTTATCTTCAATAATCTGATTTTCTGAATGATTTAATCTTACATACCTCAGAGTCTTCTGATTGTTCTGATTTTCAAGTTCCTGCACCTCTCCACCGACAACAGCAACATCTAGATTAACGGTCTCTATCAAATCATTTTGCTTCAATTCTTCAGTCTGAATAGGCGTTATAACATGTTTACCATCATCATATCTGCATGGTCTAATCTCTTTTCCAAGGTTCTCATCAACCTTCACATTTTCACTCTCTACTATCTTCCTCGGTCTCTTATTGTAGAACTGGTAGGCTTTTCTCTTTTTTGAGTATCCCAAGAAAATTCCTTCATCACTTCTTGCATCAAACTTTCCTATATCCTCATCTCTCTTGATATAACACTTGCTACCAAATATTCTGAAATATCTCACAGTAGGAACATGACTAAACCACAACTCATAAGGAGTCTTACCGGTATCACCTTTAATATTAACTCAGTTGAATGTGTAAATAGCAGTGCTACTAGCTTATCTCCAGTAGATCTTTGGAATATTTCCTTCAATCAGCATAGTCCTTGCAGCATCCAAAACAGTCTTGTTCTTCCTTTCAACAACTCCATTCTGCTAAGGGGTTCTAGGAGAAGATAATTGTCTTCTAATCCCATGCTTCTCATAGAATGAATTAAACTCACCGAAACAAAATTTTCCTCCCCTGTCAGATCTCAGATATTTCACCTTTAATCATGTCTCAGTCTCAACCTTTTCTTTGAATATCTTGAACTTGTCTAATGCTTTTGATTTCTCCTTCAAAAAGACAACCCACATCATCCTAGAATAATCATCAATTAGTAGCATAAAATATATGTCACCCTGCACACTTCTAACATTTTTTAGGTCCACATAGATTAGTATGCACGAGATCTCTCAATCCATCAAATGTATATTTCTTTCTCTTGAAATAAATTCTTGTTTGCTTACACATTTGACATTCTTTACATACTGGATTAGCAGGCTTAACAATCTTAGGGAGATCTCTAATAGCTTGAGTAGAACTGATATTAATCATTGAATCAAAATTAACATGACATATTTTCCTATTCCATAACCAACTTTCATCAATCTGAGCAATCAAACAATTTTTCTCACCAGCATTTAGATGAAAGATATTACCTTCAGTCTTAGTTCCACATGCAATCTCTTTACCGGAGGCATTTAGGATTTTGCATTTACCATTCTTGAATTGCAAATCATAACCTTTTTCAACCATCTATCCAACACTTAAAAGATTATGCTTCAAACCTTCAACATATAGGACATCATCAGTATTATGCTTACGATCAAAGGAAATAGAACCTCTATTATGCATCACACATGCTTTGTCATCTCCAAATCTCACTATTCCACCATCATACCTTTCTATATTCACAAATTTTCTTTTATCACCAGTCATATTATGTGAACAACTGTTGTCAATCACCCATTCATCTTTCTCTTCAACTTTAGCAACTAAAGCTCTCCTCAATAGTGCAACTTGTGGAATCAACAGGCATTGGTCCATCTTATTTGATAGCAATAAAAACAACTTCATCTCCTTTTGATTCTTCATCTATAACACCTTCATCGGCATCATAGTAGAATTTCTTCTGATGCTTATACTTCTGGTTAGACTTGTAAGGCTTATCATACTTCTCATGCTTCTCATATCTATCATTCTTACCATGCTTATCAAATTTATCATGCCTATCATATTTATCCATTCTCTCTGGGCACCTAGAAGCAAAATTTCCAACCTTATTGCAAGAGAAACATTTAAAAGGCAATTTTCCATCATACTTACCAGCTCCCTTAGGCAATCTTCAAGAAATCAATGCTTCAAGCTCATCCAATTCTCTTTCTTTCTCTTCCATTTCTCTTTTCTCTCTTTCATATCTGGATATTCTGCATTCATCGGGATCATATTTCTATTTTTCAGATACATATGCTCTAAAAGTTATCTCGGACTTACCATGTGATTCACCAAACTTGCTCATCTTAAATGCAACAATCTTTCCAACCAGCATATCTCTTGTCATAGTATTCACACTTTGGATCTCATCAATAGCATCTACCTTATGTTTGTAAGCAGGAGGCAAAGATCTCAGTACCTTAGCAACAATTTCATCTTCTTCAAGGGTTCCACTAGAACATCTGATACCTAGGACAAGGTCATTCACCTTAGCCATGAAAGTGTTTATGTTCCCATCTTATCCCATCTTCAACATCTCATACTTTCCTTTCAAACTCTGCAACTTAGTAACTTTGACTTGTTTATCTCTTTCATACAGGTTTCAATCTTCTCCTAGATCTCATGTGCAATCTAAAGTCCCATTACATTTGTCATCTCTGAATCAGTCAGGGAACTCAGCAATGCTTCCTTTTCTCTAATGTTAATTTTAGCTTCATTGATCTCATTAGCAGTAATCGGTCCATTCGAAGGAACAAAATATGCATTCTTTGTAATCTTCCAGTAATCTTCTCCAAGACATCTCAAGTGCACTTCCATCTGGTTCTTCCATATAGCATAGTTACCACCATCAAATCTCGGACTCTCCATCTTAAAGATAACACTTCCACTTCCAGTTTCCATCTCAGATCTCCTCAAGCGGTTAAGCTTTGGTGGTAACAACAATTAAGGAAAACTGAGAGGGGGGGGTTGAATCAGTTTTCACCAGATCTACAAACTTAACCACAAAAAATAAATCTAATAAACTGCATAAATAACAAAGATAAGAAAATTGAGAACACGACACACATCAACAAGATTTTGACATGGAAAACCCGGTTAAGGAAAAACCCATGGTGGAAACCCACCCACAATAAGATGATACTTTCCATGCACACTTCCTAGAGCTCACTACTCAAAAGATGATAACCTAGAAGGCTACAATCCTCAGGGAAGTCTCACTGACTTACAACAAGATTCAGACTACAATCTAAAAGGAATGAATTGAAAGAATAACATCTCCAAATGCCTAATGATAGTTCCAGTTAAGCACAATGTCTGCTCTGCAACACCAATAACTGATCAATCACAATGTTGATGGATGAATCACTTGTTCATACATACACCACTCTCTAATAATGCAGACACAACCATGATACCTAAATTACATGACAATATCACCTATATATACAAATCATCAACCTTGACAACAAGGTCAGCTAAACCCTCAACTCACAATTACAAAATTACATCACACCATACAAAGATCGACCACCGAACCATTATAATGATATACATGACATAACATGGTCCTAAACCAAATTCCCAAATTCTCATCACCACCGGAAATCGTGCCAAGATCAAGCGCAACAAGCTACACCACCAGGAAAACCGCATAACACGAAGAACATCTTCGGTTCAGAAAAATCATCAAGAACACACACAACAATCAATGTGGATCACCAAAAAAAATAGGACATACTTAGGAAACACCATCAAGCACATTAGAATCATCAGTAATAGTTTCACCAGCACCACTTAACCAAATCTTCATTGATCAACATCTGAACCTCAAGAACACTTAAACAACAACAATTGTCACGAAGAAAAGATAACTTGCAGAGCACCAAATCATGAACCATCTAAAATGAAGATACACAAGATCATCCCAAACAATCTTCCAAAATCTCAGCTCAAGATCTGATCACACTGGAATATACCAGAGGAAATATTGAACTCTACAAAGCACTGATCAAATAAACAAACTGTAAAACTGGATCATATGTTATGATCAATTAAGCTTCCTGGATCACCAAAACCAATACAGAAGAATATAATGAAGCTACAGATACTCCATACACCAAACCATGATCCCAATAAACCAATCTACAATAATTGGAGCAGGACAATGTTGACATCAATGACAACATATCCTAGCAGCAGTAATGTCCAACATTATACTCATTGATAAAGCCTTTGGGTTGGACCATGTAAACTTCTTCAAGATCACCATTTAAGAAAGAACTCTTGGCATCAATCTGATGAAGCCTCCATCCCTTCTACACAACTAAAGCACACACAAGTCAGATGGTTTTGAGCTTTTCAACGGGTGCAAAGGTCTCCTCATAATCAATGCACTCATATTGAGCATATCCCTTTGCAACAAGACATGCTTAATATTTTTCAACTAAATCATTTGGTTTATATTTTATTTTGAAAACTCATTTGCAGCCTATGGGTTTCTTTTCTACAAGAAAATTGACAAGCTCCCAAATTTCATTCTTCATCAAAGATTCATACTCAACATCCATGTCTTTCTTCCAATGTGGTTGTTTGAGGGCCTCACAAGTTGTATCAGGTTTAATAATTTTCACAATTTAACTCTTCAATTCTAGATTCACCTTATTTATTTCCTGACTTTGTGTCCTTACTCCTATGGAGAGGTTTGGAAGAGAACTTAGGTGGGAATCCTTGATGGTATTTTGAACCCATTTTGGATATAGACGTTGCTACTGTTCTAAAGAATTATTCTCCAAAGTACAAAGATCAACAAACAATACCCCTTCCAACTCACCTTCATCTTCTTGATAAGAAGAGTCCTCAATCACATCATCTGACTATGAGAGAATTATATGGGAAGAGGGTGAATCTTCATTACATGGTAGGGAGTCAAAAGATGACTCATCACAAACCACATCTTGGCTCTCATAAATAGTATGTATCATAGGATCCATGAGATGATAAACTTTTGATTTTAGACTGTAACACAAAAAAATGCACTTGAATTTATTGGAATCAAGTTTCTTCCTTCCGTAAGCTAGAACATACATATATATGTAGTACAACCAAATACTCTAAGATGAGAAATTGATGGTTTATAACCACTCCATACCTCTTCTAGTGTCTTATCCTATAAAATCTTGGTTGGAGCACTATTGAATAGATACACAACTATCTCGAGTGCTTCTACCCAAAATTGATCCTCCAGCTTGGCTATAACAAGCATGCACTGAGCCATTTCCATGACAGTTCAATTGAATTTATTTGCAATAACATTTTATTGAGTTGTATAAGTGATAGTCAAATGATTTTTTAATGTCATGACACTTCAAAAACTCCAAAGATACCTTAGAAGTGAGTTCCCCCCTCAATCTGAGCAGAAGAGGAGAAGAGGCTTGCCAAACTTCCATACAACTTGATGGTAGAAGTCTTGAAAGTAGGGAAAGGATTCACTATTCCTCGTAATAAAATACACCCAATCTTTGTGAGAGAAGTCATCCACAAATAGCTAGAAGTATATTTGTTCTTCAAAAGAGGCAAGCAATGGTTTGCACATAATAGTATGTACAACTGCAAGATGCTCAATGGTGTGGTAGGTGTTGGGCTTGAATAGTGATGACTTTTGCATGTAAGACATTCAAAACACATAGGAAAAGAAGGGGGAAGATGAGTAAAACCTCTTACCATCTCCTTGGAATTGAGATAATGGAGGGAGTGGGCAGAAAGATGACCATTGTTGGAAACTTTAGTTGTGATGTCAAATTAATATCAAACTTGTTCAATTGTGTAGATGTAGTATATGGTCCGAAAATGAGTGTTCACATGTTGTGATTTTGTCTGGTGATGATATTGAGTAAGTATGAGGTATTTTTAGAAGGCTACAATAGTGGAAGTTACAATATGCAGGAAACAATAATTAATGTCCTTGTACAAGAATATTTTGCATTCCTCCAGTTCTTGATGATGATGGATTGTGATTCTACATATAATCTCTACACTCTATGGATGTTGCACTATCATGCTTTGAGATCTATAGTTGATCAAATGATAAAGCTAGTTGTGGTGATTTACTAACAGTGAGGTTGTCTATCAAGACTAGTCAGGAGAATGCTCTGCATTGATCCACTATAATGATTCAATTTTTGTGGTTTGGAGTTATAGTTCATGTAGTGCTCCATTTTTTATTTCTTGTGTTGTTTTGATCAACAAGTAAATTTATGTTGCTCGGTGTTTGGCTTTGTCTATTGTGTCAATCTCTAGCTGACCTAGTTGATTTATCTTATTTGGATCATGCTCATTTGGTCTAGATATACTTTAGGGATTGAGTTAAAATATTGAAGGATCTCATAGTGGAATGTACAAATTTCAATTGATTAGTTTTCTTTGGGTGATGTGTGTGGGTCAATTGGTTAACGTGCTTCATTATTTTTCTACACCTTAAGTTTGATGCAGATTTTGGAGGAAGTGTTAACATGTGTTGTTTTTTAGAACTCACTTAGGAAGATGTAGTGTGATATATTTGGGTCCTCTTTATCTCCTAGAGTGGAAAACATTATGTGATTTTGGCCAAGAGTCCAACCTTATGTAATTTATGTATATTATGGTTATGGCCAACCTAGTTGATGGTTTCAATGTATAACCTTGTATAAAGGGAAGTGCAAATGTGTGAATTGGAATGTGGATTGTTGTGAATTATATGTGAATAATATGCAAGCATTTGCAAAGAAGTAGAAGTGTGGATTTTAGTTTGGGATCAGTGTTGATGTTCATAACTTCAGTTTGATAGTGTTTTGAGACTATAAATATAGTGAGATGTGTTTGTCATGATCTTGTTTTCTTGACAAAGTGGTCCAAGGATAGTTTCATGATCTGGAATCTATATTGTTCATTTCAATTCATTATTTTCTTGTACCTATCAAAAGACAATAAGTCATTTGCAAGCTTGTGCAATCCTTGTACCTTGCATTGAGATTGTGTCTCAATAATGTAAGTCCCGTATATCTTGCCCTAAGGTTGTGTGCCTTAGTTTTCAAAGTCCAATCAAGTGCAGTGAGCTTCCTTGGCCTTGAGCTTAAAACATTATAATTATTTATTTATATTATGAGTTTGATTCTCACTATGGTTTTTCCCTTCTTGTGCTTTCCATGTAAATATGGTGTTCTTGTGTGTGGTGTGCTTTGTGGCTTCATGTTTCATAATTGAAGAGATAAGTTAATTGTGATTTGAAGTTTAAAAGATTAAAACTAAATTTTTCTAAGGTCCATATTGACTCACCCCCCTCTTAGTCATGTGGTGTGTTCAACAACCATATATATAAAGTTGGAGAGTAGTGGACTTGACCATAGAGGAACAAAGAGAAACTATAGACGAGGATATAAGATGAAGAGAAAACAAGTGGGCCTTTCTAAAACCTCTAGCAATGACCATGACATCTTGGGAGATGAGATAGGATTTGACACCATTCTTGACTTGAAACTCCATCTTAAGCTTATGATTCAAAAGTTGACTGACAGACAAGAGATTGGTTGTCAAACCTAGAACATAGAGTGCACCTAAGTGAGAGAAAAGATTCTTGTTCCAAGAGGGATGGTTACAATACCAATTCTTTTTACCATATATGCTTTATCATTTTCTATATTAGATCTTATTACTTGTGGGTTGAGTAGTCAAAGTATTAAACAATTTATTACCAATCATATAGTTGTTGGCACCAGATTCAATCAACCAAACATCTCTCGAGGGTTGAGAAATTTGGGAGATAAGAACTAAATTCTGGTTGACACCACAATTTGTAATATCTAGATCTTTGTCAAATGCCCCATCAAAGGCATCATCCTATTGGGAAGCAACATTTCCTTTATGCCTTCTTTGAAAAGGACAGCCTCTTGACTATAAGAAATGACTGTGACCAGAAGGGCCTTCCTTACTTGAATCTCCTTGTGTAAGCTCATTATACCAACAAAATCTATATCATGTGTGTTAGCATGGAAAATGTGACACCATCAATTTTCCTCCAACGGCTTTTGTTGTTGTTATGGTTTCTTTAATAAGGGGCCCTTTTGAGACTGTATACCTGAAATGAGGGTTATCCAATCAACAGCATAGACAAGAAAGTATACCAATGAAACATAAGAAAATAAAGATCTAAATGACAATACAAGTTAATCGTCCATCTCCTAAGATTGTTCCATTGTTCTCTATCTCCAAGGATCCTTCAAACCAAGATAGCTCTCAGATTATATTCAAGCACTTGATCTCTAGGATGACTACCCAAAGAAAGAGGGATAGATGATAAAAGATCTAAATGCAATTTGCAACTAAGATCTTAGCATGATATTGATATGAAACTAGCTATGATATGGTTCAAGATGATGAGATTAGGATGATATTTAAACTAGCATGAAAATGGTATTAAGATGATATACTACTAACATGATGTGCTTATGATATGTTAATTAACTCCTACAATGCTCCTAATGACTAATCTTGCAAAGAGGAAGCAAATAAGACTCCTTGATAACCTTCACACAAGAATTAGCTATAGCTTGGATGCAATAACTTTTGATTGAAATAACTTGGGGATCTAGATTATGAAGAAATGGGAGCTATTTATAGAATAAATGGTCAATTGGATGGCCAAGATTGAATTGGCTTAAGAAGGGCTAGGATTGAATGATTTTCAATCCATGTGAGATTTCAACCCAATCTCATGTTGACAAGTGTCGGCATGAGATTGCTTGAGAGGAGAGGGAAGAAACATTAAATGTTGGAGTAGACATGGTGGTCAATCCCATGTGGGAAAGGTTATTAGATAAAACTATTATCCAAGGATAAAGACTTTGTCCAATAGACAAACTCTTGTGTAAAGGTTAGTGTGTTTGAGAAGTGAGGTCTTGTAAGAGCAGTAAATATTTTTTGAACACTTTGGAGGTTAACTTGTTTGAAGGGAGAAAACCCTTAATGGCTTATGTAAGTGCCTTTAATGGTTATTGAAGACTTTGGGGGTTTGAGAACTGACTTATTTCTACTTAGGAATGTGACAATGTTTAGGATAGGATTTAATTTAATTAAGTGGGATTTAGGAGGTTCTAGAAGAATGATTAGGATGCAAGTTGATCTTCTAGGAGGATGCAAGTGGGAGAAATAAGGATTTTTAATTAAAATAAAATGATTTACTTCAATTAATGTGTGCAACTTGCATTTGTAGGGAAACACAAGTGGGAGGGTAATTTATAAATAAATATTGATTTATTTATATTAGAAGATTAATTTAATTAAATTTAAATTCAATTAAATGTGGAAAGGGGATTTAATCAAATAAATAGGATTTATTCAATTAACAGAAGAAAGGTTAATTAATCAAATATTAAATTTGATTAATAGCTTAATAGAATAAAAGAGACATTAATTAAATCTTAATTTAATTAATAGTTGAACAAATGATAATTAAACAAATAAAATTCATTTAATTAAGTGGACAAAAATAGGTGTCTACATAGACTTCTATCCTCGCTGCTTTCTAGAGACTGGTGCTTTTTCTTCAAGATCATCTTGTAAAGACTAAATGGCCTCTTCTTGTTTAAGTAGATTCACCAAATCTTTAAAGGACACCTTTTGTTTGGTAATATTAAATATTGTGAAAAACATCCAATATTTGGAAGGAAGAGCTCTCAAGGCAATTAGAACAAGCAATTTGTCTTCCACCATCTCACCAAGTGCAAGAAGCTCTGCTCGAAGTGTGGACACATGACACAAGAAGTCCTCAACTTTCTCACCAGCTTGCATATTAAGTGTATGAATATTGGACTGAAAACAAAGAATTTTGTTTCATTCTTCACCTTGTAGATGTTGGAGAGGGCATCCTAGGCCACCTTCAATGTTGTTGCATCTTGAACATGTGGTTGGACCTCATTGGAATTGTTGAGGGTGATTAACATCAAAGCTTTTGATTCCACCTTGTTAAACTTCTTTTGTTCATCAACATCATTGAGACATATTGTGACAGTATTAACAATCTCCCTTAACCCTTCAAACTATAGAAAATTGTGCGCATCTTGATCTTCCAAGCAGCATAATGAGCCCCTTTTTGAAAATTGTGAAAAAAAAAATATTTTTGAAACAAACATGCTCACACCAAAAGAAAATGCACTTCAACAAAAGAAATATCTTTATTACTAGTATGATGATATTCACACTTATATTGGGACAAACACGTCCTTTTAAGGATGAAGAGAATCATTAAGGTGAGTGTGATAGGCTTCTGTTGTGAGATAGGGATACTTATGTGGGTATTCTACCTCATCTTCATCATCAGCATCATAGCCCTCTACAAGCTACACACTTATTTTCCTTGCTTAACAGTGTATATCGAAAATGAAATACTCCAACAAACCTTGTCGAATAAGCTCATCCAATTGTAGATTGCTAGTGTTTTGGAGAGCATCTAACAAAGAAAAATAAAATTTTGTGCTGTCAGGAACTGTATGTTGAGCCCCGTGATTATTGACGACACCTCGGGGATCATCTGGTAAGTGTGGCATTCAAAGGATTTTGGAATCTACAACTACTTAGCTCATGAAAAGAATTCTCCATTTGTTTTCCTTCTATGAAAAATGATAGGGCAAGCAACCATACACCCCCTAATAGAAAACAAAAATATGTTAAGACTTGCACCAAGTTGGCTTTTCTCTTATTCCATCTGGTGGGCATTTTCTACAAGCACATCGATCATAGACACATAGATCACAAGCTCGTTGAACAGAAACTGGATGAGACTAATGCTACGCCTCTTTTCACTTTCCCATAGTCGTCTGCAGGCTCGTTTTCTCCTATTATTCTCCCATAGCCATCTACGGGCTCTGATACTAGATCAGAACACATAGAAGAAGGTAGAAATCAAACTGATGTATTATATTACCACATGCTAGAGAATAAATAAAAGTATATATTGGTAGAAAGTCCATATCATTGAGCAACGGCAGAATAGAGTTCAGGAATGGATATAACAGAACAGACAGAACAATGTAGTAACAGGACAATTACGCTAACAAAATGTGGTCATGAAATTGATATGAATGAGTTAAGGAAACTTGCTATGAAATGGATCTGTGTATAAATGAATTTACGAATATATTCCTATTTTTTCTTTATGCATGTTTGGCCTTAGGGTTTATTCTTCTACCGTTCTATTTCAACTATGATATTCGAATTGGTTTCGTATTTCATTTTAGATCTCAAATTATTTTATACTTTTGTTCCTTTTGTTCATTAAAGATTTATAACCCAATATTGTTCCAAACAAATAACAAATAAATTTAAACTAATAATAGATCAAACAAACCAAACAAATAATAGATTTATCTAAATTAGGGTTTCTTTAATAATAAA
The DNA here is from genome assembly GCF_030272615.1 of Cryptomeria japonica. Taxonomy (NCBI): domain Eukaryota; kingdom Viridiplantae; phylum Streptophyta; class Pinopsida; order Cupressales; family Cupressaceae; genus Cryptomeria; species Cryptomeria japonica. The sequence continues at coordinate 540,310,312 of NC_081413.1, forward strand.
ATATAACAAGAAGAAGAAAGGAAAATGAACTTTTTGGATACTCCACGTGACATTTTCACAAAATCCTAGGGTGATGTGGTAGTACTTAGGTGAAGACTATATAGGAGCAGGGTTCGGTTTTAGGTTGATTCGTCATAGGCTCTCAATTCAAGATACAACTTGTTACTCTCAAATGAAAAAATAAATGTCATTTGAGAGTTATAAAATTTTCAAAAAAAATTAAAATAATGCCTTCATTCAAAGGCCCCATTTGAATGAAGGCATTATTTAATTAATAAAATATTCAGAAATAGACACTTGAATGAAGTTTACGTGAAAAGCATTTTTGATTGAAGGGTTTCTTTGAATGAAGGGTCGAAAAGTCTATTCGTACAAAGGTATACCTATTGACTAGGAAAATGGTTAGAAACAAGCATGATATCATAAAGCCACCACAAAAGCAAGTATCATGAACAAACTAAACCTAATCAAACCGATAAAGCAATCAAGACAAATTGCAAAACAAAATAAATAACATTGAATTCACACTGAAATCAAACCATCACATTCCCTTGATGTCACTTCATCCTTTCTTCTTTCTCCTCTAATGTGATGTTGCTCTTAAATAGGTGCATGCACAAGTGTCATAAGCAAGGGTGATTTGACAGCATGACCTCGAGGATAATCAAAGGATCATGGTTATCAAGACAAGAATGTGAGATCAATTTATAGAATTCGAAGATCAAATGGATGGACAAGATCAATTTCGATCAAAGGACAAGATTGAATGAGAGATTGAGTTAAGTAAAATAAAATAGGAAAGGTGTCATTTCCAAGTGAAGAGTGAAATGGAAGGTTAGTGAAGTTAAGTGAAGCGAATCAGCAAAGTGGAAGAGATAAGGAGAGTTAGAATTAGAGACCAAAATGGAGGTGGATTTAATAAATTTCATTTATTAATTCATTCCAAATCTAATAATTAGCCAATTAATTATTCATTTAATTGTGACAAGGAAATTAGGGATAAATAAATCATAAATTTATTTATCTAAAGAGGGACATGTTAGCAGAAAGAGGGGTATAATGATTAAATGATTATTAAATATAAGAGGGAATTAGGTCAAATTAATGCCAAAGTATAGAGATCGGGTCAAATTGATAAGAATTGGACCAAATTGATAGGAAATGGGCCAAATTGTTATGAATTGGGCCAAATTGATAGGAAATGGGTCAAATTGATGCCAAGGGACAAAAATTGGATTGAAATGATATCAAAGGATAGGAATTGGGTCACCGAAAGAATTGTTTAATTAGGTGGTCAAGAAGGGTAATTTGGGCTAGACTGATAGGAAATTGATGAGAAATGATTAAATCGGAGAACATAAGAATGACAGAACATCAACGAATGGTGAAGACCAAACGCATGATAAGAATACATGTTAAAAAGGGAGACATGAGCATTTAACCATTTTTTACTGTCTAAAATACTTTCATTCAAAGGTGTTTGCCAAAAAAATCTAGCAACCTCAAATTTTTGTTTAGGGGCGGATTTGTAACCAATTTATGTGGGTTCACCCTAATATAATCATATCATCATAAGCATGATCAGTCACTAAATCTAACATCTATAACTAACTACAGTGATAAGAATGTAATATCATGATGAAAATGCTATAACTCTATCAAAGGGTGCACCACGTGGATGTCAATACAAAAGAATGTTAATACACATAATCAAATATAATATATACAACATCAACAAAGTTTAAAAACCATGAACATAAAGTGGACCATAATAATTATAGTTTTATTGAATCAAGAATAAATTCAATAGAACCTAGTTTTATTGAGCTTCATCCATCTTTTGGCACCACTTCAAGTCCTATCCTTTCCCCTTTGTCCCAAGTATTAGAGCTAAATTCATACTTTCAATTTTTTCCCAAATATATAGCTTCCTAAAATCCACTATTCTTAATTTGTATATATACTCAACAATGCAAGATCGTGAGATCTATAGATTTATTAAATTATATATATTTATATAGGTATCTATAGAGTTCATCATCTTCAAAGGTTTTAAGGTTAAATAGAATCTAGTACAATCCCACCCCTAGTGCATGTAATATAATAAACGTATCTCTAGAAGAGAACCTAGGTGACAAGTATCGTTTACAAATATTGATACACATGTATACATGTACATACCTTCAAGTGATACACACATACATGTACATTGTTCCTACATATAAGTTTTGGAATTAAATTTGTCAAAGCTCAAGACATAGATAGAGTTCAGATGCATCTTCAAAGGTTTCTAAGCTTGAATATTTAGTTCATGTTGATTTTTTTCTTTCAAAGCTAATCTAGCAAAATACTCAAGTCATAATTTTTAATATCTATGTTCACTCATAAGATCTCTTATATATAGATCTACAAACATATATATAAACTATGATTGACCTACATGTAGTGGTTTCTAAAGTAGTAAACTCATATTGTTAATCATGATCGAGTTAAGTTATATTTGTGTATATCATTAGTATATTTAGTGAATTAGCATTTTCTGAAGCTAGAGATCTCTAAGTGCTAAGTTGTGGTATTCAAGAGATGATAGGGTATCTTGTAGCTATCGAAAATTATGAAATATTATGATGGATATAACTTATTGTGAATCATTGAAGGATTTGAGTCTCGATAAACTCATAATCTACGACCATAATAAATTCTTGAACTAATTAATGTTCATATTAATAATGGGTACTAAATTGGGAGGTCCTCTGAAGTTTATGTGATTCTTATGTGGCCTTATTGGTTCATGTTGTGGTTAATCCAAAAGTATTTGATAATAATATGATTATGATACTTGATATTATCAACCATAATAATTGTTGTATGGTGATGATATTTCAATTGCTTCTTGTTTCCTTATGCTTTGATGCTATTGAGATTACCTTAAATATTGATTGTGCTAATATATATAATTTTTGGATATGAATATAATTTTGACAAGGTTAATAATTATTGGTATGAAGTTGGTTGTGATAATGAAACTTGATTTTTATTTTATAGACTTGATAAAAAGGTGTGTTAATGCTAATGGAGCAGTCGAGCCTGATCATAAGCCCAAGAATGCAACTAGGTTCAAACCATAAGAATTAAATTCACAACAGCAAGAATTGAAACATCTTTTTTTTATACAATTTTGTTTATATGGAGCACAAAATGTTTACAAATTTGGATTCAATGATCAACAATTCCTAGTTCTGGTTTGCACTTTAAGCAATCCCTCCAATGTCAACCGCTTTGATTTTATTTTTTTCCAATTCTCAATTTGGTCTCTCTATTATTTTCATTCTCTCACAGTTCTTTCTTCCAATTCCAACTTTCCCCCTTTCCAACTATTCATTTTGGTCTTTTATTGGTTGTGGTGGAAGTTCAATTGTCAACCAATCTAACTCATCACAACCAAGCCTGAACCAAATGATAAGACAAAGCATTATAGCCCCACTGATTTGGAATACTCTTTCATGTTCCTTCGGTGAGACTAGCTGATATTGATGAGAGTTGGCTTTTGATATCTCACCAACTCGTCAATGAAAGATGTGGTTAAAGGCAAGTAGGAACAAAGTCCATCGAAAATATTCAGGTTGAGTTGTTTTAAGTCTCCTTGATGGAGCAAGGGCTTGACCACAGATAATGAAATAAACCCATCGAGCTTACATGACCTCATCGGGAAGAGGTTCTCCAAGTCCTTCTTATCAAGAGATAATCGGTAAGAGAATGCCACATCAATGAGAGTTTTAACAAGTCACTACGACAACCTGGTAAGTGTTGAGCATTAGAAAAAAAACCATTGGAGAGACCTATGAACTTCAGGATGAGCTTAGAAGAGTCACTTCGATCAAATGATGACATCAACAAGAATACTCTAATCGATGAGAGTTCGGTGAAGTCTTACCGAGCAAACAAACACCTAGTGCCATCATGGTGTAGCCATAATCCAGAGGGTCCTCAAAGAGAACAGTCTAGATCATGCAAAAAGAGTAACACAATAGAAGAAAAACAAAACATAGATAAAATGTTGATTCAAACATCTACAACATCATAGATTCACTATAAATCCACCGGCAACATCTAGTGTACATACAGGCTAACAGGCCTAAAACATCTTACATTCCAGATTGCAATCCATCCGGACCCCCAAGAGGTATCCAAATTACATAACATGAATTCATATTCATCCCATATTTTGGTACTCTCTTAAGGACCAATTATAACAATATAAATAGCATCCAAGACACATTTGGGTTGGCCACAAAATATCGCATTCTCCAAAGACAGGAAAATGAACGTTTAAGATAGGTCGGACCCAAAGCGTGAAGATCGCCTCCACCAAAGATAATAACAAAGTGTGGACCACCTAGGAAGGTTAGTCAAGGGCCTAGAAAAATTATATGTGGTGCCAATTAGATCCGCAAGTCGAGAAATCACTCCGCAAGAGAAGAAATCTCCAACTAGTTGTTAAGCTCAAAAACTGCTCTGAAAGCAAGAAACAGCCAATCCGGAAGCAATAACTTGTCGGAAAAGAGTCCAAATGAATTGGAAATATAGGAAAAGGAAAAGGAACACACTTGGAAGCCAATAATTTGATCCACAACAAAAAATGAACAACTACCAGAGAATTTTGGAAGTAACACAAAACACGAACAATTGAAAAAAAAAAAATTGGTTGATGCAAGATTGCTCAATGACTGGGGATGCTCCTGCATCAGACACCCCAAGTGGAAAAAGATGTTCCATGAGAGGAAAATCTTGAACATCGAAAAGGATTTGGAATATAGACCCCATGCTCATTTCCGATCCAAATGTCTTCTAAATCTGCAAAGTTCTTCTTCTTTACCCCTTCCAGTAACTCAGTTGAATTTCCCAACTTCTTTTCCTCTTCTCCCCTTTTTCTTTGATTCATACCTACACACTATCTCTTATTACCACTCTCTTTCCTCCGCAGATCTAATTTATTCCTTCCACCAGAACTCCTCTTATCCACTACCACATCTAACTTCACTGTCATCCGGTACCATCTTGCTAACAGACCCATCCACAAGATCCTTCTTCTAATCAATGCCATCATCCGTATAACCTTTGTATCCTTCTTCTCAACACTTCAAATCTTCACAAGACTCAAGTTCTTCACTTCCTTCTCTTTCTCCTTCAAAGAAGCCAAAGTAAACTTGTTTCCATCCTTCTCAATAGTGATTAGGTTTCTTGTACAATCATAGATAGCTCCTCTATCATATTGTCAAGATCTACCCAGCAAAACATGATAAGCACTCATAGACACAACATCACACAAGACTTTATCTTTGAAAGACCCACTATTAAAATTCACCAAGCACTTCTCTCTCACCTCTACCACTTGATCATATTTTAACCAACTCACCTTGTAAGGACAAGGATGCTCAAGCCTCTTTAAACCAAGCTTCCCTACCATCTCCTCTGATACCAAATTTTCAGCACTTCCAATATCCACAATAACCTTACAACACTTACCTCTTGATTTGCATACAGTCTGGAAAAGATCCTTCCTTTGTGTAGATCTGGTTTCTTCTTTGCTTTGCTCCACCAAGACTCTTCTAAACATAAGGGCTTCTCCCTGCTTTGGTGCTATCATACTCTCATCTGCAGCTCCAGTATTTGGTTCCTCACGTGCTATGAAATTCCTTGCCATCCCTTTATTAGTCCTCAAGGAACACTCATAAGATGTGTTCCCGATTTCTCCACACTTGAAACATTTGCCCATGAATTCTATGTTGCTACTACCATTCCCTTTTCTTTGTGTCTTTTGATTAGGTTCTTTACTCCATTTAGATCTCGACTCATCTTCAGTAGTCGGCTTCTCCATACTACCACTCATCTACCCTCTATTCACTGCATATCTATCTCTTCCCTTAGGGTTATTATGTTGTCTTCTTTTCACTTTATCTTCGGCTTTCAAATAATATTGGTAACCCTTCTCCATTGTAGAAATCTTCAGCATACTCATCTCATCTTGAATGTTAAATCCAAGTCCATTTATGTATCTAGCCACCTTCTCTCTATCCATCTCTCTATGTCCAAATCTAATCATCACCTTGTAGAATTCCTCAGTATACTCTTTCACACTCATGTTCCTCTGCTTCAAGTTCTGAAACTTCTTAAACAATTCCAACTCATAGTCTCCCAGAATGAATTTAGCCTTCAATCTTGCAGCCATATGTCTCCACCAAGTGATTTTCATCTCACCATTCTCCACTCTATCTCTCTGCAACTCTTTCCACCATAAAGTAGCATGCCCTTTCAACTTAGTTTGTGCTAACCTAACCCTCTACAGATCTCTGATATCCTCAAACTCAAATTAGTCCTCCAATTCTCTAATCCAGTCTATTAGGTCTTTTGGATTTAACGTACTTGAAAAGTTAGAAACCTCCACTTTGTGAACTTTACTCACTTGTGTCACCACTCTAAGGAATATTTCTTCCCTTTCATCTTTTGGTCCTTCAACCTCTTCCACCTCCAGTTCCTCTCCAACCTCTTCATACTCATCCTCTGATTCTAGATTCCTCCGTAAACTAGCCAATGCATTTCGGATCTCATTCCTCATCTCATTTCTAAAATCCTCCATCATTTGCTCTACCCTTCGAGGGTTCATCCTTCTTGGCGGCATCTTCTCCTTTACTTCGATTCAACTTCCTCAGCTCGACGATATAACTACAAGTTTCAATTGCCTCTTCATCGGTGATCTATTGAACACACTTACAACCTGCCTCAAATCAGCGATCTGTTCACCCAAAGGAATGCCTCAAGGTTCGCAACCAGCTCTGATACCAGTTGGTGCAGCAATAATCTAGAGGGTCCTCAAAGGGAACAATCCAGATCATGTAGTAAGAGTAACACAATGGAAGCAACAACAAAACATAGAGAAAATTTTGATTCAAACATCTGCAACATCATAGATTCACTATAAATCAGTCGGCAACATCCTATTTACATACAAGCTAATAGGCCTAGAACAACTTACATTCCAAATTGCAATCCATCCGGACCCCCAAGAGGTATCCAAATTACATAACATGAATTCATATTCATACTATATTTCTCTACTCTCCAAAGGATCAATTACAACAATATAAATAGCATATGGAACACATCCAAGTTAGCCACAAAAGATAGCATTCTCCAAAGATAGGAAAATGAAATGTGTAAGATAGGTCAGACCCAAAGTGTGAAGATCACCTCCACCAGAGATAATAACGAAGTGCGGACCACCCAAGAAGGTTGGTTAAGGGCCTAGGAACATCGTACATGGTGCCAATTAGATCTACAAGTCGATAAATCTCTTTGCAAGAGAAGAAATCTCCAACTAGTCGTTAAGCTCAAAAATTGCTCTGGAACCAAGAAACAGCCAATCCGGAAGCAATAACTTGCTAGAAAAGAGTTCAAATGAACTCACAATCTAGAATAAGGAATAAGAACACACCTGGAATCCAAGAATCTGATCCACAACGGAAAATGAACTACCGGAGAATTCTGGAAGTAACACAGTAACTGCAACACAGAACAAGAATAACTAAAAAATAAATATATTTTTTTTGGTTAATGCAAGATTACTCAACGACCAGAGATGCTCCTACATCACATCATTAGGACTTACTTGAATCAGAGAGAGCATTTTTTTCATCTCATCGAGTTGCTTGAAATTTGAACTACTTTTGCAAACACTAACTCCAAACCAAGCCAACGCTAAGATCAAACCCAAAAATGCAACTAAAACAAAAATGCCTCCAACGAAAATTTAAAAAAAAAGATGCACAATGATGCGAATTTCTCTTGTGCCCGAGATGCTCCTACATAACCTAATTGAGCTAAATATATACATATTCAACACTGTATTTTATATGAATTTGTATGGGATGATAGATAATTAAAATTTATTATATTTAATAAATGTATCTTTTCATGCCTAGTGGAAAATTTGAAAGGGGTTGTAGAGATTTAGTCAACTCTATGTTTATCAAACTAGGTTCACGTAGAGACTTGAACCTACAATTACTTTGGTTTCATAAGAATTATGAGTTTTATGAAGTTATCACAATATGTATGTGCATACAACTTGAGAATTTATTGTTGATGAGTATTAAACTCGATGTTCTATGTTAATGAGACAAGTCTCTAAGGGATCTTTGGATGTTCAAGTTCAATTAATTGTATCAAGTTTAATTTGAGATCTTGATTTACTTGGATAGAAATACTTTAGGAAAAGTTTTATATGAACCTGAATGGGTTACCTTGTGCATACTATTAAAAGTATTATTAATCATTGGGAGACATTTAACAAAACCTTGTTAGAATATAAAATTATATTCTAGAATTTTGGTGGTTTGTTATTAATCAATAGAATTTGTGAGTTGCGACTTTATTTTGGAAATGGTATTGGTAAATAGTGATCTATTACATTATTGTCTTAAACCCTTTTATGATTTTTCTCTTATATTATTCTTTAGTCTATTTCTCTTTTAGGAGGAAGGTTACTTGTGTCGTTATCAAACCCTAAGTATAGGTGCCTATATTTATGTTCCTTGAAAGATTAGGAGAGTAGAACTACATGTGAATTTGATCTCATTAGTATGTAGGTAGGCCTTGGGTGAGCGATTGTCTTGGAACCAAGTTAGTAGGAAAGAGGTTTAGGGAATTACTCCAGGGTTTGGAGTGTTTCTAAACTTGATATAAGGCGGCAATTTGCATACATAATCCTGAGCCTTCCTTCCCTCGGCTGAAAGGCCTTCTAGTTTCTCCACATTCCATCTCTTCACCAAGAATTCCATGATATCCGCATAGTCCCTTGCTGTGTATACCCCTAACCTCTGTGCAACAACTGAAAAGTGCTCAAACAAGTTAGCATCCTACCCATCATACATCAAATGGCCAGGCATAGTAATCTTCTTTTGCATCATGTCCTCAAAAGCTATGACCGTATCGTTAGGAACAATCTCAAACAACTTTTCAACTATTTTAGTATATGCAGTCTCCTGGCGCTTCTCATCTGCAGCAATAGTTCCACATATTTGAGCTAGTTTGAGATTACCATTATCTTTGGCGAATCTTGCAGTATTGCCATGTGACATGAACGTTGCCCTCTCCTGGAAAGATGTGTACAAAAAGCAAAGGAAGGGACTATTTTCTTTGCGGGGATTCTACAGAGAATCCAAGTCAAAATACATTACGTTAATATATCTATATTACCTCACTAAGGTCTCAAATAGGGTAAGTGCGGGGATTCTACAGAGACAAGAAACCAAGTCAAAATACATTACTTATATTACCTTCATTAAGGTTTCAAATAGGGTAAATGAAAAAATTAATCTTAAAAAAGATTAATTTTTACAGTTTTAAAATTTTTTAAAATTGTTGTTTAATTTTTGGATTCTATTGTATAGGCTTTTGTTTGCATCAATCTTTTAGACCACACTCAATGATGATGCCGATTACATTCAATGACTCATCTACAACTTTCTCATTCTGATATAGTTCAACTCAATGATCCGTCATCAGAATGAGAGAGTTGTAATAGCTCTTTGATCTATCACCAAGATAAGAGAACTCTAATGATGAATCACTGAATGTGATCCAAAACATTGATGCAAACAAAAACCTGCACAAAAGAACAAAAATTATAATCATATAAACTGTATTAATACAGCTTTTAATATCTAATTGCCACCAACATCAAATTCAACAATTACAATAGCTTTCAGTATATGTTTGCAAAGATCAGTGAATAATATTAGAATGATGATGAATGCTTACCATTCCTGATCCTATGAGGTACTGTATGGTGTTTTCAATCTGTCTCATGTCCACACGGCCATACAAAGAAAGATACTTATTGAGAAGATCACCGTGTCTGTTCTCTTCGGCTGTCCACATACGAGTCCACACAGCCCAGGATGTGGGACTGGCACCACTCTCATCCCGCAATCCATCTAAAGTGTTAAGCATAGTCTGATAAGTCGGCAATGCTTCCTCTGTAATCATATCTTCCACCAGACAAACTAAATAGTCATCTTACAGTTCAAGGGACCGCTCCCGTAACTCTTTAATGTCATGGATAAAGGCCTCAGAAGCTAGATATTTAGGGCTCACAATGCATTTCACAACAGATGCAGATGCCATTTCACAGAAAATATCACACCGAAAACAGCAAAAACCAGTACAAACAACTTTTCCATTAGAAGTAGTTATAGAATTAGTTTGGACTTCTAAATCATGCTTTCCTGACCACCATTTTTTCCTCACCACATTACTCCTCAATGTTGCATATCGTAAGAATTGCAATGGATTTCTCTGCAAGTAGCACCATTAATTCTCAATAACAACAGAGTACATTACTGTTTGCATTTTTTGACAGTAAGTTTATACTTCTAAACTTAAAAGTGTTAAATACTCAGAATTGAATGACATTTTCTAAGCTTAATATGTTGCTTAATGAATGTGATCACACTAAAAATACATTTTTAGATTTAAAAGTGTTAAACGTTCAAAATTAACTAACATCCTCTTAACTGAATATGCTATAAGAAGTTAAGTCACATAGAGAGACAACAAAAACAAATGATCAAAATCCAATGTACTATTTAGGATCTATGGATGCACGAAGTTAGCTATATCAACTACTGGTACGCTTTCCCTATTTGTCAATAGGCTAATATATTAATATCATATATTTATTTCTCAATATATTTGTCCTTCGTTTATACATCAATGTGTATAGCTCTATAAGATTCCTCATAGATTGGTATTATATATTTAATATTATTCAATATCTCTTATCCACTTATTTGCATTATTATGATTGCATTTTATTTTTATTGTTGTCTCTTATATATGTTATTATCTCATATGCTCTAATATAAAATTATATCAAATATCAATAAGCAGTAGGAGTGATAGAGATTTTGTTATAATTTCTTCTTCAAAATCAGGTTAATATCTATAATTTTTCTCTTTACGTTTATCAATAATTCCCATCCTTATGCAAAATAAAAATACCTAGCACAAAGTATTCAACATAATCAACTCTCTTAAATCGGTCCTCTCAAACCATTTATGTAGTTTTCCACCTTCTTTAGGCCTTCATCATGATAAATTTCTTTGATTCTCAACTTGAAGTATTATTTAGTATAATCTATTGTAGTCATATCCTCTTGTCTCAAACTATACAACATCTTTAGCAATTATATAAGTTAATTCACTAGGACGAACTTAAACATTAACTATTTTAGCAACATATCTCATTTATAATGTTAGGTGCACCCCTTTCCTGTTTATTTTTAACTCAATTTCTATCCACCCATTAGTACTTTGGACCTCATCTTAGTCATAAAATTTCATCCTATTAGAATTATCAATATTCGTACTCAAAGTGTTATTCTAAATTAATTATCTATACTATCAATTATTCAATATTTAAACTAACATTATATTTAAATCTCAAGGAGAAAATGATGAAGTTTTACATTATGGGGAGGTTGTTTGGCTTGTGCTAAGGTTGCATCTCCTTAGGAGATCCTTTGCACCCTTTTACTCATGTTTGGATCAGATATATGGGGTTATTTGAAGGTGTGTGGGGGGGAGCAGGTTGCATAATAGGGTGTGTGAGTTTTTTTCCAAGGCTTTGCATGACTTTTTTTAGCTTTATGTAGCTTGGAGGTTGTTCAAGTTGTCATCTTTAGCTTGTAAAATTCGATTCTTTTTTCTTAGGTGTTGTTTTTGAGGATTTTTCCGTCAATGGTGGGGTTTTGGTCCAAGCCTAGTGTGTAGAGATTTCTGATTTTTTCTTTTTCTTTCATTGGGTTGCATGGCTATGCATGGAGGTTCCATGATGAATAAGATCTCTCCTTTTAAGGATGTGATGTTAGGGGGTCCTTCCTCCCCTATCATGCAATTAAATTCTAGTGTTGGGATGCATAATGTTAGTGCCAAGGGGAATGCTTCTCAAAATAGTGGTTATTGACCCTCAAAGGTGAATGAATACCTTGCTAGGAGTGATCATAGGCTTGTGCTTGTGATTCAACCAAATACTACAGAGAAAGATGCTAATTAATTTCCCTATCACACCTTTATTTGTAAGTTCATCGGTATTCGTGTTTCACTTCTTTTTCTTTAATCATGGGCTCATTGCACTTGGAAACCAAAGGGGGAAATGGAGGTTATGATGCTTGCTAAAAGTTATTTTCAAGTTGTTTTTTCATGCATTTCGGATAGAAACAAAGCCTTTGAAGGGGGGACATATTTTTGCAATCAAGTTGGGCTTTTCATTAAGTCATGGCATGTTGGTTTCAACCCTACGAAATAGCTTCCTTCAAGAGTTTGTGTTTGGGTGCAACTCCTATCGTTCCCACTAGAATTTTGGACCTGCGTGATATTTTACATTTGATTGCATTGCTACTTGGAAAACCAGTAAGTTCCTCACAACAAACTATGGATAAAAAGGTAATTAATTATGCTTATGTTTGTATTGAAATTGATTAAAGTAAACCATTACCAAATTCTATGAAAATTCAATTAGGATCCACCTCATGGATCCAACATATTGATTTTGAAACCCTTCATTTTCATTGTCAAATCTATCATGAATATGGTCATTTACAACAAACGTGTCCTAAATATAATTGTGCAGGGCCTACAAGTAATGGGCCTTCCCATCCACCACCTAAACAAAATAAAGACAAAGCTCCTATGATGGAAGATAAAGAGAGTTGTATCCCAGTCAAAGCCTAAAACAAGGGAAGAGGAAAGAAGAGAAATTTGAAGGATAGACATATTGATGAGATGTTTAGTAGATTTGATGCACTAGAATCTCTAGACTAAGTAAATGAGGTTCTTATAGGGATGCCTATTAGTATCAAATCAATAGGTATATAACAAACAATGTCTGAGAAGGACAATATTCTTCTTGTTGATTCATAGGTTGGAGGGCTAGATGCTCATATGGATATAGATATATTCCCCTTGTTGACATTGGGAGAGTCAGAAACAAGTGGGAGCAAAGAGGTGAAAGATTGTCCAGATAGAGCTACCTCAGTGGCCAATCTCAAGAAAGCCCCTCATAAGGCTAGTAAAAGTAAGGGAACCCTAATTTCATTGGGTTTACAAGAAAAAAATTATCAGAAAGGGGGCTCCTGAGAAGCTTCCTAAAGTGGGTAGGAAGAAATATCAAGAAAAAATAAAACTAACTGGAAAGACATTGGTTGAGTCTAGCTCAATGAAAACCATTGATTCCCATTTCTCTCCATCCCAAAAATGATAGTTCTCTCATTGAATATAATGGATATGAATAGCATCCCTAAACAAAAGGCTATTCAAGATTCGATTCGTTATCGTTCTCCATACTTTATCTTTATCTAGGAGACTAAGTTATTTGTTGAAGGTATGTTGAGCTTGAAGTCCAAGATCTAGGCTAGAGGCCAATGTCAATGCATTGAGGCACAAGGAAATTTAGGTGGAGTGGCTTGTCTTTAAGATACAAGAAAATTAACTCCTTTGTGGTGGATTTCTAGCAAATCTTCATTGACTATGGTTGCCTCAAGTTTGGAATCTAGTAAAGTTAATCTCTTCACTAATATATATTCTCTTACTAATATCCCATGGATATCTCTTCTTTGGTCTCATATTAGGATGGTTAGATCCCTTTCCCCTCACTTGCCTTGAATTATTGCAAGGTAATTCAATATTATTTTAAATATGAATGAAAAGTGGGGAGGTATTGTCATTCTTGACCCCTCTTCTATGCTCGTAAAGGATAATATAGAACTTTTGAAATTCATTGACATAAAACCATCTAATGGTATGTTCACTTGAAATAATAGAAGGTGGGGCATTGATGCTATCTCTGAGAAGTTAGATAGATTCTTGGTGTCTAATTTTTGGGTTGAAGATAGTTGGACTACCATCTTTGAGATTCTTGATTAGAAAGGCTCAGATCATTTGCCAATTGAACTTCCAACTACTTTCTTTAGAACCTCTAAATATCCTTCTTTCAAATTATAACTTATGTGGCTTCAAATTTCTTCTCTACAGGAGTTTATAGCTAATTGGAGGTCCAAAGGAGACCCTACATATGGGACATATATATGTTTTCCTTTACTAAGAGTCTTCAATATGTTAAGTATAGGCTGAAAAGATGGAATAGACAATGTTTTCAAGGCTAAAGTAGATGCAAATTCTTTTCTAGATGTTATCACTCATTAGATCTAGGATTAGGCATTAATAGAGGAATCCTTCTTATTAGAAGTAGCAGCGGTGAAAGATTTGGAGGAATGTGAGTTGCATGAAGAAATATTCTAGAAGTAGTTGTCTCGTATTGACTAGTTACAATAACGGATTAGAAACACTTTATTTTTCCAAACTTTTGTTAGGGATGGGAGGTAAGAGAACCTCACTACCTCTCTCAGGTCATCTGAAGGGAATAATCTCTCTTCTTTTAGGATGATTTTGAGAGAGATCAATCAATTCTATTCCACTCCATTTATTGAGAATACCCTTGTCTTGGGAGGAAGAGGATCTTATTCTGGAATGAATACCCTATTTGGTTTCCCATGAGATGAATGATGCTTTAAACAAACGGGTAAAAGCACAATATTGTGTCACACTTTTATAAAGGAACCGGTCAACACAACTAAAATTGTTTAACTTCGATCGCATAAAAGTGACATTTCTAAATTGAATTTTGAAATGATGTAAACTGATCAAATGTAGAAATATGAATGAAATTTATGTATGTTATTTTTTTTTAAATACGAAAAAAACTGATATTTTTTTTCATAAATTCAAAGATAGATTTTTCATTACTGAAAAATGCTGAAACTCAGGGGTTCTAGTTGGCGTCACCAAAAAAAATGAAAACAGACTTATTTTTTTTTGTTTCATATATATGCAGTGTTAAAAAAAATAAAATTGATGTATATTTTTCTCATTATAATATTGTGAAGTCCAACATAGCTAAATTTGAAAGTTTTCATTTGGCGTCACCTTTTGACTACTAAATTTATCATTAACCAAAAAAAAAAACCTTTTCAAAAATATTCTCTCATCTAGTGAAAAAAAAAAAAATTAATTTCTAATCAGCCTCTTTTTAACTTTAAAAAGCTACTCGCAATGTTTAATAAATAAAAATTTAAAAATTAATCAAAATACTAAAAAAACAATATGTCTAGATTCGTGACTTTGAGCTCTACAAAAGGGTATTTTTCAATTTTTGTAAACAAATATTCTGCTCAAAGAAAAATTGAGCAAAATAGAAAAGTTTCGGAAATACAGAGTTTTTCACCTTTTTGTGCCACAACACATGACACATAGGCTAGTCCGATCGAACTCAGTCCAGCTGCACTAGCCTTATTTCAAACTATAGAAAAAAAAATTGAATTTTTTTTAATGGACTCATCTGAACTAAGGGAGTTCGGCCAAATTGAGTCCGATCGGACTCCCGGCACCATTTTGGCGTCACGTGGCGACACGTGGCCTGGGGTAGTCCGGTTGAACTCAGTTTGGCCGAACTAACCTCAGTTGGCCCAAAGAGTGACACAACTCCATGCTTATACCCAAACCCATTACTCTAGATGAATTAGAAAGGATTGAGTTTTAGATGAAAAAAGGGAAATCCTCTAGACTAAATGGTTTTCCAATTGAGTTTTATTGGGAGTTTTAGGAAATTATCAAATTGGACCTTCTAAAGGTGGTTGTGGAATTATAGAGAAATAAATAGATGTTGAAAGCCATGAATGCTATGTTCCTTTCCCTTATCACTAAAAGAGAGGGAGTTGACTCTTTGTACCTCTTCAAACCTATAGCCCTACGTAATGTGGTTTATAAAATAATTACTAAGTTGATAGCTAAGAGACTCAAGTTGTGGCTTAGAGCTCTGATTTCAGAGGAGCGAGGGGGTTTTGTTGCTGGTAGACAAATTCTGGATGGGGTTGTGTTTGCAACTAAGGTTATTTACTCCATGGAAACCTCCAAAGAGAAGGTTATGTTTATTAATCTTGACATTTCAAAAGCTTATGATTGGGTAAACTAGAATTTCCACATAAGGTTCTAGTGGCTTGTAGGTTTAGTAGTGAGTGAATCAAATAGGTTGTGAGTTATGTGACCTCTTCCTCTTTCTCTATTCTCATTTATAGTGCACCCTCTGAGCTCTTTGGTGTTTCTAGTGGATTTCGCCAAAGGGATCCCCTTTTGCCTTATTTATATTGTGTATGGTGAAAATGGATAACAATAATAACGATATTGAAAGGCTAAATGAATTCAACCACAAAACCCTAGCCTAACAATCAACAAAGATCCACCATAACATATGAAGATTACCTAAGACAATGCAAATCAAATGAAATCACAAAGATTATACCATCACATGTCCAATAGGGTTTTAATCTCCATTCTTCCTATCTCCATTGATCTTGCTTGATATATTTGCTCTCAAATTTTATATGCACAAGAGCTCAACAAAGAACGGAATGTGGTTGCTAGTAGGATCGTAGTGTAGTCAAGTCCTTAAAATCTTTCATTAGGGTTTGATAATGAAGAAAGCATCTCCTTATATAGAAGACACAATATGAAATGGAGGGATAAGATTGAGAGGTGTAAAAGGAGGTCGGCTATGATTAGAGGGTAGGTAAAAGAAATAATAAAATAATGAAAGGGGTAGGTAGTGTATGAATTAAGAGATGAATGACATGTGTCATGGGTAGAAAAGGCTAATGAATTAATTAAATAAATAAAGATTTATTTAATTAATAGAATAATAGGGATCAATTAAATAAATAAAAATATTTATTTAATTTAGGCAAAGGATAATTTAAATAAATAAATGTATTTATTTAAATGAGAAATAAGGCTAGAAGAGGATAAATGAATTAATTAAATAAATAAAGATTTATTTAATTAATAGAAGAATGAAGCTTAGATAATTAAATAAATAAAATATTTATTTAATTAGACATGACAATTTTGGGTGTCTACATTTTGCCCCTGTTTGAGACAATGCGGCTTGTCGCGTTGTTTCAAAGAAGATAAGATGAACTGATACAGAGTTGCCCCAGGATGGGAATGATATGCCCCCTCAAGAGATTGGATGAAAAAATGTCTGAAAAAGATTGCACACAATCTCTCGATAAGAAAGAAAGGCTAGAATGGACTGATTGGATAAAGTGACAAAGTCACGGGATAAAGAAGACTGACTCGGGAAACGAAGGCTAGGGGTAGTCTATAAGATAGACCACGGGGGAAAATACATCCTCATTGTCATCTACATGTCCACGAGAGCATATTGCAGAGCGAGAATAGAGCAGGAGCAGTCAGCAGCGATGGCTTTCACTCACAGATTCAACCGCATTCACCGATTTCAGAGGCCAGCAGAGGCAGGAGAGCTGGTAAGTACCACCAAACCTCCTCGTACTTTGACGCATTTAATTTTGTCATTAATGCATGTCGAATAGGGTAATAAATGCGCTTAGACTAGGGTCCAAAAAGTGTCAAAAATGTCTAGGCACGTCTGCGTTGGTGCCAAGTGCGTCTGTGTTCGCTAGGTGCGTCTGTGGTTGTGCCAGGCACGTCTACGTTTGAACCCGCGTCTGTGTTAAATGTGGCCGCGTCTGTGATGTGCAGGCACGTTTGTGCCAAGAAGGCACGTCTGTGTCTCCCAGGCGCGTCTGTGCAGAGCATAGGCACGTCTGTGTCAAGAAGGCGTGTCTGTGTTTTTCAGGGGCGTCTGTGCAGTCTGAAAGCGTGTTTATGTCATTTAAGCGCGTTTGCGTTTGAAAAGTATGAATTTGCATCTTCTAGGTCAAATCGGCAGTTCTGTGATGAACATATGTTGTCGATTGGATAAGCTGCTGAGAGGATACACTCAAGCAAGTCCTCTAAGAAGACTAGGATAGATCTAGGCACTTTGTGATGAACAGTGAGTACCAAGATAGAGTACTTTGTGATGAACAGGGAGTACTAGAGTATGAGCAGCACTTTGTGATGAACAGGGAGTGCAAATGTGAGTAACACTTTGTGATGAACAGGGAATGTCACACACGTAGTACTTTGTGATGAACAGGGAGTACCACTAGGATAAATAGCAACACTTTGTGATGAACAGTGAGTGTCACTAGGATAGATAGCTAAATGCATTTAGATAAAAAGTAGCATTTTGTGATGAACAGTGAATGCCACTATGACTAACATGATTGATTTGCTTGACTGCAGGAGTATTTGCCTATGCTAGAGTCACGGGAGAGATTCCCATCCACGTAGAGATTGCGACCTGAGTTGTCGTTTGAGGACAGAGCTACCATCGAGGAGATGGGCTTGAGACATGTACTATATGTGCTTGAGTTTCGGGCAAACATGGGTTTGCTGACTACGCTTGCGGAGAGATGGCACTCTGAGACGTGCACTTTCCATTTACCGATGGGTGAGATGATAGTCACCCTGGAGGATGTATACCGGATTCTACGGATATCGATTGATGGGGAGCTGATCCCATACGATTGAGATGGAGACAGAGAGGCATTGAGACGGGTGTTCCAGGACCCTGGACTGGAGATGAGGGCAGGACACATGGCATGGGACACCATGACAGCCACCGGGTTAGCATTGCCAGCAGTGATTGGAGGAGCTATCAGTGGGTTCCTGTGTCTAGACAGGGCAACACAGGGGTTAGCTGTGGGCTGGGGAGGAGCATTGGAGACGCTGGTCACACAGCACACCAGATATGCCTGGGGACCATGTGTGTTGGCCCACTTGTATTATGAGCTTCATCAGTTCGTCTACCATGGATCAGTAGGATTGGGCTGCGGGGTCACCTTGCTCCAGGTATGGGCCTATGAGCATCTGCCAGTTACCCGACTGATACACTTCAGGGGCAGGGGTTATGGACGCAGATTTGTACATTTGTATGATATGATCACATCGCAGCCACGGATTGGCAGGCTAGAGTATTGGCGGCGAGTGATAGATGATATCGATGTGGTCATATGGAGACCATATCTAGGTTGCGAGCAGTGGGAGGATGACGTAGCTGAGCTCCCTTACACCTTCCAGAGCAGGTACCTGATTGGGCGGACGCCCTATGTGCTAGAGAGGCAGCTAGTGGACAGGATTAGCCGACAGTTTGGCCGGATTCAGAGGATGCCACGGGGGTCAGGCTGGTATGCACGGATAGTCAGGGATCAGGCACAGTTTGGGCCCTTACTGTCATATGATCAGGCAGTGACTCAGCTAGTGGAGATGATGCCCCTACCGTGGGACATGTGGCCTGAGATCGAGGATGTCAGTATGGATGCTGAGTATATAGCATATTGGGCAGAGCATCCCTTCCCACAGTTGACAGATCTAGGAGAGCCATTAGATGGGGACGGTGGTGGGGATGATGATGATGATGGAGGGGATGGGGGCAGAGGCCGACGGAGGAGGAGGGGAGCAGTTGGGGAGAGGAGGGTGGCAGCTTGGAGGGAGGGTGGTGAGGAGAGGCAGGCTCGGGTGGTGAGGGGTCGCGGTGGATTTCTACTACAGGTGCCAGCAGCACAGGGTCCTAGACAGGTACAGGCACAGGGATAGGGACAGAGATAGGTACCAGTACAGGTACAGATACAGGCACAGGGGCAGGCACCCGTACAGGGTGAGCCACAGGCAGAGGCAGAGGGGGATGACCCGGTGGAGGCCGAGCTGCTAGATCTGAGGGAGATCTGCCAGGGCCAGGCAGATGAGATCCAAGAGCTGGAGAGGGAGAGGGATCAGCTCAGGAGGCAGCTACAAGATACTGAGTGAGAGCGGGATCAGGCTATCCAGCGCTATACTGAGGCTGAGAAAGCACTGAGGGCTGGGAGGCAGGTAGCGGAGGACACCGGGGCAGGGTATGCATATTTCCTACGAGTAGGAGAGGAGATTGCCTACTGGAGAGACCTCTACTATGGTGCAGTGCCAACAGATCAACGGGCGAGGAGCTTCCATAGACCATCGCATACAGCGACAGCTACGGGAGGGAGCCGGAGGAGACAGGCATCGAGTGGTGGGGTTATGGGTCCTCCACCACCACCAGATAGAGGGGACAGGAGGGATGATCCTGGGGCGAGTCCTTCAGGGGCTCAGATTCCGTCGAGGCCAGGCGGCTCCAAGGGAGGGAGTTCTTCATAGCCGTAGAGGGGCTCCCTTTGTATCAGTTTTTGTACCATTTTTGTATTATGATGTAGACACCTGTGGGTGATTGTAGCCATATGATTTTGACATCATTTTATCATGACACTTTATATATATATATATGAGATGATTCATCTTTGCGGCAACTATATGCATGTGTACCTATGTGATGAGATGTTCTTATGTGATGCTTATAATATGGATGCAAATATTTATATGATGTAATGCCATGTTTTTGTTCTTTTATGTTTTATATGTGTATGCATGATGCAAATGTATGTAATGCAGATGAATATGATAATGCAAATGTAAATTGTAATTTGTGCTAACAGTTGTTGTGTGCAGGATGTGATGCAATTGTGATATCTATATGTATGTATGAAATGCTTATATGTGGTAATGCAGGTGCAGCTACATGAAATGCAAATGTTTTTGGTGTGTCATTATACTCAGTCATGTGATAGTAGGCTACATGGACTCGAGAAGGACGATGGAAGTCAATCAAGAAAGGGGGATGAAAGACAGAAGATATGAAAGTGAAAGAGCTTCTTGTGCGTTATCATCATTGAGCTTTATTATGGCAAGTAGGTTATGAAAATCGAGGCATATGTTCGACCCAGAAAGTCATTGTACCTGTTTGCATGGAGATAAGACAGTCACAAACAAGGAATGCCCCAGTTCACACTAGACTCACAGTGTCCTCATATCCTTGGACAAGTCATAGCATTACTAAGAGACAATCCACAGACAGCAAATACAAATAGGTGACGATACCCCATCCTCGCCTTTCTAGTCAAAGACATCCTAGAGATAGAATCTCTAGTCAGAGACATCCTGAAAAAGCTAAAAGACATGTCACCAAAAAAAGATGAAATCAAAAGAAAACCAAGACTCGACACCAACATCCACTGTAGTCCTCAAGTTTAGTGTCTCTTGTCACTTGTATAGGTCTTATTTGATTGTGGTCACAATGTTTACTTTCACAGAAAGGATAGATAGCACTGAACCATAATGTTGTCTGAGTCTGTTGAAATATTTGATTTGTTGAAGCCCATTGTTGTTGCTGTGTCTCATCTGAAACTGACTGAATCCATGAAACTGATACTTTATTGTGGAGAAGATGAACTTTATTGCGGATTTGTGATGCAGATGTTGCTTTATTGCAGATTGTGCGTGAATAGACTGAAGAAAGCTGGAAGAAACTGTACTCCTCGAAACATGTGATGTTCTCAGATCCACACCCATCACTACACGTAGGATTTGCCTTAGCCACAGATAGGATCTGATTTATTATGGATGGAAAGGGGTGTGAAAAGGGAAGTTTATTATGAATGGCGAACCAATCTTAGGTAGATCAATAACAAGCCATGATGGGAATGGGTAAGTTTACTATGAATGAATTGGTTGTGAGTGTGTGCAAAGTGAAGGGATAAAAGAGAATCCCGAAGGAGGGAGGAGCAATGTCTCTACGCATGGCGCCGATGACCCAGTTTTCACCATGGTACTTGCCCAGGGCGCCACCGAAGTGGTTTTCACCGTTGGACGAAATTATTTCTCTTTACTTTTTTTGAGTTTTCAATGTTTTTTGTGTCACAAGGCGCCTGTTTGCCAGGTTTTCACCAATTAATGATTTTTTTGTTTTATAATTTTTTTTGTATTTTTGAAATTTTTGATTTTTTTGTATATAAATTTATTTTATTTTTTTTTGTATTTTCCGAATTAGGATATTCCGAAGAGCTATGTGTAGAACCTGCGAAGGTGCATGCCGTTGATAGGATCCTCCAAAGGTTCACCTTCTGTAGTTGAAAGCTGATATGCACCAGATCCATATGCTGCTGTAATGATATAAGGACCAAGCCAGTTTGGTTCGAACTTGCCCTTCCCTTTGTCTTGCTGATTTTTAGGATTTTCTCTGAGAACTAAGTCCCCTACCCCAAATGTGCAAGGCTTGACTTTGTGATTGTAACTGCATTTTTCCTTGACTGAATGATGTGTAGCTCGAGTGAATGTCTTCCTCGATGAAGGAATTGAGATAGAATTACTAGTGTGTGGACTACACAGGCCCGTATGCGTGTCACCTGAAGAAGTTTGGGCATCCCTGATAACAAAGTCCTTCAAGGAAGCTCCATTAAAGGTCCATGATGTATCGCTAAAAGGGGATGGATGTGTGGAACAAGTGGATGAGTTATGAAGGCTTATGATTGTGAAAAGAAGTGAAAGTAGGATAGCATGATGGAGACTTAGGATCAACAAGTATGCTTTTTGACTTGAAATTTTAGAACTTTTGCCCCCAATTATTTTGATATTAGGGGAGATCAACTCTTGCTCTTTTTGCTTCATAGGATTTTTATCCTTGACTTTGATTTTTGCAGAGTCCAATAGCTTTTGATTTTGATTTGGACTAAAGGACTTTTCTTTTGTTTTGACTTTTAGTTTTTTCTTTTCAAGGCTTAATTTTTCATCCCCAATTAGTAAGGGCTTTTGTAATTCTTGTTGATCCAAGTCTGAAAGTGGAGTGGAAATGGAATGAGCGGATGAAATGGTAAGGCTATGTGAGTTATCAAGAGGGCTGGCAATACACTCAATAGATTCTTCGTTGGAACCACTCTTAGGACTATTGATATCAAGAGGTGCTTGCACCACTAGAGGAGATTTGCATTCAGACTTAGTAGCCACAACACTAGGTGGTTCACACCCAATTCCTTGGTCTTGCATATTGTTTGTAGATTGTTCATGTTGACTGAATACCTTAGGAGATAATGGGAGTTGATCAACATGAAAGATATACTCACCACATCCCGGGTCTTTAATCTTGAATTTTTCTTTGAGCTCTGCTTGTTTCGATGTAGAAGCTGTCAATGATTCTGGATCCACATATGCTGATGAAGGAATAGCTTCTCTGTTAACTGGGATTGTTATTTCTGATCTAGGTCGCAGATTATTGCAATATATGAATGGATTTGGGTCAGCTTTGATGGTCACTTCAACTCCATTGTGAGGAAACTTGATGCATCGATGATATATAGATGGGACTGCGCTCATCTCATGAATCCATGGACGTCCCAAGAGTATGTTGTATGTGAGATCTAGATCTAGGACTTGACAAACCACATCCTTTGTAACTGGCCCAACTCTGAGAGATAAGGTGACTGTGCCCTTGGATGAACGCTCTTCGTCATCATATGCCTTAATGGTGATTTGATTTGTAGAATTCACAGCTTTATCAGAATATCCCAATTGTGTGATAGTGCTTAATGTGCAAATGTTTAGACCTGCTCCTCCATCTATCAGGACTCTTTTTATTCGATGCTTGTGTATGAAGGCTTCAATGTGTAATGGTGCATTATGTGGCTGACTTACAGATGCGTCATCGGCTTCTGTGAAAGTAAGGGAGTGTGGAATGGAAAGGTATCCCACCATGGCTTGAAACTAGTCCACATTCAGATCAGTAGGAACAGCAGTATCTCTTAAGATTTTGTCAAGAATGGCTTTATGTGCGGGAGATATGCGTAATAGCTCAAGGATTGAAATGAGCGCGGGTGTCTTCCCTAACTATTCTACAAGGTCATACTCAGGTTTGGTTGATGAGGAAGCAGTGTTTTTAGTTGGAGCACCTTGCAAAGTGAATTTACTTCGGCGAGTTGTAACATGACATTCAGAGGTAGGTTCCGAAGAAGATCCAACACCTTTTAGGACAATCTTGGGTCTCTGAGTAGGATTCTTAGATGCTTTGTCCTTGATGATAATGGTAGAGACATAATTGTCCATCAAGATGTGATTTATGGTTGAATCATAGTTATAGAATGCTCTGGTATAATTGGTTTGATCCTCTGTGGCTTTAGCTTTTCCCTTGTCATGTTTTGGGAATGGTTCCTTAAACATCTCATGTTCTTGATTAGACGAATGTCCCTCAATCTCAATGTCACCTCTATCAATGAGATCTTGTATGATGTTCCTCAGTCGATGACAATTTCTTGTCTTATGACCCTTGCTCTTATGAAATTCACAATACTCATCATCGCTCCACCAATTTGGTTTAACCTTTGGTTCATATGGAGGAAAATCTGGAATAGTGATTACCTTGTTTGCCACTAGCTTCTTGAAGACCGACTCAAGTGGTTCTCCCAATGGGGTGTACTTCCTTCATGATCTGGAAGTTGTTTGAGTATTCACTTGATTGTTTGTAGAACTTGATCCAGAAAAGATGACTTTGGGTCGCACTGTGTTGGCGTCAACAACACCATCATTGACTGTGTTCTTGTTTTTATTCCAAAATCTTGGCTTGTCTTTTCCTTTAAAGTCATCTTTGTTTTCCTTGAATATCTTAATGACTCCTTGTTCAATTAGGACCTTTTCTGTCGCTAAGCCTTTTTCAATGATGTCCTTGAAGGTGGACAAACAAGCTTTTCTTAGATCATAGCCAATGTCTTTGTTAACATTCTGGGTGAACATTTCTACCATTTGTTTTTGTGGAATTTCACAAGAGCATCTGCTGGCTAGATTTCTCCATCTTTGTAAAAATGATGAAAAAGACTCTCCATCTTTTTTCTTGGTGTTGCACAAAGTAGTGACTGATATGTCTGTCTCTATATTGTAGGAGAAATGTTGAATAAATGCCTCTGCTAAGTCACCCCATGACTTAATTCCAGATGGAAGTTGGGAGAACCATTCCATAGCTTGATCACCTAAGCTTTGTGGGAATAATCTCATCAAATATGTCTCTTCTGCTGCTACCTCAATGCAAGCTGTGAAAAATTGTCTTATGTGTGCCTTAGGATCCCCTTTTCCTCTATACTTATCAAATTTTGGTGTCACAAAATGTGTAGGAAAAGGAGGCATTGGAATATTCTTGTCAAATGGATAAGGACATATGTCTCTCATTGTGTATGTTGGCTTCGGTGTATTTATGTCCTCCATTTTCTTTTGTAAGTCCCTGATTTGTTGCTCCAAATTGCTCTGAGGTGGAGATTGACTTCTTGGACCATATCCTATGTTTGAGGTGCCCATTGGAGGAGGAGCATGTTGCATATATGGATGATATTGATCATACACATGTTCATATGGAGGAGGTCTGTAATGATGCTGCATATATGGACCACTTGGTATAGATTCATGTTGAGGAACACCATATCTATTTTGTGCATGTATACCATACTCTACAGGAATGTCATGTTCTATTGTATTGCCCCCAAATTTGACACGGGGTTTCCTTGTGTCCAAATTTTGAGCATGCCTTGGAATATCCGATTGCTTTGGTGGTTGATCCTTAGCATTGATATGGGATTGAGCATATTTTTCTCCATAAGACTTCCATAATGGTCTGCGAAGGTGAGTATCATATGTTTGACCATGTGTATGTGGGACCTCTGGTTTTTGAAGCAAAGCTGATGGTGATTCAGGTACCATATGTGGTCCTCTATTTCCTCCACTATTAGGTCTCCTTTGATCCATGTTGGAGTGAGGTTGTTGCAAAGGTTGATTTTCCATTATTTGAGACATGTCAAAATCATGAGGTATCTTGGCTCCACTTTGTGCCATCATTTGTAAGAAGTATTGTCTATCCCTCCTCATTATTTCCTCAACCAATCGATTGAAATGGGGATTCATAATGGATTCTTCCACATCTGCAGAATGTATAGAAAAGTTGTCCATATTGTCATTGTGTGTAGCATTATTGTTTATAGTGTCCATGTTCTCAACATTTGGAATGTTTCTATAGGCATCCATGTCAGGTAATGTAGTATGATCAGAATTGAAAAAGATCTCATTGTCATACTCATAAGAACTCATGTTTGCGGGTTCTTGAGCCTCTTTAGTTTCTCTCCTAGATTTTTGAAGACGGGTTTCAACCATGAACTAGGTATTGACCAAGATGTGTGAGACTAGATGAAAAATGGAAAGAGTATGGAAGACCAAGAGTTGGATGGAATGTAAATGAATCTGAAGTGTACTTGCAATGTCCAAAGTGTAAGACCAAGTATGTATGTAGTAGAGTAGGTGTGACTTCCAAAGAGAGGATAGTTTCTCTTGATGAGGTAAGTTAAGCTTGACTCTAAGTAAGACCAAATGAGACAAAAAGGTAAGAAACCTTGATGAGGGACCACTTAGCAAAGTGTTGTTGTATGTAGTGTGTTGATAAAGTATGATGAGGACAAGCAAGTGACCTTTTGACTCAAGTTTAGACAAATGTAAATGTAAAGTGAGATGTAAAGCAATGATGGACTTTGTGAGACCCAAGGACAGGTTGAATGCTAGATGAAACCCTGAAGAAATGACCTAGGAAGCTCAAGAATTCTGAAACTGACTGTGTTTGTTTGCTGGACTGTAACAGTTTTCTTCAATTCTGGACACAGACGCACCTGTATACTTCACAGACACGGTTTCCCGACACAGACGCGCTTTTGAGATTTTTTTGCAAAGTGTAATGTTGACTGTTGGAACATAGACACGATTCTGCCCTTCATAGATGCGGATTCTTGACACTAACGCTATTATGCCCGACACAGACGCATTTCTGCAAATTTTGTGCAATTTTTCCAATCTGTGAAGTTGTTTTGTTGTGACCAAATCTGACTGTTTGACTATTTTTCGTGACAAGAGGACACAATGTTGATGATGACTCAATGTTTGCAAGTGTCTAGACTCAAAATGACTCCAAGAAAAGTGTGTTGTTTGATGTAAAAATGTTTTGCATACACTTGAAGACACAAAAGACACAATGTTTTAGCTATTTGGTCTTGAATGTTTTGAATGTTTAACATAAGTCAAGCACAATTCTTATGGCTGGCCAAGACAATAGTTGTTGATCCCACATGGGGTTTTACCCCTGAGGCTACGTTATTCAGAGCGGATACTTAGATGCGTGACCTCACTGGCTCCACCCTCGGCACTCACTTCTCGAGTCAGCCAAGCATCAGTCCCCATGAAAACTCCCCATGGCGAACTTTGTATCTCTACTAAGAACCGTATGTGTGTGGGCAGCTACCAGAGGTCCAACCTCCTGCCCCAACAACTAGAAAGATTTGGGCCTCTAAAACAAAATGGTGCTAGTAAGGGCATCCACTCGTGTGGCCATACATGCGGCACTTTCAGCGCTGTAAATACAGAAGACTCCCAGTCGGTAGGGGTTACGCCCTACAACTGATCAAATAAATTTGATCAAACGGGTTTATGGGGAGACATAGTGTCGGTATGAACTAATCAGCACACGTTATTCATAGTTTTCACCATGAATACATTTATTTATAGTGGTTTGGAAGAAGATGGCTTTTCTTTTGCTACCACTTGGGTCGTTCTCTTCTCACTAGTAGTCCTAATGACCACACGGGAAGACAAGCCCTCTAAAGATTAAACAAAAAAGAGCCTATTGCTCAAGACACAAAAGACAATGATTCAATTTTAGTGCACCAATGGAAGTGTTTTCTAGTCTATGAAAACAAGGCACACAATAAAAATCCAAAAACCCTTGCCAAGGACTTGCAACAAAGAGTTGTTAGTAGTTTGGGTTGTTTCAAATGATCACCCCTTCCTGCAAGCACACAAGTTAGGTAAATTTTAAAACCCAAAAGACTTTGTGAAATAGGGGCCTTCAACCAAATGATTTTGCTTCCAAGACAAGCTGCACCAATTTTGTTAGCTAGATCTGAAAATGTTAGTCCAAAAATAAACCAGATCTGAAACCCTAAATGCAAAATCCAATAACTAAATCAATAAAACTTCAAAATTTTGAAACAGGTGATACACAGACGCGAATACCCTCAACGCAGACGTGACTCTGCGACACAAACGTGGTTCTGTGAGACACAGACACGGATAAAAACCATAGACGCGCTTCCCAGACACAGACGTGGTTAAAAATGACACAGACAAGTTTCCGTAACATAGACGCGCCTTTCGGAAACCTACAAAATAAAATTTTGTCGAAAACATAGACGCGATTCCAAATGTCGCTGACGCGCCAGAAAATCAAAAACGCGATCCGAAAGTATGCAGACGCGAAAATGTCGAAAATGTTGTCGGAAATGCCAGATCTGCAACTTCAAACACAAAATCTGCAACAAAAGGTTAAATGCAAAAGGGACAAGGGTCCCACCAGGCATGCCAAAATGTGTATGGTCAAAATGGATAACAATAATAATGCTATTGAAAGGCTAAATGAATTCAACCACAAAACCCTAGCCTAACAATCAACAAAGATCCACCATAACATATGAAGATTACCTAAGACAATGCAAATCAAATGAAATCACAAAGACTATACCATCACATGTCCAATAGGGTTTTAATCTCCATTCTTCCTATCTCCATTGATCTTGCTTGATATATTTGCTCTCAGATTTTATATGCACAAGAGCTCAACAAAGAATGGAATGTGGTTGCTAGTAGGATCGTAGTGTAGTCAAGTCCTTAAAATCTTTCATTAGGGTTTGATAATGAAGAAAGCATCTCCTTATATAGAAGACACAATATGAAATGGAGGAATAAGATTGAGAGGTGTAAAAGGAGGTCGGCTATGATTAGAGGGTAGGTAAAAGAAATAATAAAATAATGAAAGGGGTAGGTAGTGTATGAATTAAGAGATGAATGACATGTGTCATGGGTAGAAAAGGCTAATGAATTAATTAAATAAATAAAGATTTATTTAATTAATAGAAGAATAGGGATCAATTAAATAAATAAAAATATTTATTTAATTTAGGCAAAGGATAATTTAAATAAATAAATGTATTTATTTAAATGAGAAATAAGGCTAGAAGAGGATAAATGAATTAATTAAATAAATAAAGATTTATTTAATTAATAGAAGAATGAAGCTTAGATAATTAAATAAATAAAATATTTATTTAATTAGACATGACAATTTTGGGTGTCTACATATATTAATGGCTAAAAGGTTGGGAAAAATTTTAAAGTCTCATGTGAGGAATGGATTAATTTAGGGATAGAACCAGGGTGGCATAGTGCCTCGCCAATCTTATTTATAGTTTGTAGATGATATAACTTTGATGGGATTATCTTGATTTAATGAGGTGATCAACTAAGAAGGTTATTGGATATTATTTGGCAGCCTTTAGGCAAAGAATTAATGAGGACAAATCCTCCATTTTTTTATTTCACACTCCTAAGGATATTCAAACTATGATTTCTAGAATTCTCAAATTCTAAATTAGTACTCTACCTTTTGTGTATCTTGGTATCTCTATTTCTACTATAGGCACTTTGCCAAGAAGGTTTTAGCTGGATGTTTTAGATAAATTTTCTTGGATTGTTACACATTGAACCTACACATGGCTTTTTTCTACTGGAAGGGTGATTCTTCTTAAGTCAATGATTCAGACTCTTCCTTTATACAATTGTTTTGTGTAGGAAGCTCCTTATAGCTTCATTTATGATCATAGAAACAAGGTTCAAAATCGGCTCAAACTCAACAACGATGACTCAGCTCAAGACTTGGGACTTGAGAAAAAAACTCGGCGTAGACTTGGCAGGACTTGGCAAAGTGAAAAGCCCAAGAAATTTAGAAGTTGTAAAAAATTTAAATCTTGTTTCATGCATCCTTTATTAAATAAACCTTAAAGACACAATAACATCATCAAATATAAGCTAATTTGATCACATACACAAGTATACATCAATCACATAAGTATAAACACAAATTGTAACTAAAACAAATAGAAAACTTAGATATACAAATATTGTCAAATGTATACAAAACTCATGTAATATGAAATTTGTGACATCAAACATTCTACACAAATATCAAAACAACAATTACAATTCTAAGGCTCAGAGGAGCCTGCATCCCTCTTATGAAGTCGTGTAAGGTAGGTCCTAAATAATTCAGCAGCCATAGTCTCCATCAGCAACTCCATGCCACCCTCACTAACATTAGTTGTGCTTGTTTATGCTTGTTCTCTAACCTCCTCATCTACCACGGCTACAACCTCAGCTGCTATATCTGCATGTTCGACCCAATCAAGTTTGTCATCACTAAAGATGAGATCTGTAACCTTAGTGATCCACTCTAATTCTAGATCGACCTCCTCTAGCATGACCGAGGTGATTTCTGTTGGAATCAAGGATCAATAAGAGGGGGGTGAATTAGTGATCTACTGGTAAACAAATTTTCTGACTTAATCTCAAACCATCAGAAGCACATGCAAGAAATTAAAATGTAGAAACACAAGATAATCAACCACATCATCATAACACAAGGATTTTTACGAGGAAACCCAAATGGGAAAAAACACGATGGGATTTGAACCCACAATATTATCCTACTATGGCTAGTAGAAAAACAATATTACAAAAAAGAGAATGCACTTGCATTTAGGCACACTACCTAGAGCTCACTACTCTAACTGCATCGACTCTACAACTCTACTCTTTTTTCTGTTCAGCTAGCTACCGGATCAAGAATGTGCATGTGAAACTACACCAAAAATGTTTCTCGATCACTGCTCACTCATATCACACCATACCACACACCAAAAAGATCTTCTATATTAGTCTTGTATATCCACAATCACAAAATAAACAATTATCAAGTCGGCTTGTAATGTAACGTGTAATCATGAGTCGGCTTGAACTGGATCATCAAAAACATATTCAAATCACCCAAATGATGTTAAGATGATTTCTACATGTCGACTCTATCATCCCATGTATGAATATGACCACCGCATTCACCGAAAAGGTTTCGGACCAAAATTTCTCTTCTTATCCTAAAATATTGGTTATCTGTCACCAGATCACATTCACTTCCGGTTACCAAAATTCATAATTACCAGATAGGATTTCCAAGAAGAGTTGCCATTAATGACAACCTTATACCATTATTCACACATTAGTATCCACCGGATGAGTGTCAATTGCCAACAATCTCCCCCTTTGGCATTGATGGCAACACTCGTGAAAAATGAGTAAGTGTTGAAACAACTTGGATACCAAATCAAAATTTCTAAGGCTCCCCCTTAGATCAAAAACTCAAAAGCTTGTATCAAAAACTTGTCATTCACTGTACATTTTTCAATCCTACTCTCCCCCTTTGACAGCAATGCCAAAGTTAGGGTGTTGCACAAAAACTTATATATAGGGATATCTATCGGATACACTATACATACTTGAAAATATCAGCAAAAAGAGTCTTCAAAAATCTAAAGTGGGTATCCCACCCAGTCTTCAAGTTATCCAAAATTATGATGAAAGCACTGAAAATGTAAACATGTATCTCTACATCTTTCAAGTCTGATGGAACTGGTTGTGCCATAGCCTTTATACAATCTACTTTTTTACTCAGCATGGTGGCCATCTGGGGAGAAATAAGATTCCTGAGTTCACCAACTCTCCTCAAAATTTTGTCTTTTTCTGCATTAAGGATTGAGATTTGATCATTTAGAGAGTCATCACTTGACCTTCTATGTTGTTGGTAAGGGCAACATTAGAATCAAATGACTATGACATTCCAGCTAGCTTGCCCTAGAAAATACTAATCTACTTGTCTATATCAGTTGTGAACTTGGGCAATATAAGACAGCTTATATATCTTACCACCTTCAGTCAAAGCCTAGAGATAGTTTGTAATCTTTTGTTTAATCTAACTCTATCATCCTCAATCATTTTTTGAAAGGTCTACATACGAACCTCCTTAAATATATCCAGAACTCTCTTGGTGGTTGTCATTTCCAATGAATCAAAATTGGTATTAATATTATTAATCAACTATAATAATTTAGTGGAGGGGTTAGAATTTGGATCTAGTTGTGTTTTCAGTACCACCTTCTGTAAAACATGGTGCCCTTTTTATCTGTTGTTTGCTGACAATTAGGAGTTGATCTGTTGTTTGTTTGATGATAGAAAACATGGTGCCCTTTTTATCTGCCTAACATGGAAAAAGGAAGACTAATGCACTGGTTTGGATTTTGTTTAAAATCATTAGGGTTTGCATTGTTTGTTTGTGTTTCTTGTTTGCAGGTATGTGCAAGATCATGGTGTGCCAAAACAGGCCCTTAAGTGGCAATGAAATTTTAGAAAATTAGAGTTATGCAACTTGACATGAAAATTTGAATAAGTTGTGAACATTATTTTTAAAATGTGTAAGAAGAGAATATATAGAAAAATGAATGCAGTTTCTAAGCTACTAGTTGTTTTTTGGAAAAAAAAAAATCCTATTTGATGAAAATTTCAAATTTCAATGCAGTGGTACTAAAATTTCAGGAAAAAAATAAGAAGTAAACATATGTCTGACCACCCTAATCACAATCAAATCATAATATTTATAATATAAGTATTAGACTCACGTTTGGATGTGACACATTTTTATTTTATTTTTAATAAAGTAAATAATTATTTATGAGTTTTTTACTACAGCTTTTCAAAAATTCAGAAACTCCTACATCTGACCACCTTAACTTGGTCAAAACCTTATGAAATTTAATTTTTTTTAATTTTTCCCTATAGTAGACGAAGCATAGGATGTGATGCATGTTTCGGATTCAAAAAATGTTATACCGTTTGAAAGTTATGAGTGTTTTTCAATCAGTATATCAATCAAGAATATTGTCAGAATTCAATTAGAAAATAAATAATAATTATTTATTAAAGTCAAAATAAGACACGCCTTATATTGTTGGAAAGCTAGGAACGTCCTTAAAAAAACCTTTTCATTTTATCAATTTTGGCTACAAAAAAGTCGTCAGCCACCAATGTAAAGTCTGGAAAATCAAGGAATACTAAAAAACACGTTTTTTCAGTTGACTTTCCAAGCTTGTCACTTCCAAGCCAAATATCAAAGCATTCCTGAGCCAAAATTTGAAATTTGAAAATTTGACTACAAAAATCGGATATTCAATATAATCAAATATCCGATTTTAATATATAAATTTTTGGCTCCCAAAAATTTTCCCGTTGCAGCCTTTTATTTACTAAACTGCCACATTAATGGCGCTGGCAGAAATCCGATATCAGATTTTATTAGTCATATTTTAGAGAGAGAGAGAGAAGGATAGGGAGAGAGGGACAAAGAGAGAGGAGGAGAGAGAGAGAGTGAGAGAGAGAGAGAGAGAGATTAGGGGAGAGAGAGAGATGGAGACAGAGAGACAGAGGGAGAGAGATGGGGAGGGGGAAGTGAGAGAGAGAGATAGAGAGAGATTAGGGGAGAGGGATAGAGAGAGATTAGGGGAGAGAGAGAGAGAGAGAGAAGGAGAGAAGGAGAGGGAGAGGGAGAGAGAGAGAGAGAGAGAGAGAGAGAGATTAGGGGAGAGGGGGAGAGAGAGATTAAGACATCATAGGACATCATGAACCCTTATGACATTAAGACATCATGAACTCTTATGAGATTAGGGGAGACAAAGAGAGAGATTAAGACATCATGAACCCTTATGACCTCTTAGGACACCATATGACCCCTAATGACACCATATTGGGTTGCTTTGGGTCATATTGTGTCCTAAGGGGTCATATTGTGTCCTAAGGGGTCCTATGGTGTCCCAAGACACCATATGACCCCTAATGACACCATAGGACCGCTTAAGACACCAAATCATGTCGTTAGGGGTCATATTGTGTCTTAAGACCTCTTAGGACACAATATGATCCCTAACGACACAATTTGGTGTCTTAAGGGGTCCTATGGTGTCCCAAGACACTATATGGACACCATATGACCCCTAACGACACCATAGGACCCCTTAAAACACCAAATCATCTTATTAGGGGTCATATGGTGTCCTAAAGGGTCGTAGGACACAATATGACCCCTAACAACATGATTTGGTGTCGTTAGGGGTCATATGGTGTCCATAGGGCTCATATGGTGTCTTCGGACACCATAGGACCCCTTAGGACACAATATTACCCAAAGCGACCCAATATGGTGTCATTAGGGGTCATATGGTATCCTAAGAGCTCATAATGGCTCATGGGACACCATATGACCCCTAACGACATGATTTGGTGTCTTAAGGGGTCCTATGTTGTCCATAGGGGTCATATGGTGTCTTGGGACACCATACGACCCGTTATGACACCATTATGGACACCATATAACCCCTAACAACACCATAGGACCCCTTAAGACACCAAATCATGTCGTTAGGGGTCATATGGTGTCCTAAGGGGTCATAGGCCACAATATGACCCCTTAAGACATAATATGACCCAAAGAGACCCAATATGGTGTCATTAGGGGTCATATGGTGTCCTAAGAGGTCATAAGGGTTCATGGGACACCATATGACCCCTAACGACATGATTTGGTGTCTTAAGGGGTCCTATGGTGTCCCAAGACACCATATGACCCCTATGGACATCATATGACCCCTAACGACACCATAGGAGCCCTTAAGACACCAAATCATCCTCTCTCTCTCTCTCTCTCCCTCTCTTTCTCCCTCTCTCCCTCTCCTTCTCTCTCTCTCTCTCTCTCTCTCTCTCTCTCTCTCTCTCTCTCTCTCTCTCAAACTATGACTAATAAAATTCGATATCCGATTTAATCGGATATCGAATTTCTACCATGTGGCAGTTTACTAAATAAATGGCGGCAACGAGAAATTTTTTGGGACCACAAATTTTTGTACTAAAATCGGATATCCGATTTTAGTACAAAAAACCAGGAAAAAAAGGGTTTGTGTGCCATTTTGTAGATTCCAACGGCCCACGGTCTGCATATTCTGTTTTCTATTGAGGATCACGGGTTTTCAGACAACTAGAGACAAATTTGTGGTTTTGGGAGATTCTTAAAGTGAAAACTTACATTATCAATCATGAAGGAGCATGTGTGGAGGGAAATGGGGAGTAGTAGTTGTCAAAAGTCTAAACGCAAAACAAAACTTTCAAATGACCAAATTGAAGTGTATAGAGAAAGAGATAGAGAATGTCATAGGAGGAGAAGACAAGGTATGTTAAATATTGCTAATGTTACTTCAACTAAAGAGGAAATTGAATTTGAAAATGTGCCACAAGTTATTGAAAATGAAAATGTAGATTTTGAAAGTAAAAATATTGAAAATTTTGAAAATGTTGAAAGTGATAACTAAAATGCTCAACATGTGGAAAATTTTGACATAGGAGGTGAAAATGTGGAAAACTTAACATTGAAGGTGGAATTGCTCAACCAAGTGAACCATATCTAACACCTAATTACTTTAGAAATAAAGACCCTCTCATGGATGAAAGAAAAATTCCAAATCCAAGACCTTCAAGAACCCCAAAATGGTTATTTGAAATCGATGAGAATATTATTGCGAATCTTGAAGGCAAGAGGTCAACAAGAACCATTCGGTTGTAGGCTACACAAATTTTCAACCAAAATTTTAGCAATAAGACATTGACCGAGCAATGCCAAATCTTTGATCAATTGCTAAATATGATAAAGATGAGACCATTGCTAAACAAATTGAAGATTCGTATGAACAAGAAGGTGGAGAGAAATTCTTTTATTGCAAAAAATCTATTTGACGCTCTCAATTCTATTGGAAAGAATACCAAAGAAAGAGATAAGAGAGCCACTTGAAGAGTGATTACAACCTCCTTAGTAAGCCATCAATTGAGGAAGGCTCATCAAATGAGACAAACTTGTGTTGATTTTAACATAAACCGTAAAACTTTGGATAGAGCACTTGCACGAACACAAAGACTTAACGATCCACTTCAACAAGATACATGGGCATTTGGTGGGCGGTTTCCATGTGTTGATAGAAAGTTGACTGACAATGTGAAGGAAGAGATTCAACAATTTTGGCACTCTAATTCTAGAGTGTCACCCAATGTAAAGGATGTTTTGAAATTTTGATGCACGTTCTATTGTTAATTGGTGTACTTCAGCATTATCACATGGAGGCATTCTTGATTCAGCAATGAGCATATTCTTTTGGTTGGTTGAGGAGGGAACAGTGGGAGATAGATTGGATTGTCAAACAATTAAAGATTCTTCAAAGATGCATTCATTTCTCAACTCAGATGCAAGTACATGGACCATTTGGACACGAGCGTTGGCTTGTTTTTGTTAGAGTTGTGTTTGGTGTGATTGGGTTGATACGTGGGTTGCCCACTATCTAACTCCTTTATCTCAAACAATGACATGGAAAGTTCACTTGAGTATGATAGTCTATCAGATCTTGTACATCCAGGACATGTTTTTGTAGTTGTTGCACCGCAAGGGAATGAAGAGAGATCAGAATATTGGTTGGTACGACGTGTACAGGGAAAACAAAAGCTAACACAACCAATGATAGATGATGATGGGTTCACATATCCTACAGGTTCAGTTGTTGTTGTGGGAACTTGGTTGTGAACATACATGATTAGAAATAATGGCATACCTGCATTTGAAGACTATGAGAGACACAAAACCATTATAATTTATTCACACCTTATTATAGCTACAAATGTCAAGTTGTTGAAGCATCAAGCAAAGCCAAAGACCAAAGAGTTATGGACAGTGACTACTGTTGATCATGAAGCAATACTGGATACTCTTAAACAAAGAGATGACCCTTCAGGCACACTTGAGTAGTAGGTCTTTAATGGTGCCTTATTTTTTTTATCATGCATTTCATTTCGAACAATGATCATTAAACCTTAATGATCAAGTTTGTTATGTGTATATTAAGGATGTCTTGAAAATGCAGGTCTATTGATGAATGTTTTTTTTTGCAACACAGTTTTTGCTTGCACATAGCGGGTACAGGATATAATCGGAAGGGACGTATTTTTGCAACACGACTTATTATCGTGCATTTGATGAGTTTTACAATTTTTTATGATCTAATTATTGCAAAACCTTTATGCTCATGCAAGTCTTTATTGATGTTATACAATAGTACATCACATTATGATTTTTGATGATATACAAGTTCATGCTAGATCATTTGTCGTTGACAAGACCCTCTCTTGGTGATGGTACATATTCTTTTGTGCATAAACATTAAGTCAAGTGAATGTATTTCTATTTAGAAATGACCATATCTACCATCGTCTTCAACCATGCAGAGAAATACAGTGAGAAGGGCTTTAATTAACATGCGTCTTTCTTCAAAGTTATGCTTGTATACTTTGCAGAGAAACTAGTAAGTTTCGTAATTATACAATCTTGTGTGTCTTAAAAATGTTTGAAATGATCTATTTATAATTTTGTATTTGTATATGGATGTGAATTGATTTAACATTGTTATGATGATATGCAATGTCCATGAGCAAATTGGTTTAGTTATATTGATGATAATGTCCATGTATCTGTACATGAGTACATTGGTGTAGTTGTATTGATAATGAAAAAAAAAAATCATGCTTGCATATCCCTTCATGGATGTCACATGCAAGTGTAATGGTAATTATGTGTATACAATACATGGAAATATTGATGATCATTATGTGTCTACAGTGTAATGCTTGTTTATATATAATTTTAGCGCTCAAGGGATGACGTTGGTAGGGTATGACCCCGAGCGTTGGATCGAATGGGGGGGGGGGGGGGAAATAAGAGCATGCGTAGGGTAATAATGCCTAACTGGACATGTCGAAGCTGACAATTTGTCATCGTGACGAGCAGAACGAGAAATCAGCCGCGCGACAACATTCAATTGAGTGAGATTGGCAATTTTTTCGCCAACCAAAACATTGCTGCCCTTATAAAACCGTAGGGAAACTTGAAAAAACAAGATAGGCTTTTCTAGGGACCCCTCTCATGGCCACATAGGCTCAAACGGATCATTTGCAGGTGCCACGGATTCTGAGTTAGGGACCGTCAAAGTTTGACAATTTTGAGCACTTAGGGTGCTCAAGGGACGATGTCGGTAGGGTATGACCCCAAGCGTTGGATCGAGTGGGGGGGGGGGGGAAATAGGAGCATACATAGGGTAATAATGCCTAAATGGACATTTCGGAGCTGACGGTTCATCATCGCGATGAGTAGAACAAGAAATCGGCCACGTGACAACATTCGATTGAGTGAGACTGACGATTTTTTCGCCAACAAAAAAATTGCTGCCCTAATAAAACTGTAAGGAAACTTGAAAAAACGAGATAGGATATTGTAGGGACCCCTCTTGTGGCCTCGTAGGTTCAAATGGATTGTTCACAGGTGCCACAGATTCTGAGTTAGGGCCCGTCAAGGTTTGACAATTTTGAGCACTTAGGGCGCTCAAGGGACGACGCCGGTAGGGTATGACCCCCAGCATTGGATCGAGTTTGGGGGGGAAAATAGGAGCATGCGTAGGGTAATAATGCCTAACTAGACATGTTGGAGCCGACGGTTCATCATCGCGACAAGAAGAACGAGAAATCGGCCACGCGACAACATTTGATTGAGTGAGACTAACGATTTTTTTGCCAATCGAAAAATTGCTGCCCTAATAAAACCATAGGGAAACTTGAAAAACCAAGATAGGTTTTTTTAGGGACCCCTCTTGTGGCCTCGTAGGTTCAAATAGATCATTTGCACGTGCCATGGATTTCGAGTTAGGGCTCGTCAACGTTTGACAATTTTGAGCACTTAGGGCGCTCAAGGGACGACACCGGTAGGGTATGACCCTGAGCATTGGATTGAGTGGGGGTGGAAAAATAGGAGCATGTGTAGGTTAATAATGCCTAACTAGACATGTCAGAGCTGACGGTTCATCATCACGATGAGCAGAACAAGAAATCGGCCACGCGACAACATTCGATTGAGTGAGACATGATTTTTTCACCAACTGAAAAATTGATGCCCTAATAAAACCATAAGGCAAATTGAAAAACCAAGATAGGATTTTGTAGGGACCCCTCTCATGGCCTCGTAGGTTCAAACGGATCATTGGCAAGTGCCACGGATTCTGAGTTAGGGTCCGTCAACGTTTGACAATTTTGAGCACTTAGGGCACTCAAGGGACGACACCGGTAGGGTATGACCCCGAGCGTTGGATCGAGTGGGGGGGGAAATAGGAGCATGTGTAGGGTAATAATGCCTAACTGGACATGTTAGAGCCAATGGTTTGTCATCGCGACAAGCAGAATGAGAAATCGGCCACGCGACAACATTCGATTGATTGAGACTGACGATTTTTTCACCAATCGAAAAAATTGCTGCCCTAATAAAACCCCGAGCGTTCAACCGAGGTGGGGGGAAAAATAGGACCATGCATAGGGTAATAATGAATTGTTTCAAGTATTTTTCATTAAATGAATTGTATTGTATTGTTCATTAAATGAATTGTATTATTCATGAATTGTATTGTTCATTGAATTAATTGTATTGTATTGTTGATTAAATGAATTGTATTGTTCATAAATTGTATTGTTCATTAAATGAATTGTATTGTATTGTTAATTAAATGAATTATATTGTTCATTATGAAAACAACACTTACGATGAAATGAAATGAATTGTATTTTTCATTAAATAGCCATTATTAACCATTGTTAATTATTGGAATGAAGATTAAAGATTTCCATGATAACACCACGCACAGATGAGCAACAATTTATATGATCGAATATCAACTTCAGTATATATAAAAATGTCAAATGATTACAAATGTATGTCCATACACAAATATGGTATACACGCCAACTGAAACAAAATGTATGTCTAAATATGTGAATGTATGTCCATATACAAAATATACATGCCAACTAGACATGTAAGCATCCAAAAACTATCTATAACATCCTAAGCTACTGATGGATCATCGAAATCGATCCTCCTCACCGCACTGCTCGGCTCTGAAGGATCCTGCACAAGAAATACAAACCACGATTAATATTAGTTATATTATATAATTCACATTCGAAAAGTTAACATAAAAAATGAACTATAATTGAACTATTCATGTTTACCTCATCTCCACGTTTTCTCTTCAACTTTGCAGGACTCTTGATGTGTGTCTTTGGTAGAGGAGGTATGTTTTGAATATTTTCATACACAACCTACATATGTTCAGAAACATGACATTGATACAAGTTAGCATATAATTGTCACTGATAATAACAAATTATATCTACTAATCAAAAAATAAAATAAACACACATCTACTTGAGGCATCTCTTCTTCTTCTTCAGGTATACTGGGTATAGTCATCAAGGATGTGAAGCCAAGAATTATTTGTATATATACACAACAAGTATATGAAACTATCAATCTATGTCTAGACATGTATAATCACTATAAGTTATTTAAACTATTTATTCAATCATATTTGCATTCAATTACCTTTCCCTTGTCTCCAACTGCACTACCAGATCCTAAATCACACTGCCCCGCACTTGTGTTGCTTGTGCCCTACAAGAGTAAAATAAGATATACATGCAAGTTACTACATAATCTAATTAATACCAATATAAATGATGAGCATGCATGTACAATAAAATACAAACGACTAGGTGCAATAATATATGTATCATCAAGCTATCAAGGCCAAATGAAATGGCTGACAAGGTGCCCTCCTGAATCTGTCTCAACTCATCCTCGGTCATCAACTATTAAATAGACCATGTAAATAAAAATTAGTACTTAATATTATCTAATTTATAAATATTTAATTAAAATATAACATGAACTGTGAAAATACAAATCTTACCACTACATCATCAATGTATGATAGTGGTGCCTCCTCGCCTCTAGCATGTGAGGACTCCCCAAGGTATCCTCCAGTCTATGTAATAACATCTGGTGCATCATGCATCTCATGCACCTCATAATCTGCACTGTCCACGGGAGGATCAACGAGTTGTCCAACTTGACCCAAGCATACGTGCCCACACATGACACAGCTATGGGGCACACATATGTGTGGAGCTGAGGATGACATGTCAACAACACTGGATGCACTGCTACCATCAAGAGTAGGCTGAGCTACTGACGCAGCCTGAGAAACCAAAAGGCTACTCAAAGAGTGAATAGTCGATATGGTCCATGAAGCCACCTCACAAATGATATCAGGATGCTGCACTACAGGTGGGGGATCAACAGGAGGAGGCGAGACATATGGGCCCTGGACTACTTTGATTGTCCCAGGTCTATTTTGGGGCATACCTAAACCTACACCCTGGAAAGGTTGGATGTCAAAGTAGTTCACCTGTTTATTTAAAACAAACTCAGCATATAATTTTTTATGAAATAGAAGGGGATATCAAGATTGTTGTTGGGTGGTTTGTCGAAAACCATCCACCAATGATCCCAAAAAAATTTCACAATCCCATCATTTGTGCATCATTTAATAGAAAGTTTTGTTTTTTGGGGATCTACGAGCTAACCATTACGGGGATTGACAAACAATGAGGCTATTTCGGCTTTGGATATCTCGAGATCCTTGATATCCTTATATGACAAGCCATCTGCATATTTTTCCCTCATAGAATCTCGCCAAAAGGGTGGCATTGTGCTCCTCAGTCATGGTTTCCATACTTTTTATGATCGACGTGAGAGGATCAAATTTTGGGTTTAGACGAGGGATCCTATGATATACTTCTGCAATCCCCCTCAATTCATTCAAATTTTGTGCAATCAAATCCTGAATTGAGGGGGGGTTTTGCAAATGAGGTTTTGGTTGTTGTAGTTGTGGTTGGTCAGGGTTTTCATTGTTATCCCCCATTTTTAACCTAATTGTATGTAAACAATTAAATTTAGTTAACAAATTTAAACAATTAAGTATTTGATTTTAAAAAACCTGTTTTTCATATGAAAAAACCATATTTTCAATGAAAATCAAATAAACATTAACAAAAAATACAAAAAATGAATGAAAATGATTGAAAACGATAAAATTCTTACCTCTCAATGTCTTTTTAGCAATTTTTTGCCAAAACACTGGATATCGGATTTTGATGAAATCGCGCAACCCGTGAGTTAAAAATGACTCACGGGCTGTCACTGTCGAAATATAAAAGTCTCAGAAAATCGGATATCCGATTTTGGTACTTCAATTATTTTTAAATAACATATATAATGTATAATATATTATTATA
The DNA here is from genome assembly GCF_030272615.1 of Cryptomeria japonica. Taxonomy (NCBI): domain Eukaryota; kingdom Viridiplantae; phylum Streptophyta; class Pinopsida; order Cupressales; family Cupressaceae; genus Cryptomeria; species Cryptomeria japonica. The sequence continues at coordinate 540,352,444 of NC_081413.1, forward strand.
TTATATAATACATATTGTATTATATTATATATACTATAATATATAATATAATATTATATTATATATAATATAATATTATATTATATTATATTATATTGTATTATATAATATAATATTGTATAATACGTATTATATAATATATTATTGTATTATAATATAATATTATAATACATAATACAATATTACATTATATATAATATAATATAATATTTTATATTATAATATAATATAATATATTATATAATACGTATTGTCTTATATTATATATATTATAATATATAATACAATATTATAATATATAATACAATATTACATTATATATAATACAATATTATATTATATTATATTATATAATATTACATTATATATAATACAATATTATATTATATTATATAATATTATAATATATATAATATATTATATAATATAATATTATAATATATTATAATATATTATATAATATTATATTATATAATATTACATTATATTATATTATATAATATAATATTATATAATATAATATAATATAATATTATATAATATAATATAATATTATATTATATAATATATAATGTAATATTGTATTATGTATTATAATATAATATTATATTATATATAATGTAATATTGTATTATATATTATAATATATATAATATATTATTATATTATAATATATATAATAATATATTATATTATAATATAATATAATATAATAATATATTATATAATACGTATTATATAATATGTAACATATAATATATTTTTTAAATTAAATTTACAAATAAAAATCGAATATCCGATTTGCATAGGTAATTACCAGGCCAAGGTGTACTGACACCCAGGCCAAACAAAAAGTCAACACGGATTTTCGCATTTTTAGGCGAGTGAGGAAGGCTATTTTTTTCACATCACCACTTTTTGCCCCCCCTTGATCCTGCACTAACCCTTGCCTCTATATGTAGCCAAAATAGCTTCAACCTATGTCAAATGTTTGCCTGTTTTGGAACCAGAATAGACACATATCGTCGTGTTAGGGTTAGGTTTTCTTTTTTTTATCTAATGAGCACCTGAGAATAATGGAAACAGAGCATAATATTTCCATAGTTTCTTTTATCTATGTTTTATTTTGTTGTTTTCCTCTGTATTGTAGAGGACATGTTTGTTGAATTGCAGGGTCACAAGATCATCTGCATCACCTTTTTTGTGTGTATGTGTGTGTTTGTGTGTATATTGCTTCATATTGACATATATATAATAGCACATGCCAAACCGCAAACAAACAATGTAAACCCTAAAGGTTTTCAACAAAATCCCAAAAATTTGCCCTCAACAATGAGTCGTCAACAATCAAACCTTCAAAAATCGGACGCCCTTCAACAATGAGCCAAAATATACGCAGCCTGCCAAACACAAACACACACACATATATGAATATGAAGAAATACACACACACATGTCGATGGTCGTTTATTTTTTTCTCGCTTTTAATGTGTGTGTATAAGAATGAGCATTTCATCTTTAACAACTCTTCTCACTATGGAAAACTGACACATAATTATGGAAATATACATACCTTTAAAATCTTGTAGATCTTCTTCACTCCGCAAAACCACAAACAAGGAACCTTGGTATCCTAACACGGCCATGTTGCAAAATGATGCCTAATTTTCACAGATAGAATACAAAATGACACAGGAAATAAAAAAAAATTATTGAATGTCTTAGGGTTTCAAATTACCACAGCCGCCTAAGCCTCCACCCAAATCGTTGTCCTCTTGACACCTCCCAAGGGCACACTCACAACCACCTGTGCGATACAAAAATGATATAAAAAATTACAATCAAAAACACAAGGTTGATGAAGGAATCATAAAACTATCATTATCTGTTAGGGTTTGAATTTATCGATGTCACCATAACCCTACACAACAATCTTGAATTGTACCACCCACCTATGCACTACGATAGCTCCTCCCTGCACATAAAAAAACCTGCATGTTAATAGGTGATAACAATATACCCAAACAACTCCCATTATGCATGCGGTCTGCTTTTGTCCCCCCCTTTGGAGCCACAAATATTTTAACAATGCATACCTATAACTCCAATGGAAGCGCAACTCCTTCACTCAGTGATTCAACTGAAGACATTGTGATGCAACAATTGACATGAATTTATACCGTCGAATGTTTTGTTTCACCTCCACCACTGTGTTCTGCATGTAGCTCCCGTACGAAATATATTTTCAATTTTCGTGAAATCGAGTTTTCATTATAAAAAAAAATTTTTAAAATGAAAATTGTACCCATAACACGTGACCACCGATGTTAGTCGACTCGTGGACACAATAAAGCAGGTTACCCAAAAAATGTAAGCCACGTGGCCATTTAAAAAAAAAATTAAAACTAGCGGTCACCAAAAATGTAAACCGTGTGGCCGGCGGTATGTTAACTGCCTCGCTCGATGTAACCATTGTATTTCTGTGACATCGGTCAGGAAAATGTTAATTGCGAGCAAGCTTTTCCGTCAAACGCAACAAGGCAAAATCATTCACGTCATCACCGTGGCCAATACGTTCATGTCATTTGTGGGTCCCAGGCACGTCGATCTCATGGAAATTTCAAACATGAATGGTATGCCTTCAGCATCATGTAAAGGCATGCCGTTTTGGAGCCAAAATAGCTACAGCCATTTTAAATGTATGTGTGTAAAAGAATAGTCTAGAAACATATAGCTACAATCGCCAAGAACAAGAGACTGGGTATGTGCAGAATAGAATGAAGTGATGCCATAATAGTAGGGTAATAACAGAGTAGAAAAATAGTTTGTTGGGACTATATGAAATTAAAGAGCATGAGCTCTATTTTTTAAATCAGATCTGTATGATTTAATATATATGAATATATGCAATATTTTAAGTAAAGGTTTCTTTTATCTCTATTTTTTTATATGCTCTATTTTAGTTTCCTTTATCCCCTACCTATGTCTATCAATTTCTAATGCAATGTATTTCATTCTCAGGGAAATTGAAAAGGGTAAAAATTAGTTCCTTTAATGTGAGGTTCATAAAGATAAAGTTTGTGTTGGCATATCGGAAAAATGGCTGCTCGAAATGGCTCTCCATGAACAAACTTGGCTGGATGGAATGGTTCTCTGCGAACAAACTTGGCTAGACGAAATGGCTCTCAGCGATCAAACTTGGCTTCTTGAAATGGCCCTTTGTGAGAAAATTTGGTTAGACGGAATGGCTCTCTACGAACAAACCTAGGTGTATGAAATGGTTCTCTGCAGACAAGCATGGCTGCTCGAAATGACTCTCTACGGTCAGGCTTTGCTAGAGGGAATATCTCTCTGTGAACTAGCTTGGGAGGTCGAAATAGGTTTATGTGATCAGGTTATCTGTATCTCCAATGTCCACTCTATAACGATCGCTCTTTTGAGGTTTTTCCCTCTCTGAAAGGAAAAGGACCAAACACAATTTCTAGGTTCTCATTTCGCAAGAGCATTAGTGGGCCATGGCTGAAAATTTTCCATCTTAACAATAGGCCTTTAGGGATCAACAATGCAGAGCATCTGGATCCTCTCTCTTATACTAATCCTTTATCCAGTTCAATAGCCATAGGTCCAAACAATATTCCCTTGGGTAAAGCGAGGACTCTCATGGACTCTCAAAATAGAAAAGACCCCCCATTCCTGGGAAATATCCATTCAAATGGCACGAAAGGATTCTAAAAGCCTGGAGATGGTTTATGGAGGCAGGAGGCCAACCTACAACAGGCTTCATGGGGTCCTATGCTCATAATTGGTACCAATTCTAGGGGTCTTTGTTAATGATATGAACAAAGGAAAAGGGACTTTCTTGGGGAGGAACGCTTCTAAACATATTCAGGGCTTCAGAAAGGAAGAACCTTCCACTTTTCTAGAGGGAGTTAGGATTGAGTCAAATAAGAAGGAATGGAAAAGGAAGGGGTCGAAAAGCAAACTCTTTTTCCAGCCTTTAGATGCCATCAATCCATCCATTAGTCATCTTAAAGACAAAGTCCTGTTTGCTAAATGGTGTAGCATGGGAGGTAATAATCAAGGGATCTTATAATGGTGGCTCCAATCCTTCCTAGGATGGTATTTGTTCACATCTTGCAGAATAATTTCTTCTTCATGCAATGCATTGATTCTACCTTGAAAAATTGCATTCTTCATGGTAACCCAATCTTTTACCAAGGTTCTTCTTTCCATCTCTTGGATTAGAAGCCTAGGTTTGATCCCCAATCCTATAGAATTAAGAAATCCTTGATTTGGCTTAGCCTAGTTAGTCTCCCTTTAGAATTCTTATGTGTTGAGACTCTTCTAAAGATTGGGGATGCTCTGGGCACTTTTTGGGGTATAGAAGAGGATTTCTTCAATGGGAAGCAAGGAGATGTGGCTAATATTTATGTGGATATAGATTTAGACTTTGGTTTTTAGTGAGAACTAGAAATTGTTTCTGAAGTTGGTAGATGGAAACAAAGAGTTAAGAGGCTTACTGATAGGTTCCTAGGAAAATGTCTTCTTCAAGAGAAGATAATCTTTGGTTGTTCTCTAAAAGGCCAAATTGGCCCTCTTTTCCATCCCAATGAGCTCTAACTACAAAAGCTAAAAGATGACCTTCTTAACAAGACAAATAATAATGTGGTTTTATCTTAACTAGGAGAAGATAATTTCCCCCCCCCCCCGTAATGGATTCTTGTCATCCTAACCACAATGAAGCCTTAGTAAATCCTCCTGTCATTGCTCAAGGAAGTCCTTTAGGTACTAGGTCTTTAGGATGCAAACTAAAAAAGAAAAAATCCTTCAAGAAGAAGCCAACTTTTATTAGGGGAACATGCAAAACTTTCTCTTCTAAATCTAAGAGAGCCTCTAAGAAAAGGAAGCTGTCTAGAAATGCTAAGTGTGGCTCTAATGTTATTTAGAAATAACTTTCAAATTCCAAGGTTCAGGTTCTCATGGAACTCCTCTTTGACACAAAGAGTTTGAAATAGGATATTATTCAGGAATTGAACGCTTCCACAAGAATTGTTGATTCTTCATTGGATATGAAGATTTCTCATGAAGAAGACAATCTTCAAGCTCCAAACTAGGAGTTAAGGAGTTAGAATTAGTTAGACCCTTCTCCCTTTCATACCAGATCGGTTGTGCCAGAATATTATGTTGAATCCCCCTCTTTGAATCCATCATTACCTGCTTCTCCTTCAACTAGTATTGGCTTTCTGAAGTCAAGAGGAATTAACCTGTCTTCAGAAAACCCAAATCCTTTTGACAATTCCTTACATTCTATGCTCTTCTCTCCAAAAATGGGTCAGGATTCCAATTCTCAAAGGATTTTCAAAGATTGTATGGAGAAGGATGAGGAATTTGAAAATGTAATGGAAACCCCTCTTGCTGCCCTTTATTCACAAGTAAAAGAAAAGAGGAAGCTGGGTATTAAGCAATTGTTTGAATGCAAGTCCAAGCCTGATTTTGGTATTGTCTCTCCTGAGAGAGATACAAAATCCTTTAGTGAGAATAGATCTTTAGAGGGAGAAGAAGAAGGACAAATTAAGATAACAGATTTGTTGAAGGTAAGGAAGGGTTCATCCCTTCCTAAATAGAAATGAAAATCTTAACTTGGAATGTTAGGGATCTTAATGCCCCTAACAAAAAATGTTTGATCAAGAGGAGAATCATTTTGATCAATGTAGAGATAATTATGCTCCAAGAAACAAAGTTCAACCTACAACAAGCAGAATCCTTCAGAGAAGGGCTTAAGAATCAGTACTATGGTTGCAATTATAAAGCAGTTCAAGCAAATGGTGCTTCTAAGGGATTACTCATTTTATGGAAACCCTCCTTGGTTCAAATTAAAAGGGTGGCTTCAGGTAACAATTGGTTGATGGTGGCAGCCAAGGTTCTATCATCAAATTTCTCTTTTATGTTGATAAATGTCTAAATCTATTTACCTTATATGGTAAAGCTTTGGGTCAGATTGTTAATAAAGAAAAATCAGAAATCTATTTTTTCTCAACCCCTCAAAAAGTGGAGAGAAGAATCTTAAAAATTCTTAGTTGTAAGAAGGGTAATATTCCATGCATTTACTTTGGCATTCCAATAGACAAAGGTCTAAGGAGCTCAAAATTATGGGATTCTCTGAAATCAAAATTGGGGACAAGAACCAACTCTTGGAAAGGTAAATGACTCTCTTGGGCTAGTAGGTTGGTTATTCTACATGTGGTTATCTCAACTCTCCCCATTTATCTATTGTCATATTTGGCTCTCACAACAGGGATGAATTCTTTCATCATCAAGAATATGAAAAATTTCTTCTAACAAAACATGGAAGAGAAACATAGAATAGCTTTAATTATTGGGATTGGAGATCCAACTGCGAGATGGGTTAGATTCATGCAAGCTAAGTATATAACGGATGAAGAGCCAAGAAACTTTATGAGAGCTGGCAACCCACCAAAGGGATATAGGATTTGGAGTTTCATAATTAAGAATAGATTTCTAGTTGCAGATTTTATCTCTTGGGATGTTCAAGATGGATCCACATGCCTTTTTGGGGAAGATTCTTCGGGTGGCTACCCAAGTTTAGATAGCATGATTTCAATTCAAAGGACAAGACATTGGCTCTAAAAAAATTGGGGCATTCATATCAGAGATTATGTAGTTTTCTATAAGGAGAATTCTTCTTTGGGCTGGAACTAGAAGAGTTTTTAAGGTCTCCCCCTTATAATGAAATACAGCAACTTCAAGAGACACTAAAGGACTACCAACTATTTTTCATAAATGGTCAGGACTCCTTAGTTTAGACTCTATCTAAAACAGGCCAATATAATGCCAAAGATGTCTATTGTCTTTTAGCCAATCAAGTTGAAAACAACAGTTTAGGAATCCCACTAAAGCTCTTCTAGAGCGGAAAACTAATTTCAAAAGCAGGTGTTTTTGCTTGGCTAGCTGTCAAAAAGAAAATTCTAACAACAGAAAGCTTTAAGAATGTGGCATATGAGGGTCCCTCAAGGTGTGTTCTCTGTAAGGCACATGAGGAAATCGTATATCATCTACTTCTTAACAACCATTTTTCAGCCAAATGTTGGAGATGGCTATGTGCCAAATTAGGTTGGATCTTGGCCCTCCCCAATGATATTGTCACTCTCTTTCAAGGAAGGCCAATAAGGGCAAAATATGGCCTCCTCAGTCCTCTTTGGAAAGTCAACCCTTCTAGCCTCATTTGGTAAATATGGAAGGAATGTGGTAGAAGAATTTTTGACAATAAATCATGGAGGTTAGAATCAATCCTCATATGTATTGAGACCTCGATTGTGGAAAAAATCAATTGCAAGCTAGCATTGAATTCCATCCCTAAAAAATATTTTATAGATTGGGATGTCCGAATTCAGCTTAGATGGAATGGTATTAAAGTTTCCCCTTGTATATGGAGCAAGGATCATAATAGAACAAAAGCAATTTGGCTCACGCCTAAGAGAGGTTGGCTAAAGTTAAATTTTGATGGTGCATCCAAAAGTAACCCAGGTTCGCCTGGTGTGGGTTATATTGTTAGGGACCATAAAGGAACTATTAAAGGTAAAATTTATCTTTCCATTCCTTCGAATACCAATAATATAATTTAATTTAATGCTCTCTTGATTGGTCTCTCTGAATTATCAAAGAAAGGAATCAAGCATCTTGAAATTGAAGGGGATTATGTTATAGTCATAAATGCTATTAGAACAACTAGGACCCCTAACTGGAGACTGCAAGCCTTACTGAAGAAAAATTTATCAATTCTAGGAAAGATAGATAACTTCTCTTATAGACATATCTATAGGGAAGACAATCCAGAAGTAGATCTTTTATCAAAATTAGCTGCACAAGGACACAAATTGGTGTGGTGGAAGGACAATGTCAGAGATATAAATAATTGTCAATGATTTTTTATGTAGAATTACCAGATTTTTCAGTCTAGGTCAACATCCTCCAAGATGGTGATTAAAAAATTATATATGAGGCTAAACAGTAACTTCCCACCATTTTCTCTTTTCTACAAAATTTAAACTTTCAGTGAACATTGTTGGATTAATTAATCCTATCAGACCCTTTGTCAAATCATAGATTCATTGAGTTGCTTCCAACATTAAAATGCATTTATTGATCCTAGTAGATCTAATTCTTCCTATCAAGGGCTTTTATATGATGACTTGGATGTTCAGATCACCCTTATTTTTCTAATGTGCTCCAAAGTCACTCAAAGAGGCACTCTTTTCCAAAAAGTAATTCTGAATCCCAAGGACCTCTATTCTTTTTTCTTCCTAGCTCAATTGGCGGGGTCCTCTCTTCTCTAAAATTGTTTAGATAAATTTGTCAGACGGAGTTAATTATTTTCCAAACAAGGTAGGGGATATCTCTAAATTTGCCAAGATGCTTAGCTTTTTGTCCTAATTAAATTAGTCAGATAGCATTTATTACCATGGCTATGGACAGCTAAAAACTCGATATCAGGATCTTATGTGATCTAGGCAAATGTTTTTAGAATCCGATCATTCTAATGACTCCTAATCTCAAGGCATTTTCATAACCCACTTGTCTTGGAAGGCGGTTAAGTGTGAGTTAATGCATTTCTCGCTTCTAATGGGAAGGTCATGTCAAGAGAATGTTTTTATTAAAATGACAAGCTTAAGTTGAGGGTGATGGACGCCTTCATTAATTAAGGCAACTCATTTAGCTCTGTTATCTCATTAAGTCCACCATCATATTTTTTTCTCATTAAGTCGGACTTCTCCTTTAGATGGATAGAAGGTCTTCGCATCAGAATAGGCAAGGGTAGGGTCCTCAAAGTTCATTTTCAGAGAGTTTCCAAGCCTGACTGCATGTGTTGGATTAGATACTCCGATATCCTCGACAAGCCCCAATCATCAGTGTAACTTCAAAGAAATCGAGGACTTGAGATTAAAACATATCCTCCACACTGTAAACCATCTCATCATGTTGGCTACAAAAATGATCCTTGGGCAAGGTCATTTGGATAGAAAGGAGTACTGTAGGGACAATACACAGGATTCCTCTAGATTTGTCACATCCCTTCTGGATGCTAATTTCTCTAAAATCGAGACTAGAGTGCTTGCCTCTGAATTATTTGAGCTTGAATTGCTAAGGGATTTAGATAGGGTTATGAAATATTCCCTACTCAGTTCTGGAATTCTGAGGCTGTGGGATCTTGGTACAATTAATGAGATTGGTGACACCATCAATTTCCATCCTTTTCTTCTCAACCTTAAGGGGCCAGCCTTGATAAGGTACAGGCAAATTGTTGCAATGGCGACAACTTGTTTAAAATGGAGAGTTTTAACAAACAGAACTCAACACCCAGATAAGGAGATAAGGAGATTGTGTTCAAAGATTTTGTCATCCTAAATGGATTCCTCACTGTTACAGAAACCAATGATTCTCCTCAATCGGCTAGAGAAGAACCAACAGATTCGTAGGATGGCATTGAGGGTGGTCATGGATGTAGGTATGGTCAAGGCAGGGGTTGAGTTGGTGGTCATGGTCATCGCAGAGGTCAAGGATGTACTTCAAGAGACTGACTATGTGTATGGATAAAGAAAGATATGTGTTTTTGCTCATTTTTTTATTCGAATTTCTGTGTAGTTTTCTAGAAACTTGCAAAATATAAGAGGACGGTAGTAGAAATCTTAGTTCATTTATGTTTAAATGAACTATTCTAATTTTTTGGAGAGGTTAAATGTTTTATCAGAATTTAGTCATTTTCTTGAATTTCAGTCACGGGGAAGGACAGAAAGGATCAACTTTTTTAAATTTTGTACTTCGAAAATTTTCTCTTTAATACCAAATATTTGGCCCTGCCTTTATCGACCAAAAAAATGTAAGGTTCATGAACAGGTGTTTCATTCCATGCCACCTCAAAAGATTGAAATCTTTAAATCACTCGAGGGTTGGGCAGAAGAGAATGTATTGACCCAATTAAAACACGTCGAGGATTCTTGGTAGACACAAAACTTTTTGCCCGATCCCGCTTCTGAGGTCCCTATCGATGACATTAAAGAGTTACAGAAGCAGTCCCTTGAATTATCAGATGACTATTTAGTTTGTCTAGTGGGGGATATGATTACAGAGGAAGCGTCGCCGACTTATCAGACTATGATTAATACTCTAGATGGTGTGTGGGATGAGAGTGGTGCCAGTCCCACATCTTGGACTATGTGGACTCGTATGCAGACAGCCGAAGAGAACAAACGCAGTGATTTTCTCAATAAGTAGCTTTATTTGTGTGGTCGTGTGGACATGAGACAGATTGAAAAGACCATATTGTATCTCATTGGATCAGGAATGGTTACATTCATCACCAGACTAATATTTTTCGCTGATCGTTGCAAACATATACTAAAAGCTATTATAATTGTGCCTAATGTGCTCTAAAGTGTAGAAACCTGAGGTTGTAAATTTCCATTCGGTGAAGGAAACATAACTTATTTGGCTGAGCGGCTTGTACTCCATGGACAAGGTCGCCAGGAAGAGACGATGCTAGAAACAAAAAATATGGTGCATGAAATGTTATTCTTCCTTCCTAAATAGCACTGCCTCGATTTTGTCTCACATTGCTTGGCATGCGATCTGACATTAGTCAATCATTAATTTCACATGGGGAAGAGATTTGAGGTGTTGGAAGAGGATTATATGAGTATATTGATAATCTCACTCTCATTCATTCTTAGTGCATCCCACTGCTATTTATCATTACCATCACCATCACACAAGTTGGGGGGTTGTCATGAATTGTCATGAATATGGTAGTGTCTACACTTGGCCTTTCATGTGACATGAGACCTTATCTAACTTTCATCATTACCATAGAAAGATCATAATGAAAGCACCTATAAATGTATTGTGAGCATTAATCATGTCCCACATGGAGAAAAGACGTACAAAAAACCAACACGTGTTAGTAAATACTTAACAGAGAGCTTCAACCAATGCGATGGGTGCCAAGTCACCATCTACATGGATCTTTACCCTATTTAGTATGACCTCCCCCTCAATGATTTCACACCCTTTTATTGGTACAGCATCGGCTAGTCTGTTGGCTTCTCTAAAACAATGCTTAAGGATAAAATCCTCAAATCTTTACAAAATTTGCTAGGCCTCCAAGAGAACATAACTTATTTTCCAAAATGGGGCTTCAAATTTTTTGAAAGCCGATATAATATTCATCGAGCCCCCTTCAATGATATTTTTTATACCTAACTTGCAGATCATGCATAAACCATAGAATAATGTTGTGGCTTATGCTACATTATCAATTACATCTAGAATCTTGGCCACTCCTGCCTCCATAATTTCTCCTTTGTGGTCATGGATGACATATCCTAGCCCTGAAATATCTGGTTTTTCACTACACCATCAAAATTAAGCTTCCAATGGTGATTATTTGGGGGTTCCCACTTAACATATTTTCTTTTCCCTTTCCCTTTTGAATTCTTAGGGAGGCTACCCTTAAAGGGTATTGTGATCCCTAGCCATTCTTTGAGAACTATATCATCCCATGAAGTAAAATAGGATTCTAGCATATTATATTTAAAAGTGTAATCCCTCACCACCTCTGAGATGGAATTATCGATGTTACTAATTACATGACTTATTTTGCAGTACTTTCCTTTCTAAGGATCCTTTTGTTCCCTTCACACCAAAGATTCCAAATAACTATGGTTGGGGCAACTTCCCATAAGACTGCAAAAAAGGATTCCATGTGCAACTTTGGCCAAGATTCAAATACCAAGATAAGATTGGAGTGGAAAGAACCATGCCAATGTACCTTATTGCACAACCATGACTAGCATTCATAAGCAAATTCGTAGTTGAGGAGTAATTGATCTGTGGATGAACTATCTCCTTATCACATAAAACACAATTAAGAACTCATGAAATTCATCAAAAATTAAGTCTATCATTGGTGAGAATCCTCCCCTTAATGGCTAACCAAGCAAATGCCCCTACATTTGGAAGTCTTGCATCTTTGTCCAACAAAAGAAAAAACATCTTGTTTTTAGACATGAGTGCACTTTTCTGCTGAGGACCTCATATCCTTCCCTTATGGGTTAGTGCAAGATCATGGGGGGCCAAAAAGTGGCAATGTGAAAAAAATAGCCTTCTCCACTCGCCTAAAAACGCGAAAATTCGTGTTGACTTTTTGCTTGGCCTGGGTGTCAGTACACCTTGGCATGGTAAACACCTAAGCAAATCGAATATCCGATAATATCGGATATGCGATTTTTTTTTGTAATTTTAAATTAAAAAATAAATTATATAATATATAATATATTATTATATTATATTATATATTATTTAATACATAATATATAATATAATATTAGATTATTAAATATCATATTATATTATTTAATATAATGATATATTATATAATATATTATTATATTATATTATATATTGTATAATATATAATATATTATTATATTATATAATATAATGTTATTTTAAAATAGTTTAAGTATAAAAATCGGATATCCGATTTTATCGGATCTCCGATTTTCTAAGACAATATATTTCGACTGTGGCAGCCCATGAGTTATTTTTAACCCACGGCCTATGCGATTTTTGGAAATCCGATATCCGGTTGGATTCGAAATCTGGTTTTTCGCCCAAAAATTGCTAAAAAATACATTGAAAGGTAATATTTTTTTTTTTTTTCAATCATTTTCATTCAATTTTTGTATTTTTTTAATGTTTATTTGTTTTTTCATTGAAAATATGGTTTTTTTCATGAAAACTAGGTTTTTTTTAATTAAATACAAAATTGTTTAAATTTGTTAACTAAATTCAATTGTTTACATTCAATTAGGTTAAAAATAGGGGATAACAGTGAAAACATTGATCAAGCACAACCGCAACAAACAAACCCTCCTTTGCCAAACCCCCCCTCAATTCAAGATTTAATTGTACAAAATTTGAATGAATTGAGGGGGATTGCAGATGTATATCATAGGATCCCTCACCTAAACCCAATGTTTGATCCTTTCACGTCAATCATAAAGAGTATGGAAACCATGACTAATTAGGAGAACAATGCCACCCCTTTGTGGCAAGATTCTATGAGGGAACAATATATGGATGGCTTGTTCTATAAGGAGATCAAGGATCTCAAGATATCCAAAGCCGATATTGCCTCATTGTTTGTGAAACCCCGCACTGGTCAACCCGTAGACCAAAAAAAAAAACTTTATTTTAAATGGTGCACAAATGATGGTATTGTGAAAAACTTTTGGGATCGTTGGTGGATGGTTTTTGACAAACTACCCAACAACAATCTTGATGTCCCCTTCTACTTCATAAAAAAATTGTATGTTGAGTTTGTTTTAGGAAAACATGTGAACTATTTTGACATCCAACATTTCCAAGGTGTGGGTTTAGGTATGCCCCAAAATAGACCTAGGGCAGTCAGAGTAGTCTAAGACCCATATGTCCCCCCTTCTCCTGTTGATCCCCCACCTCTAGTGCAGCATCTAGATATCATTTGTGAGGCAACATCACGGACCCTATCAGCTATTCACTCTTTGAGTAGCCTTTTGGTTTCTCAGGCTGGGTCAGTAGGTCAACCTAGTTTTGATGGTAGTGGTGCATCTGGTGGCGCTGACATGTCGTCCTCGGCTCCACACATTTGTGTTCCCCATAGTTGTGTCATGTGTGGGCACGTATGCTTGGATCCAGTTGGACAACCTATTGATCCTCCTGTGGACAGTGCAGATTATGAGGTGCATGAGATGCACGATGCACTAGATGTTATGATACAAACTAGAAGATACATCAAGAGTCTTGCAAAGCCAAAGAGAAAACATGGAGATGAGGTAAACAAGATTAGTTAAATTATAGTTCATTTTTATGCTAACTTTTTGAATGTGAGTTATATAATATAACTAATATTAATCGTGGTTTGTTTTTTCTTGTGCAAGATCCTTCAGAGCCGAGCAGTGCTACAAAGAGAATCAATTTTTATGATCCATCAACAGTTTAGGATGTTATAGATAGTTTTGGGATGCTTACATGTCTAGTTGGCATTCATATTTTGTATATAGACATACATTTTGTTTGAGTTGGTGTTTATGCCATATTTGTATATGGACATACATTTGTAATCATTTGACATTTTCATATATACAGAAGTTGATATTTGATCATATAAATTGTTGGTCATCTATGCATGGTGTTATCATGGAAATCTTTAATCTTCATTCCAATAATTAACAATGGTTAATAATTGTTAGTTAATGAACAATAGAATTCATTTCATCATAAGTGTTGTTTGTATAATGAACAATACAATTCATTTAATGAACAATACAATAGAATTCATTTAATGAACAATACAATTCATTTAATGAATAATACAATACAATTCATTTAATGAACAATACTTGATACAATTAATTATTACCCTATGCATGATCCTATTTTGGCCCCCCACTCGGTCGAACGCTCGGGGTCATACCCTACCGGCACCTATGAACGGTCCCTTGAGCAAAGTACTAAAAATTGTCAAACTTTGATGGGCCCTAACTCAGAATTTGTGGCACTTGTGAATGATCCATTTGAACCTATGGATCCACAAGAGGGGTCCCTACAAAATCCTATCTTGGTTTTTCAATTTTCCCTATGGTTTTATTAGGGAAGCATTTTTTCAGTTGACGAAAAATCATCAGTCTCATTCAATCGAATGTTGTCGTGTGGCCAATTTCTCATTCTGCTTGTCATGATAATGAACAATCAGCTCCAACATGTCTAGTTAGGAATTATTACCATATGCATGCTCCTATTTTCCCCTCCCACTCAGTCGAACGCTCGGGGTCATACCATACCGGCGTCGTCCCTTGAAAACCCTAAGTGCTAAAAATTGTCAAACTTTGATAGGCCCTAACTCGGAATTAGTAGCACCTACAAAGAATTTGTTTGAACCTACGAGTCCATGAGAGGGGTCACTACAAAATCCTATCTCGGTTTTTCAAGTTTCCCTACGGTTTTATTAGGGCAATATTTTTTCGGTTGGGGAAAATATCGTCAATCTCATTCAATCGAATGTTGTCGCATGGCCAATTTCTTGTTCTACTCATCGTGATAAAAAATCATCAGATCCTACATGTCCAGTTAGGCATTATTACCCTACGCATGCTCCTATTTTGGCCCCCCACTTGGTCGAATGCTTTAGGTCATACTCTACCAGCGTCGTCCCTTGAGCACCCTAAGTGCTAAAAATTGTCAAACTTTAACGGGCCCTAATTTGGAATCCGTGGCACCTACAAACAATCTGTTTGAACCTATGGGTCCATGAGAGGGATCCCTAAAATATCCTATCTCAATTTTTCAATTTTCCCTACGGTTTTATTAGGGCAACATTTTTTCAATTGGCAAAAAAATTGTTAGTCTCAGTCAATCGACTGTTGTCACGTGGCCAATTTCTCATTCTGCTCGTCGTGATAATGAACCATTGGCTCCAACATGTCCAATTAGGCATTATTACCCTATGCATTCTCCTATTTTTCACCCACACTCGGTTGAACACTCGGGTTCATACCCTACTAGCGTCGTCCCTTTAGCACCCTAAGTGCTAAAAGTTGTCAAACTTTGACAGGCCCTAACTCAAAATCCGTGGCACTTGCAAACAATCCGATTGAACCTACAAGTCCACGAGAGGGGTCCCTACAAAAGCCTATCTCGGTTTTTCAAGTTTCCCTTAGGTTTTAATAGGGCAACATTTTTTCGATTGGCAAAAAAATCATCAGTCTCATTCAATTGAATGTTGTCACGTGGTCAATTTCTCGTTCTACTAGTCGTGATAACAAACCATCAGCACCGACATGTCCAGTTAGGAATTATTACCCTATGCATGCTCCTATTTTACCCCCCAACTTGGTCGAACACTCGGGGTCATACCCTATCGGTGTCGTCCTTTGAGCACCCTAAGTGCTAAAAATTGTCAAACTTTGACAGGCCCTAACTCGGAATCCATGGCACCTGTGAATGATCTGTTTCAACCTATGGGTCCATGAGAGGGGTCCCTACAAAATCCTATCTCAGTTTTTCAAGTTTCCCTATGGTTTTATTAGGGCAGCATTTTTTCGGTTGGCAAAAAAATCGTTAGTCTCATTCAATCAAATGTTGTCGCGTGGCTCATTTCTTGTTCTACTTGTCATGATAACAAACCGTCAGCTCTGACATGTCCAGTTAGGAATTATTACCCTATGCATGCTCCTATTTTTCCACCCTACTCGGTCGAACACTCGAGGTCATACCCTACCGGAGTCATCCCTTGAGCACCTTAAGTGCTAAAAATTGTCAAACTTTGACGGGCCCTAACTCGAAATCCGTGGAACCTGTGAATAATCTATTTGAACCTACGGGTCCACGAGAGGGATCCCTACAAAAGCCTATCTCATTTTTTCAATTTTCCCTATGGTTTTATTAGGGCACCACTTTTCGATAGGCAAAAAAAATCATCAATCTCATTCAATGGAATGTTGTCGTGTGACCAATTTCTCGTTCTGGTCATCATTATAATGAACCATCAGCTTTGACATGTCTAGTTAGGCATTATTACTCTATGCATGCTCCTATTATTCCCCCATGCTCAGTCGAACGCTCGGGGTCATACCCTACCGGCATCGTCCCTTGAGCACCCTAAGTGCAAAAAAGTTGTCAAACATTGATGAGCCCTTACTCAAAATCTGTGGTGCCTGTGAAAAATTCATTTGAACCTACAGTTCCACAAGAGAGGTCCTTACAAAATCCTATCTCGGTTTTTCAATTTTCCCTACGGTTTGATTAGGGCAACATTTTTTCAGTTCCCGAAAAAATCGTCAGTCTCATTCAATCAAATGTTGTCGCATGGCCAATTTATCATTTTTCTCGTCGTGATAATGAACTATCAACTCCAACATGTCCAGTTAGGAATTATTACCCTATGCATGCTCCTATTTTTCCCCCCCACTTGGTCGAACACTCAGGATCATACCCTACCCGCGTCGTCCCTTGAGCACCTTAAGTGCTAAAAATTATCAAACGTTGACGGTCCCTAACTCCCAATCCGTGGCACCTACAAATGACCCGTTTGAACCTACGGGTCCATGAGAAGGGTCCCTACAAAATCCTATCTTGGTTTTTCAAGTTTCCCTACGGTTTTATTAGGGCAGCATTTTTTGGGTTGGCGAAAAAATCGTCAGTCTCATTCAATCAAATGTTGTCGCGTGGCCAATTTCTCATTCTTCTTGTCGTGATAATGAACCATCAACTCCAACATTTCCATTTAGGCATTATTACCCTATGCATGCTCCTATTTTGGCCCCCACTCGGTCGAACACTTGGGTCATACCCTATCGACGTTGTCCCTTGAGCACCCTAAGTGCTAAATATTGTCAAACTTTGATGGGCCCTAACTCAGAATCCGTGGCACCTCCGAATGATCCGTTTGAACCTACGGGTCTAGGAGAGGGGTTCCTACAAAATCCTATCTTGGTTTTTGAATTTTCCCTTAGGTTTTATTAGGGCAGCATTTTTTTGGTTGGCAAAAAAATCGTTAGTCTCATTCAATTGAATGTTGTCACGTGACCAATTTCTCATTCTGCTCATCATGATAATGAACCGTCAACTCCAACATGTCTAGTTAGGCATTATTACCCTATGCATGCTCATATTTTTCCCCCCCACTCATTCGAACACTCAGGGTCATACCCTATCGGCATCGTCCCTTGAGCACCCTAGGTGCTAAAAATTGTCAAACTTTGACAAGCCCTAAATTGGAATCTGTGGCACTTGTGAACGATCCATTTGAATCTATGAGTCCATGAGAGGGGTCCCTACAAAATCCTATCTCGGTTTTTCAAGTTTCCCTTAGGTTTTATTAGGGCAGAATTTTTTGCAAAGTTGGCAAAAAAATCATCACTCATTCAATGAAAAATATAGATAAACAAGCATTACACTGTAGACACATAATGATCATCAATATTTTCATGTATTGTATACACATAATTACTATTATACTTGCATGTGACATCCATGAAGGGATATGCAAACATGATTTTTTTTCATTTTCAATACTACACCAATTTACTCATGTACAGATACATTGTATATCATCAATATAACTAAACCAATGTGCTCATGGACATTGTATATCATCATAACAAAGTTACATCAATTCACATCCATATACAAATATAACATCCCACTTCATCTGCATCAAACATCGTCATGTCCTAAGAGAAAAGCTTATGTACAACAATGCCTGCATATAAATGAAGACCAAAATAAGTAACTTTGAAGAAAGACGCATGTTGATTAAAGCCCTTCTCACTGCATTTCTCTGCATGGTTGAAGACAATGGTAGATATGGTTATTTCTAAATAGCAATACGTTCACTTGACTTAGTGTTTATGCACAAAATTTAATCTCATTAATGCACAAAGGAATATGTACCATCACCAAGAGAGGGTCTTGTCAACAGTGAATGATCTAGCATGAACCTGTATTTGTAAGAATTGTTAGTCTACACATAAAATGCATGGATAAACATAAAGGCTTTATGATAATCACTTCAACTGAAATGCATGATAATAAATAAAAAGGAGAGATTATGTACCATAAAAATACTTTTTTTTCGAATTATATCAACATAACCCACTATGTTGACGCAAAAATCATAATGTGATACTATTGTATATCATCAAAAAAGACCTACATGAGCATAAAGGTTTTGTGATAATTATATCATCAAAAATTATCAAAAAGTGTTGTCTAATAACAAAAATTGTAAAGCTCATCAAATGCATGATAATAAGTCGTGTTGCAAAAATATGTCTCTTCCAATTATATCGAGTGTACCCACTATGTGCATGCAAAAACCATGTTGCCAAAAAAAATGTTCATCAATAGACCTGCATTTTGAACACATCCTTAATATACACGTAATAAACTTGAATATTAAGGTTTAATGATCATTGTTTGAAATGAAATGCATTATAAAAAAAAATAAGGCATCATTAAATACCTACTACTCAAGTATGCGTGAAGGGTAACCTCTTTGCTTAAGAGTATCTAGTATTGCTTCATGACCAGTAGTAGTTACTGTCCATAGCTCTTTGGTCTTCATTTTTGCTTGATGCTTCATCAACGTGACAATTGTAGCTATAATAAGGTGTGAATACATTATAATGGTTTTGTGTCTCTCATAGTCTTCAAATGCAAGTATGTCATTCTTTCTAATCATGTATGTTTGCAACCGAGTTCCCATAACAACAACTAAACCTGTAGGATATGTGAACCCATCATCAACTATCATTGGTTGTGTTAGCTTTTGCTTTCCCTATACACATCGTGCTAACCAACATTCTAATCTCTCTTCATTCCCTTGTGATGCAACAACTGCAAAAACATGTCCTAGTTGTACAAGATCTAATAGATGGTCATACTCAAGTGAACTTTCCATGTCATCATTTGACAAGGATATTGTTTGAGATAAAGGAGTTAGATATTGGGGAACCCACTTATCAACCCACTCACTTGACTTGCACTGATCCCAATCACACCGAACACAATTCTGACAAAAAAATGATAACGCTCATGTCCAAATGGTCCATGTACTTGCATCTGAGCTGAGAAATGAATGCATCTTTGAAGAATCTTTAATTGTTTGACAATCCAATCTATCTCCCACTATGCCCTCCTCAACCAACCAAAAGAATCTGGTCACTGCTGAATCAAGAGTACCTCCATGTGACAATGCTTAACTACACCAATCAACAATAGAGCATGCATCAAAGAAATTTGCACCTGAAATACTCAATTTCTCCTTAACTAGAGCTCTCTTCAAACATGCACTTGCTCCATCATGCTCCCCCTCCCCATGCATTGCCTCAAAAAACACCAAATATGAGGTATACTCCTCTCTACATGCATTCTACTCAACAAATAAAACATACGGGCATTCTTGAATTGACCCATACAGTTATCTGACCATATGATATGCTGATCAATTACAATATCTTTCTCATGCAAGAACTCAAAAAAATTCTCGAAAGAATGTTGCACATACTCGAAGGATTGTGATCTATCATCACTCATATAAAAAGGATACTCCCTGATTATCTTCCTATCCTCTTTTGTACTATCAGGAGCATGTCTATATATAATGTGAACAAAAATAGCAATCTAGATTGAATTGTAGTACTAAGACTGTACCTCATTCTATGGTTGCAATGTATAGTTCTCTACAAAATCAACCACGGATACAATAGTGCCAATCGGGAAAGAGTTCTTACACATCCTGAACTGTTGATCCAACCACTGAGACCTATGGGTGTGCCTTGCATACTTGTAGAAAATATTTTTCTTAAAATCCAAAATAAAATCAACAATACTCACTTCTCTTGAGACTAATTCACATCTAAAACCTTCACCTCTACTTTTCAAAGTATATTTCATTGTCTCATATCTTTTTTTCTCAACATAATTATTTCCAAACTCGTGTTCGCTACCCTCATGAAAACATGAACCAAACTTTGACAACCCACCACATTCTAAGCACTTCTCATTTAAACAATAATTTCTATAGAAATAGCAGCCATCATCTCTAGGGCATAAAAATAGATCTTGCAAGTCACTTGATGATCTTAGAAATAGCATTACACCACACTCCTGTAAAATCTCATTAGTATGCATCATAGAATGAATATGACATAAAAGTTCATGGTACGTTAAAAACTTCACATGGTACTTGCAACAACAAGTATTACGAATCTTAAGAGGAACACAATAAAATGGCTTCAAAGATTCAAAGGCCCTTTGTGATATTTGCAAAGTTGGATGCACTTCACAAAAAAAATTGTACAACATTGTTTGGCTTGATTCCAAGAAACGTTTGGGATGCGGTGTGCAGTTTGGGTTGCCGATTCTCAATTTCAAAACATCCTTTACATTGGGTGACACTCTAGAATTAGAGTGCCAAAATTGTTGAATCTCCTCCTTCACATTGTCAGTCAACTTTCTATCAACACATGGAAGCCTCCCACCAAAAGCCCATGTATCTTGTTGAAGTGGATCATCAAGTCTTTGTCTTCGTGCAAGTGCTTTATCCAAAGTTTTATGGTTTATGTTAAAATCAACACAAGTTTGCCTCATTTGATGAGCCTTCCTCAATTAATGGCTTACTAAGGAGGTTGTAATCACTCTTCGAGCGGCTCTCTTATCTCTTTCTTTGGTATTCTTTCCAATAGAATTAAGAGCGTCAAATAGATTTTTGGAAACAATAGAATTTCTCTCCATCTTCTTGTTCATACAAATCTTCAATTTGTTTAGCAATGGTCTCATCTTTATCATCTTTAGCAATTGAACAAAGAGTTGGCATTACTCAGTCAATGTCTTATTGCTAAAATTTTGGTTGAAAAGTTGTGTAGCCCACAACTGAATGGTTCTTGTTGACCTCTTGCCTTCAAGATTCATAATAATATTCTCATCGATTTCAAGTAACCATTTTGGGGTTCTTGAAGGTCTTGGATTTGGAATTTTTCTTTTATCCATGAGAGGTTCTTCAATTCTAAAGTAATTAGGTGTTACATATTGTTCACTTGGTTGAGCAATTCCACCTTCAATGTTAACTTTTTCCACATTTTCACCTCCAATGTCAAAATTTTCCACATGTTCACCTCCAATGTAAAAAATTTCCACATGTTCACCTCCTATGTCAAAATTTTCCACATGTTGAGCATTTTCCTTATCACTTTCAGCATTTTCAAAATTTTCACTTTCAAAATCTACATTTTCATTTTCAATAACTTGTGACACATTTTCAAATTCAATTTCATCTTTACTTGAAGTAACATTAGCAATATTTAACATACCTTGTCTTCTCCTCCTATGACCTTCTCTATCTCTTTCTCTATACACTTTAATTTGGTCATTTGACCGTTTTCTTTTGTGTTTAAACTTCTGACGACTACTACTCCCCATTTACCTCCACAAAGATGCTCCTAAATGATTGTCAATGTAAGATTTGACTTTAAGAATCTCTCAAAAGCAAAAATTTGTCTCCACCTATCTAAAAACCTGTGATCGTTGATAGAAAAAAGAATATGCAGACTGTGGGCCGTTGGAATCCACAAAATGGCCCACACGGTTCTTTTTTTATTTACAAAAATCGAATATCCAATTTTAATGTATAAATTTGTGGTCCCAAAAAATTTTCCCGTTGCTGCCTTTTTTTTACTGTTGCCACATTAATGGCAATGAAAGAAATCAGATATCCGATAAAATCCGATATCCAATTTTATTGCTCATATTTAGAGAGAGATAGATTATGGGAAAGGGGGAGAGAGAGAGAGAGAGAGAGAGATTAGGGGAGAAAGAGAGATTAGGGGAGAGAGAGAGAGAGGAGAAGAGGGAGAGAGAGAGATTAGGAGAGAGAGAGAGAGAGATTAGGGGGAGAGAGAGAGAGAGAGAGGAGAAGAGGGAGAGGGAGAGAGAGACATATGGTCATATTGTGTCCTAAGGGGTCATATGGTGTCTTAAAGGGGTCATATGACACAATATGACCCATAACAACACAATTTGGTGTCTTAAGGGGTCATATGGTGTCCTAAGGGGTTGTAGGACACAATAGGACTCATAACGACATGAGGTCCATTGACAAGTGCTTCATTGCATGAAAATTTGTGGTGGCAATACAATCATTCGAAAATGACTAGTGTTGATATATGAAAAAAGAAAAAACATCAGCGTTAATGTGGATGAAAATACCTTTCACATGATAAAATTGTGCAACACTCCGCTGACATTTAAATAGATTTAAGTTCAATTTATGATTGAGTTCTTTAGAATGGTCTTTGTTAACTATAGGAAATTAATAATATTTGTTATTAAATTTGGTAGGGTATTTCATCTTTATCTATTAGGTGGAGAAAGATATTCTAAGAAATATGTGTTGATGCTATATGTAAAGTTTGTGTATTCATAATTAGATTATTATACTACTATGATTTTAAATTCTAAAGTTTATAAATAATACATTTCAAATTAACCTTCAATTAAATGAATCCAGACTTTAATTCTTTATGAGTTGTTACTATTTTTTATGTATTGGAGAGGCCAACTCATATGAGTTTAATGCGTTACGTGTTAAATTAATTTCAAAAACTATAGGATACTTAAATAATATAATATGATTATATTGATTAGCAAGAGTGTAAATCTTTTAAGTAATATGTTCTAGATAAATGTCCTTGTACTTATTAATGTCATGGTGATGAAATGATATTGATATAAGAGTTTAGATGGACATCAAAAACTAATGTAGAAATCCAAAATTGACCTAGAAATCAATAAATTAACTTTCTATTATGTTTGTTCAAGCCAAGGATAATGGTAATGTGAAGATTGGTAGTGTCACTTTTATGGTAAATTGGTGAAGACCATCACGAAGGTGACCAAGAATGGTGTTTCTTTCCCTAAGAAACATAAAGGGAATCATAAGAAGGATTTTGATTGGTTCTTTGAACCAGGTGAAGGGGTATCAAGACTTCAAAGCAATTACAATAGGAAGGAGTTACTTGCTATTTGGAGGACGCAGCTCTATTATGTATAAGGTACTTCACCCTCGATGGCAAGAAAAGGAGGTTCCATCGGTAGATCTTTCCCATGTGTTAAACCATATCTGTCATGGGGTAAGAATGAATTTTTCCTTCTAGGTTAAATCATCTTTGTCTCAATCTATTTCTAAAGGGGCATTGTTAAAAGTAAACCCCTCTCCATCAGGGCCTTATATGTAGATTGTACAATTACCACCTAACTTTGACCCCCTTTGATCGGCTCCCTTCTATTGAGATTAGTTCCACCTATGACCCCAATTGATATGTGGAACTTATTGTGACTCCCTTTAATTCTGGAAAAGTTTTCTCATTTGTGTTCTAAAATGTGCATTAGGAAAAACACTGCTAGAATGGCCAAATTTAAGGTGATAGCCAGCACTAAAAAGGACCAAGATGTCTATGTTCAGCATGAGATGCAACAAAATATGGAGAATGTTGACTATTCAGGCTTTGAGTCTCTGTCCTTAGATGATTTGGACTCCTCAGACATGGGGTTGGATTAGTCCCCTCCTAAAATAATGCTATTCCTATCCCTCCACCCATAAACCCTGCTTCCTCTGCTAATACCAAACCCCCAAGCTCAATCTTTGTCCTAACTTAAATTCTTAAGGACCTACATGAGGATGTGCAAAGACAGGACAACCTATTAAAATGGTTGTATGTGTAGATGAATGTGGCCATAAAAAAGATCAATCGATTTGAAGAAGTGATCGAGGCGGAGGTGAGGGCTAACACTTGGGTCGATGATGTGGATGATGACAGAGTCTGGAGAACTACCAATGATCTTGTTGGCATTATGGGGCAGTTATATAAAGTGGATGGCAAGATTGATGATTTGGATTCCAAGATTATAATGGTAGTGACCAAGCTCGTGTTGGAAGAGGTCAAGAAAACATAGGAGGCCCTTAAAAAGAAAATTGAGGAGGCTAACCTTGCATGTAGCATTGCAGTTAGTAAGCACAATGCCTCCTTATAGGCTATTCATGATGAAATGGAAAAGAGGAGGGCAAAGAAAAGAAATTGCATGGAGTCCCTGGCTGCTAGTTCTGGTCCCATGGCTTCCTATGTCAAAGTCACTCTTGACTTTGTGTCGGTTTCCTCTAGCTCTGGCATTGAGTCCAGTAAAAAAGTTTCTTTCTCAAATAAAGTGCTTAGTTTGTGCCAAGATTGGCAAGGAAAGGGTTCCCCCATGTAGTGGATCATCTCTTTGTGTTTGTCCTAGGTGACAGTTTTGTGTTTTTTGGTTGTCTCAGTTTGCTCTGTTTTCTTGTCTTTTGGTTTAGCTGATGCTTTTTTGTTCACCCTACTAGATTTTTGTTGTATGTGGTGGGGGGGTTTTGTTGGTTGTGCATCCCTCATGCACTCTAGGTGTCGCTTTGCAGTTATGTAATCTTACGGGCCTATCCTGCTTTTATTAATAAAAACTTGGAGAAAGCTTTATCAACTTAGAAAAAATATCAAATGACCTACTTTGTCATATGTGTATAATAATAGCAGTGCTTATTTGATACATATCAATGATATGTATAAGACTGTGAGGATAAGTTGGTATTGCGTATTTAATTCATATCAAAAAATTGTTATTGAGAATTAATGGTGCTACCTACATGGAATCCATTGCATTACTTAAAATATGCAACATGGAGGAGTAATGTAATGAGGAAACATAGGGTGAGAGCAGGAGAGGTCGTCTAAAACAATAATGTGGTGAGGAAGGCATGATTTGGAAGTCCAAACTTCTTTAGCTACTTCTACTGGAAAAGTTGTTTGTACTGGCTTTCTTTGTTTTTCGTGTGATATTTTCTGTGAAATGGCATCTCTGTGTGTTGTGAAATAAATGGTGAACCCTAAATATGGCGTAAGTGAGCTATTTTTTGTGTCTTGTTCAGTTTTGGGATCTCCGCGGCTCCTAGATTTGGTGGCTAGATCTTGTAGGGTTTCGATGACTGTGATGCTTCCTCATAAAGCCAAGAAAGTTTGAAGTGTCATGCTTCATTTCTTCTACAATTTTCTCTTTGATGAGATTTCAAGCATTAAAAAGAGTAGAACTGATAATATAATATCCAAGATCTTTCCGAGTGAAATGATAAAGTTTCACAATGCATAACATTTAAAGACACGAGAGCTAAAAAGATGATATTTCCAGAGTCTATTTCTAGATGGAATGTAGAGAAACCAGAAGGCCTTTTAGCTGAGGTAAGGAAGGCTCAAGATTATGTATGCAAATTGCCGCATCGTATCAGAAGACTTGAAGAAAGAGCTCAAGACTATGTAAATCAAGGCCAAAAATATGGTTTCAGTTGGATATTCAACAGAGAAGTGGTGCTTCTATGAAAAGTAGTGCTACTATGAAAGGTTCAAAAATTAGAAATTATATGATATAATATATTATAGTTAACTATTATTTCTTAGAGGTTGTTCTGAATAAATAAAATTGGGAGAGGTGCGAGGTGAAATTCACAAATACTAAAACCACCAAAACTATAAAATAGTTCTTAGAAATTGTTAAATGATCATTTGAACGCTATATATTATTAGTCCTGCATTGATATCTGGAAAAAATAAAGGATCAAATATGTTTCAATGTTTACAATTACATTCTATTTTATTATCAAAATCAAGATTTCATAATTTTTGGCTGGGAAAGTATCAATTTTCTAGGTGATTTATTGATTTTTGTGAAAATAAATCTAAAAAAAAAGAGAAAGTGAAAAATCAAACATATATCATTATAAAAACTTTAGGTAACCGTAATGTGTATTGCTCTATGCCACAACAATGCATGTCTAAAACAAATGTGTCTATCACCAGGCCATTTTGGTAGAAAAGTGTGGAATATTTGTGTCTCTATATTTTCAATTAAAAATGCATCAGCTCTACATGACCATCAACAAAAACAAGAATATTGAGCAGTGAAAGTGGGTTTCAAATTTTTTGTAGAGAAAATGCCAAATTACTTGTGAAAATATGCATACAATCCAATCATTGGGGAGCTTGAACCTATGAACAATATAGCATTTATCTCAATTTCATTCTTTTAACTCATAAGATGATAAATAGATTTTGATTTGGTGTTTGGTTCCTTAGTAGGTTTGGTCAACAAGATTTGACTGTCTACATTGGATATACAATATAAAGTTTACATTTACATTAACTATATACATTCAATTTATTTATGTTGTAGATGATTTTGGGAAAGTGAGAAATGCTTTATTTGGACATTTATAAATATTTTCCTTAGTTTCGACTTGATACAAGTCTGAAGGTTCTTAACATCTGTGTATTTGTACATATTGTAAGGCTTTAGTTATGTATTCAATTGTGTCCTGGCAAATTATAATTTCATCAATATTGCAATGAAGTGTTCAACTTTGTCCAAGTGTGTCATCATGATCCTATCATTATTGAAGCAATATCCTTGTGATATAAGGCTCACTTTAAGATTTCTATTTCTTTTGGGATAAAAAATAAGGTACACTTTGAGAATTCTATTTGTCTTAGGGTCAACAATCCTTCTAGAATTATTAATAAGTCAGTTTAAGAGGGCCCAACATAAGACCGACACACCTAAAAAATCAACGCTTGAGTACTTGATACTTTAACTTCCTATCATTATTGAAGCAATATCCTTGTGATACAAAAGAAAGCCCACTTTAAGAATTCTATCTATCTTAAGTGAAGAATAAAATTAGGGTCAACAATCCCTCTAGAATTATTAATAAGTAGGTTTAAGAGGACCCACCATGAGCCGGGCACACTAAGCAGTCAACAATCCTTCTAGAATTATTAGGGTACTTATTTAGATACTCCTTTAGCTTCTTCTTGTACTAAAGCTGTTTGCACTGGTTTTTGGTGATTTGATTGTCTTCTGTGAAATGGCGGCCCCTAGTTTGGTGATTTGATTGTCTTCAACAAATTCTTCAGGTTTTATTTGTGCTAAACTTGGAGGATCTTCGCAGACTGCTAGATCTCACGGGATCTCGATGACTGCGACACTTTCTCGGAAGACCAAGTAAGTTTGCAGAGAAATTTTAAATCCTAATATTGAAGTCTCAAGTTTTATGTTAGATAGATTGGTCGTGAGTTTCTAATGCGATGTATTTCATTCCCAGGGAAGTTGACAAGGGTAAAAATCATTTTCACATACGTGATGTTCATGAACAAGTGCTTCATTCCATGCTGCCTCAGAAGATTGAAATTTTTAAATCACTCGAGGGTTGGGTAGAAGAGAATGTTTTTACCCATTTAAAACACGTCGAGAATTCCTGGCAGCCACAAGACTTTATGCCTGATCCTGCTTCTGAGGCCTTTATCCATGACATTAAAGAGCTACGGGAGCGAACCCTTGAATTGCCGGATGACTATTTAGTTTGTTTAGTGGGGGATATGATTACAGAGGAAGCATTGCCTACTTATCAGACTATGCTTAACACTTTAAATGGAGTGCGTGATGAGAGTGGTGCCAGTCCCACTTCTTGGGCTGTGTGGACTCGTATGTGGACAGCTGAAGAGATCAGACACGGTGATCTTCTCAATGAGTATCTTTACTTGTGTGGCCGTGTCGACATGAGACAGATTGAAAAGACCATACAGTTCCTTATTGGATCAGGAATGGTAAGCATTCATCATCTTTCTAATATTTTTCACTGATTTTTGCAATACAGCCATTAGAAGATGACTAGGGTTGATATATGACAGAAGACAACATCAGCCTTAATGTGGATGGTTGTATTGCAACCATTAGAAAATGACTAGGGTTGATATATGACAGAAGACAAAACATCATCGTTAATGTGGATGAAAATACCTTTCATAGCAGAAAACTGTGCAACACTCCATTGACATATGCATTAGTGTTAATGTGGATGAAAATACCTTTCACAGGAGGATTAATGTGATGAGGAAACGTAGGGCGAGAGGAGGGGAGGTCGTCTAAAACAGTAATTTGGTGAGGAAAGCATGATTTTGAAGTCTGATATTTTCTGTAAAATGGCATCTGCGTCTGTTGTGAAATGCATGGTGACCCCTAAATATGGCGGAAGTGAACGGTTTTCTATGTCTTATTCGGGATTTAGTGACCCTAAACTTGGAGGATCTCGCAGAGTTCCTCGTAAGGCCAAGTTAGTTTGAAGTGCCATGTTTCATTTCTTATACATTTTTACCTTTGATGAGATTTCATGCATTTAAAAGAGTAGATCTGATAATATCTAAGATCTTTCCGAGTGAAAATGATAAAGTTTCAGAATGCTTATTTGTCAAATAAGTATCACAAAAATAGGTGTCAATATTACAAATGAAGCTAGTCTCAAAGAATAGCCTTCATAGAGAATTTCTCGTGAGGTGACTCAAACACTTATTATAACTCATTCAAGCAGCAACATCAAATACTTGAATTATTTAGACTTTAGATCTTTTAAAATGAAAGTATTTTTGAATTATTTAGACTTCAGATCTTTTAAAATGAAAGTATTTTTACTATAGGCTATTAGAATTTATCTCAGTGCATTTTGTTAATTTTCCCTTTGATCAATTATAATTTTATAGGGCAACATCAGCACAGCATGATTAACTTTGTTCAATCAATGGCTTAGATTTCACTTGATAGAAGAATGAATAGGGTTTTGTTTTGATTTGGGACATTTGCCAAGGTTTCTTTTCTTTTGGGGACATTTGCGAGTTAAATATATACTCTAATGCATCCATGGTCAAGAATTTTCATGGGGAATTGATGGTTAGAGTTATTAAGAATTGGATACAAAAATAGGCTTCAATATTACAAAAGAAGATAGTCTCAAAATAAAATACTAATGATGAGACTCTAAGACTTATTATAATTAATTCAAGTTGCAACTTCCAATACTCAAATTATTTAGATTTAGATAATTGAATTCCAACAAATAATTATAAGATAGTAATTTCAATCTAGGCTACTAAAATTTACATGAAATTGTTTTTTTTATATTTCATTTGGTGATTTATATATGAGGTTTACATAATTAGTTCTTAATAAATTTTGACCTATGTGTGGACCAACACTTTATCGGTACAATAGGAGTAGCCTTGAACACCCATCAAGAAGGTTTTTGAATAAGGAATACGTCTAATATAATTTTATACTTTATTTTAATCGTTAAGGAGCCGAAACCAAATCGTTTTTTACTTGAGCTATGAACCAATGAGACCTTATTTTTGAGGGACCTCATCCTCATATATGTTCGGCATTAAAACCTTTATATTTATTTTTATATTGAACAACATACAAAATATTTTTATGAAACAATATGGTTATTGTTTGCATTAATTAACAAGTTAACAATAACATAAAAGTCAAATATAATAGAAATAAAGGAAAAAAGTATTTGAAAATAAATGCATGGGAATTTGGCCCCACCTCCATGTAGGATGTACAAAGGAAATACAATGAAAGATGAGAATAACTTAGGTAATAATTAATTAACAAATGAAAACAAGGAAACAAGAAAGATGTAAAAGGCGATAAATAGTGATTTTATCTCACCCATGAATTTAACTTTGTAAAGGTACATTCTTAAGCACTATCTCTCTACCCCATTTAGTTGGTTACATGAAATAGTAGCCTATTTAGCATAAACTAGTTAAATAATTTAGCTCTATAAATACTGTTTAAAGATGATGGAATTATGAAAGATATGTGCAATAATGTTTCTTATTGTCATATGACTCATGAGTTGAAATCTTATATTTTTATTATCTAATCATTTTAATATTTTTAAAATATTAAAAATTGATTTAAAAAATTCATATATAAGATAATTAGATATAGTGAAATTGATAGTTGAAATTTAAAACTAAATGATAAATAAGTGTTTTCTTGTGTGGATTTAAGCTTAGAGAATGGAAATCATAGGGTCTTTCTAAAAATTTAGATTATTTTTCTTCCAAATATTTATTGATGTAAACAAAATGCAATATTCAAGAAGTTTGTCTTACCATCCATATTAAATAGTTTCCTTATCTAGTTGTAGACATGTAAATTCAATGAACTTGCTAAAGAAACATAGTCCAAGTTCAATGCATTGGTCTTTAGACATTTATCTATTTTTTTCCACTTTATTATTCATAGATTCTTTTGGAGGGTTATATAACAGATCATATATGAATTATAGATTTTGATTAAGCTAGTAAGCCACTTCACTATGCATGTTTTGGACAACTTGAGTACTCCCAACTCCTAAAAAATATTTTATCATTTTCATAAATGTGTATGAATTGATTTGTTGAAGATCTTGGGGGAAATTTGAAAGTTACTAAACACTTGGTGTTAATAAAAATTTGATCTAACCCAAGTAAAAGCACCTACACTCTTTGCATATATATATATATATATATATATCTATATATATATATATATATATATATATATATATATATATATATATATATATATATATATATTTGGTACTTATAGTATTGATTGTTATAGCTTAATTTAAATATGCTATGAATGGTCCTTATTACTAAGTAAATATTCATTTAATTTTTTCTTGTGGTGTTGATTTTAATTTGAGTGCCTACAAATAAACTATGAGTATTTTAGCACAGAATATTGTGTGTTAGTGTACACTTCTTATTCCACCTAGACATCCACATAGGCTTTTAAGCCTAGTTAAGTGACTTGACACCTACATTCATGAGGTGTTCAGTTAGTTATAGGTTTGTGAGTGGTGTCAAATGAGCTTCAACACATCACCCTATTTCCTTGGGTTGTTTTAGCCACCACTCATAGTTGAAGGAGTCTATCCCTCTTTTGGTGGAGGCACTCCCACCTATTTGTACACATCTTCTTTCCAAATTCATTGGTAGACTTTGTTCAATTTCATGTTATTATGTTCTTGTGTTTTGTCTTCATTGGATTATGGATTTCACATTAGAAGCCCATTTGACACCACTCACAAAATCTAACATGATAGTTGAAGGAGTCTATCCCTCCTTTGGTGGAGGCACTCCCACCTATTTGTACACATCTTCTTTCCAAATTCATTGGTAGACTTTGTTCAATTTCGTGTTATTATTTTCTTGTGATTTGTCTTCATTGGATTCTGGATTTCACATTAGAAGCCCATTTGACACCACTCACAAAATCTAACATGATAGTTGAAGGAGTCTATCCCTCCTTTGGCGGAGGCACTCTCACCTATTTGTACACATCTTCTTTCAAAATTCATTGGTCTGCTTTGTTCAATTTCTTGTTATTATGTTCTTGTGATTTGTCTTCATTGAATTTTGGATTTCGCATTATGGATCAACATATAATAGTTCACTAGTAGATCTAGTTGACAAGATTTGACTATAGATATTGGATATACAATATATTGTTTACACTTACACTAATTATATATTTTAGATTTATGTAATATTGTAGGTGATTTTGGGAAAGTGCGAAATGCTTTATTTGGGTGCTCACAAATATTTTCCTTAGTTCTGACAAGTTCCTAGCATCTGCACATTTGTATAGGTTACAGAACTCTACTTTTGTATTCAATTGTGTTCTAGCAAATTATAATTTAATTGTCAATGAAGTATTCGACTTTGTGTATTCAATGATATCCTAGCAAATTATAATTTAAATGTCAATAAAGTATTTAACTTTGTCCAAGCTTATGATCATGATCATATTATTATTGAAGCCATAAGACCCACTTTAAGAATTATATTTGTCATAGGGTAAACAATTCTTCTTGTGCAAGTTTCCAATGTAATGTATTTCATTCTAGGGAAATTGACAGTCATTAGAAAATGACTAGGGTTGATACATGATAGATGATTTAATCCATTTCACAGGAGAAAACTATGCAACACTCCATTGTATCTATGTTGCCAAAAATATGACGAGCCAACCTTGTTTCACATTTCAACAGCAGTGTGTTTCTCGTCGCCAATGCCCGTTTCCAGCAAGAAAATGCGTTTCGAGGATGTTTACAGTTTGCCTCCTATAATCGTTTATGAGGGGTCCTTTTATCCTTATGATTTATGGGCTCTCCACTCTGCATGTGAAACTTTCTCAGATCTTGAGTATTTAAAAATGCGGTCTTTCACTTAGTCTTTGTACCAATTACTGCAAGTGTAGTAAAGTAATTTATTTTTTACTGATTTGACATTGATAGTTTGGTTTTTGAGGCATTTGAAATCGCATCTCTCATAAATTAACAAGTAGATGCATGCACTACCAATATGACATGCAAATCGTAGTTATCTCGATATATCATAGTGTATGACTTGCAAATAATAGTTATATTAACCATATAGCCTCCATAGGCTATAATTTGCATTCAAAAAATATCTCTTTCTATATATATATATATATTTTATTTTGTTATAAAATGATTGAAATGAAGATTATAAATTACAAATTGATTCAAAGAATTTCAAGAAGAGTTTTAAGAATTGGTGTTTCAAATTAGGTATGTTTATTTCTTCCCTTCATTAATATATCAATCATTTTTTTTTTGGTATAAAATAAATTTTAGAACATGAATTGATCTGTTAAAAAATGGATGGTGCTTTTTCAAATCCCTTTATGTTCAAATGACAAAGTCAATCCACAAACCCCACAAAATGTAACAAAAAAAAGAGAGAATTTGAGCAAAGGTTGTGGAAGATTGTCATAATAATAGGAAATTATATAGGAGGAAATTATGGCAATTCTAGAAGCAGGCAATCGATGTGCCCACATTGCATGACAAACAAGGCTAGTTCAATCGCATGAGTTCAATATCATTTGTTGGGGGTTGGAAAGAAAGAACAAATAGTTGTTTGTAATAAAATTCCAAAAGGAGAAAGATACGATTTAATCAGAGTTTTAATTTTGATAGTCTTTAAAATCTACGGAGAGACAATTAACATATTCTCAACTAGGGATGCCACCATTTTCAAGTGCTTCTTCTATCTCTATTTATGAATCTCAAATTGGGAAAATGTTTGATGCTACAGAAAAAAAGAATGTAGATGTTGCTATTAGATGACTTTTCTTTGGTTGCATAATACCATCAACATAACTAGGTCTCTTTTATGGAAAGAGGCTATGAGGATGGTCAATAATACACCTAAAGGGTATGTTCCTTGAAGTTATGAAAAACTTTGCACTATTATTTTAGATTATGAGAAGAAACACATTGAAGAAAGGCTAAGAGACATTAGAGATGGTCATATATGGGTGTTTCTATAGTTTTAGATGGTTGGATTGATATTGCACATAGACCACTAATTAATATTCTTGTTTCTTCACCTAAGGGTACAATGTTTATCAAATTGCATGATACTTCTGCTCATGTGAAAGATGCAACATATACAATAAGCCTTTTATCAAATTGCATGATACTTCTGCTCATGTGAAAGATGCAACATATATGATAAGCCTTTTATCAAATTGCATGATACTTCTGCTCATGTGAAAGATGCAACATATACGATAAGCCTTTTTAAGAAGCAATTGAATAGGTAGGGAGAAATAATGTGCAAATTATAACTAATAATGCTTCAAATAATGTTTTGGAAGGGGAGAGAATTATAGATGAATATTCAAACATTTTTTGGATACCATGTGCAGTTCATTGCATGAAATTGCTTCTTAAATATTTGCTTAATAAGCTTCTTTGAATTGACTGGTTTTATTTTTCCATAGTACTGGGTTTTGAGAAAGTTATCCTTTGAGTATGCTTAAATCAAAAATATCTTTTGAATGTGTTTTCTCAATATTCCACTAGGGTTTTCAATCCTTATTACAAACATTAGATAAAGTTTCTTGATTAAAAAAAAAGAGAGAAAAGAATGATGAAAAAAGAAAAGAGTGAAAAGTGAAAGATCTGCAAAGTAATGTAATTAATCTTATATTGGTCTTTTGTATTAGTAATAGTTATGATAAGATTTTGTAGTCCATTGTAGCCAACAATTATAGGCATACCATGTTTCTCTTATAGATTATGTATTTTTGGGTTCATATATTTTAATCTTTCTCTCTAATTTTGTACTGAATTTCTTTTTATGCAAATATTAAATAAGCATATTAACGATAAATATAAATTAGAAACATCTGTTCCTGAACCTCACGATTCAAGAACTAATTTACCCTTTTCAACTTCCCTGGGAAAGAAATACATCGCTTTAGAAACTCCCCATCAATCTATCTCACAGAAAACTAAAGATAGTAAGATTCATCTCCACTAGAAATAGACTGGAAATATCATATTTTTAATTCCCGTTTCTTTAAATGTTAAGCATTGTGAAACTTTATCATTTCACTTGGAAAGATCTTAGATATCATATCATCTGGTCTACTCTTTTTAATGCCTGAAATCTCATCAAAGGGAAAAATTTATAAGAAATGAAGCATGTCACTTCAAACTTGCTTGGCCTTATGAGAAAGTATCACAGTCATCGAAACCCTCCAAGTTCAGGGCCACTAAAACCCAAGAAAGACACAGAAAATAGTTCACTTCCGCCAATGTAGGGATCACCATTCATTTCACAACAGACGCAGATGCCATTTCACAGAAAATATCACACCGAAAACAGAAAAAAATAAGTACAAACAACTTTTCCAGTAGAAGTAGCTAAAGAGGTTTGGACTTCCAAATCATGCTTTCCTCCCCACATTACTGTTTTAGATGACCTCCCCTCCTCTCGCCCTAGGTTTACTCATCACATTACTCCTCAATGTTGCATATTTCAATGGAGTGTTGCACAGTTTTCTCCTGTGAAAGGGATTTTCATCCACGTTAAGGCTGGTATTTTTTCTTATGTCATATATCAACCCTAATCATTTTCTAATGATTGTATTTCCATCACAAATTTTCATGGAAGGAATCATTGGTTCATGAACCTCACGTATTTGATAATGATTTTTACCCTTGTCAACTTTTTCAAGAATGAAATCCATCGCTTTAGAAACTCGAACCAGAAGAATAGTTGACCCTAGGACAAATAGATCCTTAAAGTGGGTCTTACTTTATGGCTTCAATAATAGGTTCATGATTGTAAGCTTGCACAAAGTTAAACACTTTATATACTTTCTCTCTTGAATATCCAGCTGAAACCACATTTCTGGCCCTGTTTTACCCTTCCTTGAGCTCAATTTGCATACATTATCTTGAGCTTTCCTTCCTTCAGCTGAAAGGCATTCTAGTTTCTCCCCATTCCATGTCTTCAACAAGAATTCCAAGATATCCGCATAGTCCCCTAACTTTTGTGCAACAACTAAAAAGTGCTCAAACAAATTGTCATCCTTCCCTTTCTTGAGCTCTTTCTTCAAACCTTCTCATACAAACCTTCTTTCCCTCATCTACAAGGCCTTCTAGTTTCTCTACATTCCATCTCTTCACCAAGAATTCCATAATATCGACATAGTTCGTTGTTGTGCAATAGCTGAAAAAGTGATCAAACAAGTTATCATCCTGCCCATCATACATCAAATGGGCAGGCATAGTAATCTTCTTGTGCATCATGTCTTCAAAATCAATGATTGTACCATCAGGGTCAATCTCAAACAATTTTTTAACCATTTTAGTATATGCAGTCTCGTGGCACTTCTCATCTGCAGCAACAGTTCCACATATTTCACTCATAATATTTCTTATGGATAAATCTACAAACATATACATAAACTATGATTGACCTACATGTAGTAGTTTCTAAGGTACTAAACTTATATTGTTAATCCTACTTGAGATAAGTCATATTTGTTTGTATCATTAGCATAATTAGCGAATTAGTGTTGGAGGCTAAGGATCTCTAACTGCTAAGTTGTGGTATACAAGAGATGAATGGGTAGCTTGTAGTTATGGAGAAGTATGAAATAGAATGATGGATATAACTTAGTATGAATTATTGAAGGATTTGAGTCTCGATAAATTTATAATCTATGTCACTAATACATTTGGCCTTAAATTTCGACGAGCATTTCCGACGATCTATGGGATTTCTTTTGCTTTGTCAATTGATTTGTTTTTTTTTCAAAAAATTGCCCTATGTTCATTGGAATTCCGACACTAATACATTTGGTCTAGAATTATGATGAAGGTTTCCGACGGAGAAGGTATATTGTTACCAAATTTCATTTTTTTTTGAAAAAATGCCCGAATTCGTCGGAATTCCGACGATAATTTCACATTTGGTTTTGACGGAGAAGGCATTAAGAATGAATTTTTTATTTTTTTTTAAAACAGCTCACTTTCATCGAAATTTCAACGACAATGGGTATTACTTCAAAAAAAAAAAAAACACTGCATTTCATTTTAACCCAAAGTTGCAATCCCGCGCAAGCAAAGCTCTTTCACTCCCTACGTGCGATCTCCTCCACCTAATCCTAAATCAAACTACCAGCCTATGAAAAGCAGAGCTCTATCACTCCCACCCAACCCAACATTCGAGCTTCACTGCGGTGGCACATTCCAACTTTGACAACATTTCGCGCAATTTAACAACTAAAAGATTAGGGCACTCTACTTCATATGAATTTTGCATATGAATTTTCATTTTGGGGTTGCACATTATCGATTTAACATTAATAATATTGAATTTTGCATATGAATTTTGGACCTACTGCAAGGGAACTTTATGCCACACTATCGATAGCTAGATTATCTATGAAGATCATGATTATTGACAGCTAGATTAACCTTGATCATGCTAACAAAATATGGAAGTTTAACCTTAACAATAAAATGTTGAAGAAAACCCTTAAGTCTTGTTGAAGCTCCCATACATCATATCAGGAATAATCCTAAAAAGGACCTCTTTCCTTATATTCCCATCATCAGTATACTAGACCTAATAGACATACTAGCATGCATAATTCCTCTGAAACATAGCATTAATTCAGAAGGGCTTCAAGAATGATAGCCAGATAATTGCCAACTTCTACTACTTTCACTGCAAAAGCTACCGAGAGCCAGCCATCTTCTGCATCTAGCATCCTTCGGAAGGGGGCTAAATTTTTGTTAATGACCCCAATTCGGTACACCTCCCATGCATCTTCTATCGTTGTTTTCTTTCTTTCCTTCTCTGCCTTTCCTTGGACATGCTCCTCTTCCTCATCGTCTGGGTCCTCTTCTAAATTTGATGAGAAGTAATTGCTCGAGTTGAAATACAGACCCAACAGGCTTACCTAGCTACTTAAATCCAGGTTCAAGATTTCGTTAGCAACAGCCTACCCATCCACAGAGAGAATAAACCCATCTATCTTTTGGATACATGCCTCCCTTGAATCCAGAACATCGACCATTGGGCAGAGCACGGCTTCGTAGACAAAACCATCACACCAATGTCTACCACCGCCTAAGGTGGAGGTCACCGGTCTCCATACCACATCTCCTACCCTATCATCAGTATGAAACAACCTCCTGCACTGCATTTGAAAACTTTCCTCTCTACACATGCAACTCAGACTGAAATGATGAACCATTTTTGCGGCACTTAGTTGAATATCGCATGCCTCCTCTCTACAAACAGAATGCCCTTTTTATAATGATCAATCCTGAAACTACTGGGCCACAATTCTGGAATCAATTAGACCAGTCTGATTCCTCTCGATTGAATATTGTCCTCACTATCTTCCTGCAATATGCACATAATCTTTCTACAGTGCCAGCTATGTACCTCTATTTGTTGTATTTCTCATACTCATCGTTCTCTCCTATCAAGATTGTTTTACTGAGATCCTTAGTATAAAGCAAGGCAAAATTTCATTCAAAAAATATCTCTTTCTATATATATATTTTTTATTTTATTATAAAATGATTGAAATGAAGATTATAAATTACAAATTGATTCAAAGAATTTCAAGAGTTTTAAGAATTGGTGTTGCAAATTAGGTATGTTTATTTCTTCCCTTCATTAGTATATCAATCATTTTTTTATTGATAAGAGGTGTAAGCAAGGGTTTTGTGTGTGTTTGGTGTCAGGAAAGAGATTAGAAGGGGTTCACAATCTTTGTGATAATAATTTGGAGTATTGGGAAGGGGGTTTGTCCCTTGAAAGTGTGACTGTCCCAAGCATACATGACTATCTTAATAGGACAATGTTGCAGCAGTAGGATACTCTGTGACCTTTAGCATGGTTGGGAGGGTAAAGTAGGGTGTTTGGCTCTAAAAAAGAGTTCCCTTGAAGTTGTCATGCAATACCTTGGAGTGGTATGCACCCATTTGGCATTGGGAGTTGTGTCTAAATCACCACAAAGCCATTAGATATGTTTTCAGATGAAAAAGAAGAGTTAAATGGTTTTGGTTCAATTTGCATAATTTCAATGTTCAAGTAATTTAATTTGGTATATTATACTGAAACATGATTTCATAACTAACATTTCAACTTCTATATAACTAGTTCTATGGCCCGATTTTTTTGCCTATGAAGAAAGACCATGTGAGACAATATCAGCGAACAACAAAATAAGGAGACAATTGCTAGATTGTGGTCTAACTTGAAAAGAAAAGGTGTTGGAAAATTTTATTGTCCCTGCAAAATTTGTAAGGGATTAAAGACTAGAAGACTTCTAATCAAAACAGCTAAGAAACATTATAGGCTGCATGGTCACATTGAAGGTGGACATGATTAGCATCCATTGGTAAGTTTTTCATTATATCGTTTTAACAATTTATATACATAAGAAATCACTTGATGATGAGATTGTGATCATGGTTTATTTATGTTTATCAATTTTATATAACTCGAGCACCCTGGAGCACATGATATGGATCAACACAACCTGGAGAATATGGTTTTCAAAGTGGAGGAACATGGAGTTGTAAATATCGAAGCTGAAGATAATGATCCCATGGATGATGATGATCATGAGCCACAAAACACAATTGGAGATGATGGTACAAATACATTGATCCATGACACATTTAGTACTAGCGCAGCTAATCATGATGATGAAGATGACCTTGATGTTTTTCATGATGTCCCTCTACTTGAGAAGGCATCTGAGGCCCTTTACGAAGGCTCCCAGACAACTCTTCTCTCTGTTGTATTGTTGTTGGTGAACTTGAAGGTTATGAATGGTTTATCCAACATAATAATCTCACGTATGTTAAGGTATGTCATATATGTCATTATAGTTAATAAATGGTAAATCATGTACCATTAATATTCTTTATATTAACAAATTATATTTTTTTGTTGTAGATTGATAAGTCAGTTTTTGTTACCACCATCAAATATTCTACCTCACTCATACCGAGAATTATCTGTCATTATGAAAGATATTGGAATGGAGTATCAAGCAATAGATGTGTATCCCAATGATCATATTATATATCACAAACAACATGAATTTTGAACTGAATGCCCTGAATGTCATATCAGTAGATATCAAACAAATCAAATAATAAAAAGGGTTCCTCACAAGGTTCTTCATTATATTCCCATTATTCCACGTATGCAATGATTATTCAAGTGCACTAGCTTGGCACAATTTATGGATTACCATACATGCAATAGAAGTCGAGATGACATTATTCAAATGCCTATGGATGGTTCAACATTTATGGACATAGAGGAAAAGTGGCCACACTTTAAAGAAGAACCTTGTAATCTCAGACTTTCATTGGCAGCAGATGGTGTCAATCCATTTGGAGAACTAAGATCTGTTTAGTCAGTGTGGCATGTTTTTGTTATCAACAATAACATTCCTCCATGGATGTCAATAAAGAGGGAGCACATAATGTTAGCCAATGATTGTTCTAGGTATTTTATCATTTAATAGTCATCTACATTTCATTATAAATATTGCAGTAAAATGGTCATAATAATTATGTAATGTTTTTGTTCATTCGATTAGGTAAGTACCAAGTTAAAGATATGAATGTATATATTGAGCCTCTTATCGATGAGTTGTTGGAGTTATGGAATGGTGTCACTATGTATGGCGTCTCTAGACTAGTAGGACAAAGACAATTTCAATTCCATGAGATGCTTGTATGGACAATACATGATGCTCGAGGGATAACACATTTTTGTGGTATGTTATAGTGTTCAAGCGCATGATAATTATAATTAAAAAAATTAACATATTTAATCCAATTATACATTATCTTGTAGGTCTTCAAACAAAGGGAAAATTTGCATGTCTAGTTTGTGGTCCAAAGATGAAATCTTGTCATTCAAAAAGTTTAGGAAAGCGGGTGTTTGATGAGTATAGGCACTTTCTCCACAAAAATCATAAGTATCGAAATATTGAAAAACATCTTCTCAATGGGAAAGAAGAGAATACATCAAAGCCACAAAGATTGACACCTCCCCTGTGGAAGTTGGAATATAATAGAATTAATCGTCAAGGTAATGCCATTCCATCTAATGGTTTATGTCATAAAACATCTTTTCTATTGTGTTTTGTTTACTGATGATGTGATTGATGATCGTGAAGGTCGTCAAGGCATAAATGACCACCTTCCTAAGGGACTAAAAAGTTATCCCCGACAATTTAGTAGGTTGCCCTACTACGAGCAGTTACAAATTATGCATTTGTTTGATACTATGCATATTGGAAAGAATATAAAAGAGATATTATAGAAAATATTGGATGGAAGGCGTGACAAAGAAAAAATTGTCAAAATTTGTAGTGACATTCAGGAATCCAATCATGCAATGAAAAATGTCATTCAATCAAACAGCCATGGAGACCATATTAATATAAGTGACCTTCCTTGGTTATTAACGGACTAGCAAAGCAATGTTATAAAAGAAGTCATACCAAAAATTCGATTTCCCGTAGGATTTGCTATGAACATAAACAATCTCATATCAAAGAAAATTGAATTTGGGCCAGGGATGAAAATGCATGATTGGCATACCTTCATTAAGGTAATTCATGTTCTTGTGTTTTTACTATATATTTGTATACTGCACATGTACTTTTCATTATATTATGTTAGAAAAAAATGTAAAGATAATTTTATAATTGTTGGAGTACATTCTACCTCTATCTCTCCCAGACGACTTTGACAATAATGTCAAGCAAGTCATATATGATCTTGGAAAATATATGAGGTAAGTAGTGATATTTGTTCAGTTCGTTGTATAGATATTATATTTGCGATTTGTTTTACTTGTCATGTAATATATATTTTTGCGTCTTGAATATCTTGTAGGTGGTTGTCATGTAAAGAAATCCATAAAGAAGATATAAAATATTGGAATAGAAAAATTTGTCATCTAATGTGTGAAATGAAAAAGTGTCTACCTTCATCTTTTTTCAATGCACAAGAACACTACCTCATACACCAAGTTGGGGAGATTGAATTGTGTGGACCTGTACACACTAGGTCAATGTGGATGGTTGAGAGGCACTTGAAATTTTTGAAGGCTTTGGTTTGACAAAGAGAACATCCTGATGTTTTTATGGTGGAGGGATATATGGTATACCAGGCTATGGTGTAAAATTTTTAATATCTTCCTAAGTTTGCAACAAAGATCCACGTGGATCACATTTGGTATCCCAACCCCATTAACAAATTCGAAGGGGAGTACTTGACGGGGAAAGGTAGATTGAAGAAAGTAAGCTGTAATTATAAGATGTTATTGTAGTTAATTAATTCTTAATCTTCAAAATAAATGGATTGTAAGACGTCTCTTTATTTTTTGTATAGTTGGTTGAGAGTGGGATGCACTACATTTGTATATTGCAAACAATCTTGATTGGATGACGCTATGGATTAAACATTGTCAACATTCTGCTTGCACATTAACATGGGAAGGTGTGGCTTCATTGGTTAAAGAAGCTCATTGTAATGGAGATTCCAATGTTACGCAAAGGGAAATTGATTTAGCATATGGTTTAAGAGATAAACAAGTACATATAAATTTATTAATCACCCATATGCGTATCAACTCATGATGCAATAAGTTTTACATCTTTGACATACTGTAGATCAAACACCACAACGCTATATGCTGCAATGGTCATAAATTTTGCATCAAAAAGTTGGATGACACAAAGAAAACTTGTGATTCTAGGATAACTACAGTCTTTGAGGTGAGAAATATTTTATTGAGAAACGACATACATCCTCAAGAGTCTCAAAATCGATATTATGGCATTTTGGATGATATACTTGAGTGTGACTTTAATTCCTTCAAATTAGTTTTGTTCGTTGTCAAATGGTACAGCTACGATTAAATAAAAATGATCTTGATAGAACTGTTATTGAACATGATAATGATTTTACAATGGTTAATAAAAGGTCATTTGAACCAATTGAGGATGAGCCCTATGTTCTTCCAAGCCAATGTGAGCAGGTATTTTACTCAGAGGTTCCACATAAACTGGGTTGGTCATTTGTTGTTAGACATGATCCAAGAGGAAGGCCGATAAAGTATAATGTAATGGAAGAAGAAGATACCAAAGAAGTAGAAGATAATGTAGATGATGATCATGATCGATAGTTACTCGATGATGATGAAAAAAAAGAAGCTGATGATGGTGATGGTGATGGTGATGGTGATGGTGATGGTGATGGTGATGGTGATGGTGATGGTGGTGATGATGACGACGAAGACAATGGTGGTGGCGGCGGTGGTGGTGGTGGTGATCATCATCATCATCATCATCATCATCATCGTCCTCATCATCATCATCATCATCCTCATCATCATCATGGTCATGATGGTCATGATGATGAATGAAATGTATGAGGTATGTAATTAGTATATTATCTATTTAATATTGATTTCTTGATAGAAATTTATTTGACTTATATGGTTACGTAATTAGTTCATTATGTTTTGAATTCTAATGCCATTACATAATTAATTCATGATGCACCTTTTAATGTTTTTAATTCATGTTCCATGACCTCTAGCAGGTCTTATAGTAGAACTATGCCACCCCGAGGAGATGGAGATAGGGAGAGTGACTATTTATGTGACATTTTTTAAACTTTGTGTTTATTTATGGAATTTGGATTGTTTATTAGCTATGTGATGTTGATTTAAAATACATATGTGATGGATTACATGTTTATGATGATACATGTGACATTTTTTGAACTTTGTATTTATTTATAGAATGTTGATTGTTTATTACCTATGTGATGGATGGTGATTTATGATACATATGTGATGGATTACATGTTTAAGATGACACATATGAGATGCTAATTATGATCCTCAATTACATATATGATGATACATCATGTGATGCTTATGATACATATGTATTTATTGTTTATCAACTTATAAATGTAATGTTTATGATACTCAATTGATGGTGTTGATTTCATGTATATATTTTGTGTGATGTTGTCACCCTTGGTGGGAATGGGTCATTGACTACAAACATCATCAACCCTTTAGTTGAGGATCATGCACAGTCTACATAAAGTAAAGGTAAGGAATTAAAAAAATTACAATGATTATGATGACAGCATCTTTTTATTTATTTAATAGTCTTTTTGTCTACAAAGTTCATGTTGTTCATGTTGTGTACTATGTAATTTTTAGCTAACATAAAATAATTGAATTACATGTGCAGGAACCTGAACGCCTTTGCACAATCTCATGGATCGACAGGTGTAAGTCAATACACCATATAGAAACAATTTATTTTTAAAAAATTACTTGGAAAACAAACTTCCTCGGTTTTTCAAACCTCGACATTAGCGGCAAATCTA